>NC_067117.1:41304207-41673826 GCF_021347895.1 Acanthochromis polyacanthus
TGGAATTATTCGCTGAATTTTGAACCGATTGCCAAACTGTTTGATTTTTTAGAAACGTCACAGGTGTAGCTACTATACAATGTGCTCAGATATTTTTACAATGCTGGTTTTGCCACTCAACACTTAAGCTACACACTATCTCCCTCTGACTCCAGCATAGTTATTTAAAGATGCCGGACTTCTGTTCAGCCTATGGATGCTCTAATGAGAGCTGTAAGGAAACAAGAGCTCATGGGATTACTTTTCACATGTAAGATGTATGTAAGGATAATATATTGTTAGCAGGTTGTCATAGCTAGAGTGAAATAAACGCCGACAAGACGGATAGAACCCCATCAGCTCCGTGTCTGGCTTCTACCCATGATCTAACCAGCTCTCTACATCATCCTGTGTATTACACAGCTGCTTACCGGTGAAATAACTAATCTGAGACAATTTTTTGTTTAAAATTCTATGTTATGAATCTCGCGTTCCTAGCAACAGCCCGTTACAAAGAAAAAAAACAGACTTACTGCAGTAACTGGTGGGTTAGAATACAGCATCTGATAGATCTAATAATAGCCCTGATTTATGAGGAAATTATTTTTGTTGTAGACAATTCTATATTTCTGGCTACTTTTCTCACATGTTTAAGCTTTCCCAAAGAACGTGATTTATACACGTGATATAATAGTAATAGTAGTAGTAACAGTAATAATAATAATAACGATAAAAAATAATAGTAATAATAGCAGTAATAATAGTAATAATAATACTAATTGATATAATAGTAATAGTAGTAGTAGTAGTAGTAGTAATAATAGTAATAATAATAGTAATAGTAGTAATAATAGCAGTAATAATAGTAAGAGTAATTATAATAGTTGTAGTAATAGATAGCTAGATAGATAGATAGATAGATAGATAGATAGATAGATAGATATAACTTTATTGATCCCTTTGGAGAGTTCCTCAGGGAAATTGTAGTTCCAGTGACAACATAGCACTAACAGTACAGGATAAAATACAAAAGAAAAAAACACCCGAAATAAAATTAAAATTTAGTGCAAGATAAAAACAATCAAAGTCAATATATAAATAGGAACGAAGTTAACAAGTACGAATTAAAAAGTTAGCGGATTGTGTTAATTGCACTCTCCCATGCCATTCCAATAATAGAAGTAATAGTAATAATAATCATAATAATAATACCAGTAACTGTAATACAAAAATAATAAACAATAATCATACAATATTATAGGAGTATAATGATAATTATATGAATAGCAATAACAGAAATACAGTAGTAGTACAATAATACAAAAATAATAATTGTACTCCAATGCAATGTAAAGCTGTAAATGTAAAGTTAATAAAAACCTGAGCACATCTGAACATTTTCTGTTTGTTGTTGTTTTTTTAATTTATTTATATCTGTCTGTCTATCTGTCTGTCTATCTAGCGTGTCTGGCGTTTGCTACAAGCAAACTCCGTCAAAATTGCTTGAGAATTGAGCGATTTATGACAACTTTAATTGTAGAAGCACATCATTCCTCTATGGAAGTAATGCATTGTAGGAGCGAGTGGCCCCGATCCAAGATAGAGGCGCTGCAGGCACGCCGCTGGAGTGGGCGGCCGCAGTCAATGAGACGTCTACGTATATATGTCTATGGCAGGGGTCGGCAACCCGCGGCTCCGGAGCCACATGCAGCTCTTTCATCCCTCTTTTGCGGCTCCCTGCAGCTTTGAAAAATAAATAATCAGCAGGCTATTTAATTAAAATGTATTTTATTTTAGATTGTTAATTATTAAAATTTAATTCTAAATTTGAAGATTATGGTGATCTTGTAACATCAAAATAAAACGTCTTAATTTTTTGTCTGTTAAAATACGCGTCCCAGCCGTCAATCTCCGACACTCGCCGGCCTGCATGTATTCGTTTGGAGTCCTGTTGATCTTCGGATCCCAGTGTTTGCTCTACATTCATTCAGCAGTGACGGGCCACTATTCCTAAATCCTAGCTGTCGCTCCTTCAAATTTGTTGTCGCAAATACACCACTGCTGCACGTTTTCTCTTTCACAGCAGAGTCCTGCATTGTGTTGGGTACTCGTGAGTACTAAAGTGAACTACGGATAATTGTCTTGCTCAGTATCTACTCTTTGATATGTCAGGTTAATACGATGTTACTTGCGAGAGGACGGATCGATGTGACGTCCAGCATCCAGGCAGCAGGTCAGAGAGTCAGAGGAGTGTCGTCTTGGAAAATAGGGCAGCGACTTACCGGAGAAAAGTTATTAGCTTCAGGGATGTGATTTTTCCGCAAATTCGCGGAATTCCGCTTTTTTCAGGGATGGGAATTTACCGCGGATCCGCGGATTTCCGCCGATTTCATTTGAAGTTTGAACACTTTATTGTCGCTGATACTCCCGCGCGATGGTAACGACGTTAATGATAGCTTGTTAACGACGATTGTAAACGGCCCAACGATTGGAAGTTGCTGCGCCGCCGCCGCCGCCACCACACACAGCTTAGCTCAAAGACAGGAAGCAGAATTAACTATTAGCCTAGCTTAGCTCAAACAACAGCGGTGCCATGGTAAATCGGCGCTGACTTCCGGTAGTGGCAAGAAGCTCCGGCGTGCTATTTGATCCTGTGTGAATACACCAACTTCAAGGCCTGCTTGTCATCACTGATGGGACAATATATGTTATGTTATGGCTTTTACTGTTAGCAGACAATAAAATCTCTGTCCTAGGCACGTTTTCACGGCAATCACAGCGTTGTTTAGCCCTCACAGACAAGAAAAAACAAAGCACAAGGCATGTTTCTATGGCAATCACACTCATATAATCGCAAAACACAGAGCCTCCATTCCAATATCCTTCATATTTAGCCTCTTCACACGTTCTGCCTACATGAGGCTACAACAAACAGAGACCACCACACAATGATAATGATTGCTGAATGCTGATGCAGTGATTGTGTCAATAAAAAATATGTCATACTTTCTGCAGCATTAGTGTTTCACTTACCTGGGCTCTAGAAAATATTCCAACCAATGCCAAATAAGAAAATTAGTGTTTTAAACTGTTTTTCTCCAATTCAAATTATTCAGTCGGACTTTGAAAAGCAGCACATGCAGTAGTCAAAAATTCCAAATTATGTTTTCGTGTAAAGAGGGATGGAAAATTCACAAGGATATCAACAGGGCAGAAAACTCCTGCATGTTGTCATCTACAAGCTAAACTAATCAGCTTCAGAACCTGCACAGTGGTCTGTCACAGCTGCTGAGACCCACATACCCTGGAATGGTTGCTTTTTTCCTTCCACAAAAATGGCCATAAACAGTTTCTGAAGGAGCAATTCTTGCAGTCAGAACACAAACAAATGTTCTGGTTGCCTCAAAACAAAATTATGCAAGTTCCTGCATTGGAAATTGGTCCTCTGTAACCGAGCAAGCTTCAGCTATTCTATTTGTAAGTCAGCTGTGGAATTCAAAACAATAAAAAAAAAATTAAGATCCTATGAAAAGCTTAATTTGCTTTTGTTCTGTCAAATGTGAACCAGATGACTCTGACACCTGAAATGTCAAAGAACTTTCGTGAAAGTTTCACAAACACGTCAACAAGAACAGCTTGCAAAAAAGTTCTTGAGCAAGAAATCAAGCAACATTATTTATGTAGTACCTTAACATACACATAGGTTTGTCAGAGTAAAATGTAAAAGTAAAGTAAGTAGTGTAATAAAAAAATGAAGTCACTTTAGTCAGAAAAGGTTCATTGAATACAATGGACACTCATTTCTAGAATAATTCAAACTGATTGAGTAAAACAGCCAAAGAAAGACAAGAAATGGAAAAAATAAAAGCATGTAAGACACTAATTGCAACAACAAATAGAAAAGAAGTCAAAGTAAATGAAAAAAACTGCAGATAAATTTATTAAAAGTATAGTACAACATTAAAGTGCAAAACATGTAATTTCCTCTACAGCAGGTGATGCTATGAATGAGTGCACATTGGCATATGGATGTCTTCATTCAATTCAAAATGACAGTTCCTGTTGCGTTTAGAATATAACTCCAACAGACATTTTTGTTCACACTGACATATGCATGGCAAATTTCGTAGTCTTACGTTAAACTTGTCCTCTTTGTGACTTTATTTAATATCACTGCATGTGCACACCTTTGTCACTGATTTCTAAATAAAACTGTTTTAGTGAAGGACTTCCTCACAGACACTCCCTGTAGCTTGATGTTCGTCAAATTTACAGTGTGAAATCTTCTCAAACGCACAAATTCCTCACACAACACATGGACCAAGGTGGCGAAATGAGTATCAATTCCTCGAGCAGTGGCAGCAAAGTGATCTTGCAATGAAGCAAACAAGTCAGATGGCAAGCCAGCCAACAGTTTCAACACTGTCATCTGTTCCCAGTGCCCACTTCGGACATGTTTCACATCAACTGAAGATCTGAGCACAACTTCACAGTGATTCACAAGTTTAACAACATCATTTGAGGGCACCACAAGACCTCCATTGTTCTTTAGTTGTAGTAGTCATGACTGATGCCTTTGGCCACCTGCCTGCTGGACTAAGCTTTCACTACAGTCTGGGCAGGAGTCTGGGCTTGTATTTCCTTGGTTTTAGCTAACATGGCCTCCAACGTCACTCTGCAGCGCTTCTCTCTACGTTTGGCATTGTGGAAGTCCTGCCTCAGCTTTTCATGCTGTACAATTAGATCGTCATATTTCCTCTTCAGGGTGTCAGTGTCTGTACAGTATGCATGGTCTTCAGTAACAGCAGCACTGCCCTCTTTAGGCTCTTGTTCAGGCTCCATGTCGATGTGCTGGTATAATGCCACTGCTGCCTGGCTGGTTTGGGTTGTCCTCATCTAAAACATTTGATAAAAGAATTAACATGGCAAATTCCCAAAAGATTTGTTTCTGTTTCACCAATACCTGAAAGAAAACATTATCACAATGAATGGCTGCAAATTACTATGAAAGCCAAAAACCGATCCTGAATCATTTTCATAGCCACACAAATTGACAAGAAAAGAAAAGTACTAAATTGAAATAATGAGCAACTATTAACAGTTGAGGAACATAACCTTTTTCTCTGGTTTCCCCAAATTGAGGGATGGTACAGCCCCTGGCCTGAGAAGCTTGTGTTGCACATGTTTTGAGAGGATGAAGTCCTCCTCCCTGAAATGGTTGCTGCATACATAATTATGATCATCTCCTCTTGGTCCCCACCGCTTCTCTACTGATGGCCTGTATCCATTGCTCTCTCAGTGTGCTGTCCTTGGAATGCGTGGGAAACCTGAAATGTGTGGCATATTATAATACATCCATACACAATGATGCACTGTGACTGTCATTGAATACTGATAGTCACACCAGCTTACACTGTACAGTTAGTGATTCAGCTAAACTGGCTGAGTGCAGCACTCAAGCCAAGGTCAGAAGAAGTTTCTGTTTGCAAACAAAGAAGCAGAGCAAATTTGAGGTAGAATGTCCCAAATAAAAGAGCCACTTACTTATGAAAGGATATATTACAAATCAATTGGTGCAGGAGATGGAAGCACACGACTTCACCATGGTCAGATATTAGCCACACCCACCTGAAACCATAACAACAGAGACACTTAAATTAACAGGTTCATGATGTGATGATTGCAAGGTGAGTGTCAGCACGTTTCCTTTCACTTACATTCCAGACAAGGAATAACAAAACTCGTGCATTGAAGGAGCGAGCAGAAGTGCTAACTGCTAAGTGCTATGCAGTGACGTATGCACTTGTCAGTGTCAGATATGATCATGCCGTGGTGTTCACCTTCTCAAACAGATTTCTAGTTCATTAACACATATTTTCTGATGACAAAAATAGCCTTGTCACCCGTCACCAGGTCAGAGTGAGACCACAGGCACAGGGGGAATGGGAATGCATGGCAGCAAACTGGGGAACTCTCCTGAGGAGAGTCTGCTCAGCTGCAGTCACTGAAAAACCCTGCCAGTGCTGGTCTAGGGCCTCCTGGCCTGGTGTTCTCAACGTATTTCAAGCATTGTGACTTGATTCCAACACAGAAGTTTACTGTACCCTGGTAAATCACGAAACACAAAGTCACATACCGTGCTGGCATTCCAATCTGAAATCCCCGTTTTGCCACGACTGGAAGTCAGCTCCTATTTACTGCCTCTCAGCAGCCAGTGAGCGGTCTAGCTCTATATATACGTCATTGGCCTAGCTTAACTCAAGGACAGGAAGCAGGGTAAACTGTTAGCCTAGCTTAGTACAAAGACAGGAAGCAGGGTGAACTGTTAGCCTTGCTTAGCTCAAAGACATCAAGCAGGGCGAACTGTAGCCTAGCTTAATGCAAAGACAGAAAGCAGGGTGAACTGTTAGCCTAGCTTAGCTCAAAAACAGGAAGCAGGGTGAACTGTTAGCCTAGCTTAGCTCAAAGACATCAAGCAGGGCGAACTGTTAGCCTAGCTTAGTGCAAAGACAGGAAGCAGGGTGAACTGTTAGCCTAGCTTAGCTCAAAAACAGGAAGCAGGGTGAACTGTTAGCCTAGCTTAGCTCAAAGACATCAAGCAGGGCGAACTGTTAGCCTAGCTTAGTACAAAGACAGGAAGCAGGGTGAACTGTTAGCCTTGCTTAGCTCAAAGACATCAAGCAGGGCGAACTGTTAGCCTAGCTTAGTGCAAAGACAGGAAGCAGGGTGAACTGTTAGCCTAGCTTAGCTCAAAAACAGGAAGCAGGGTGAACTGTTAGCCTAGCTTGGCTCAAAGACAGGAAGCAGGGTGAACTGTTAGCCTAGCTCCATGAACAGAGGAAGCATCAATGAGTAAAGCTGAATAATGAGTGTAAACTGAGCTGGAACGTGACGAACACAGGACAGGACTTTAGAGGTGCTGCATTCAGGTGTCTGCGTCTCCATGTTGGACTGGTCCTTTATCAGTGGAACAGTGTGAGAGCCATGTAACGTCCATGTGTGCTGCTGAAAGAGTCTCTGCTGCTCTGACTGTCCTCCTCCTTTCAGGGTGACGCCTGCTGGAGTCCGATGGTTGACACCAGGTCTGAGGAAGTGTAAGTGTGTTTTAATGGATTGATGGAAACAAAGCAGCACATTCAAGCATCTTCAAAGTGTCACATCTCTGAGGTCATCATCAAAGCTTTAATACTGATCACATGATCCATCAATAACTGCAGCTGTGTTGTGTTTGTTCTCTCCGTCAGATTCCTGTCAACTCACAGTCGACACAAACACAGTAAACAGAAACCTCAAACTGTCTGACAACAACAGGAAGGTGACACGTGTGGAGGAATATCAGTGGTATCCTGATCATCCAGACAGATTTGACTACTGGTGTCATCAGCTGCTGTGTGGAACTGGTCTGACTGGTCGCTGTTACTGGGAGGTGGAGTGGAGAGGGTGGGTTAATATATCAGTGAGTTACAGAGAAATCAGAAGGAAAGGACTCAGTGATGACTGTGTGTTTGGACGTAATGATCAGTCCTGGAGTCTGAGATGCTCTGATAGTGGTTACTTTGTCTATCACAATAACAGTGAAACATCCATCAGGTCCTCCTCAATCTCTCACAGAGTTTCAGTTTATGTGGACGTTCCTGCTGGAACTCTGTCCTTCTACAGAGTCTCCTCTGACTCTCTGTTCCTCCTCCACACCTTCAACACCACATTCACTCAGCCTCTCTATCCTGGATTTGGGTTCTGGTCGTCCGGTTCCTCAGTGTTTGTGTGCTGAGTTGAGTCTCCAGAGTCTCCTCCTGGTACAGAAACAGTGTTGAACAGATAGTTGAGTCTCTCCATGACTCTGTCCCTCACAAACATGTTTTCACATTCATGGATTAAATGTGTTTCTTTGTCAAATCCTTCTAAATGATTCCTTGTAAACTTGTTCCTCTTCAAAGATGGAAGTTGTGATTCTTCCAGGAGCCAAATGTGGTGTTTGCGTGTTTTTCCAGTCAAATGTTGAGAGTGAAAATCAGGATGTGGTGTTCCTCTGACGCTCACTTGAACTAAAAGCATTTGAGCTGCACAGTGTGAAATGAGAGAGGAAGCAGTGAATCTCCAAACTGCTGACAGACTTTCACACATTATTGTCCAGTAAAAATCAGCTTTTTGTGCAGCCACACTTGATCCTGATGTGAGTCTTTAAGTCCTGTTCTAGTGATGAAATGAGAACTTCCTTCATCTGTATCACTCTTTCCAAAGTATTCTGTGCTCTTCTGTCATTTATGTCTTATTGATAGATCCAATTTTCATTTTTACAATAAATAAGTGGTTCAATGTTTTTTCATAAGTTTTTTTTTTATAAGATTCTGAATTTATGGTTTCATCAACAAATTATAAAGGTTTTTATTTTTCCATAAAAGCTCCCATAACCCCAGCTATCTCTGGATGAAAATGTTTTCAGCATCGATATGATTCCAGTAGAATTTAAACCCACCAGGACTATTCAACATTTTTTAGCCTTTTCAATTCTATAAATGTTCTGTTTGGCCGTTAAAGGAGCTTTTCCTCACATTTTGGTGTATTTGAACCCTTCCATGGTCTAAATTCTTTGAACAGATCTTGTGCTGTAATCAATGTCTAACTTAGTTTTTATTTTCATTGCAGTGGTTGATTTTTCCTGAACAAGATCAATGATTTTAATACGTCTTTCTCCACTTTTATTTGCTCTGCCTGTGGCTTTTAAACTATTAGAACTTTCTTTTTTATTCAATAAATGATTAATAACACACTTTGATCTTCATGTTTGTTTGCTTATTTGTTGATCAGTGGAATTTAATTTTCCATGTTGAATAATCAACGTTTATCCTCTTCCACGGCAGAAATGAAAACAGAAAAAATATCTTTTGTAAAGCAGTAAAACTGATGCTTTTATTTTTATCTTTTTGTCTCCATTTTTAATTCTATTTATTTAAATTTATCCCTAAAAGCAAATATAAAGAACTACAAAGACTAGAACAAAAAACTTCATATTTTTAGTGGTGAAAAGACTCAGAAACCAAACTTGTAAATAAATGATCTTCTATGTTTTAATTTCTATCTGTTCTTATTATCACAGTCAGTGAGCGAGTAAAACATGAACAATCTAAAGTTGTGAACTTTAACTTCTTTCAAACTGATTTTTCTCTGAACAATCGAAATAAAGTGTGAGGTCAAAGTGTGACGGTTAGATCAACATAAACTACTAATATCCTGTTTAAGCGCTATAGAAGCGTCAGAGCAGCAGATTGTAAAGTCTGGTCCAGATAAGGAGCTCTATAGTGAGGCTGAGCGTCCATCATAGCTGTCTAACCTGGACCTCACATCTCTGAAAGCGTTGGAGCTCATTTTTAATCAGCTTCATCTGGATAAACTGACCACAGATTGGACGTTTTTACAACCGCTTTCTCACCTGAAATCATCTGAAAACTACATTTTGTGTCACAATAACAGTAGTATTCCCAAAATACTTGAGTTTCCTCTGAAAGTTTTCTCCTGAGTCTTTGCTGCTGATATAAATGCATTCTGGGTTATTTGGCTCCAAGTCCACACTAGTCTGGTCTGATGATCCTCCATAATGCGGGCGGAGCCAGAACACATCCAGGTATTTCATTGGTTCTTGATCAGATGCTGCTTTGAACTGGGTCCGTACTTGGTCTCTGACTGATGACATTTTATAAGAACACCAGAACTTAAGTACGGACAAGTACGGTCTTGTCCTGATTGACGAGACAAAAGACCAGCAGAGCATTCTGGCATTTGTAGTAATAACAGTACATGTGCGATATAATACTAGCGGGCCAGCTCTAGTAGTCATTTGGTATTTCCTGATGGACCAAATATAATTACATTGTGGTCCAGAGTTTGACATCTATGATTTAGAGCATTTTCTTTCTGGTATAAACCTGACATTGTGTTGCAGGAGACACTGCTATCGGAGAGGCTGTCATTGGCTGTTTTCTCTCTACGTGCATGGAAAAGCATGTAGAGAGTCGATAGATAGATAGGTAGATAGATAGATAGATAGATAGATAGATAGATAGATAGATAGATACAAGGGAATTTCAAGAAGCATTTTTAGCTCCAGTTAGCACCTGGAGGATGTTGTCAGATTACGTTGCAGAATAAATAGAAGAACCAACATTCAGAAAATGTTTTCAGGATTTTCTTGCAGCATCAAATGATAGAACGTTTTTATCAAAGGTTCCTGTGACACTCTAACAACAGTGAAACATTTTGCCTATAATGTTCTGAGGATGTTTTGGGGATATTGCTGTTGAGATTGTTCTTCTGTAAAATGTTTCATGACAGCAAAAGAAGGACGTTCTCACTCCGGCATTCGAAAAAATGTTTTTGGAACATTTTGGGAATAAAAAGAAAAATTTCCACTAAAAATATTACTGGAAGTTTGCGGAATTTTCTCAGATTTTTTTTGGAATTAAATATAATCTAGATGGGAGATTTTCTGTGGAATTTCAGTGTTTTCTCAGTAGCATTACTGTTAGGAACCATTTTAGCTCCTGTTAGCACCTTTATTTATCCCAGTGTTGTCAGGGCTCCCTCTTCACCCTCTCCCACCTGGCATCCCAAGACCCTCTCCCTCCTTTTCTCTTCCCTTTTCCTCCCTCATTTCTCCCTTTTTCCCTCTTCCTCTTTTCTCCCTCTCCTTGCTCTCTCCCCTGCAGAGCATGACGCAGAGCACAGCCAGCAGCTGCTCTCATCTGAGCAATCAGTGTCGCCCTGGAGTCCGGACAGCTGACAATCATTCCACTAATCACCTACCTGACAATAAAGGACCGGCTCACTCATCCATTCTCTGCCAGATTGTTGTGCTAGACTCATGAGTCAGTTGCCGTCTTGCCTTGTTTGATTCTGCTGTGTTTTTGCTCCAAGACTAATGTGGTTTTGTCTTCTGCTTGCCTCAGATCTGCTGTCCGGACTCCTGTACCTGCTCACTCCCAGAACCATGTGGACTATGTTGCCCAAAGATTCCCTCCTTGGTTTCCCCAGCCCTCCTTGCCTCCTGGTGCCCCTCAGACCCGCCGAGCCCTCACAATTCCTGCCTGTCCAGAACCACCTGGAACTAACAGCCGCCAGGGATCTGCTAAACACCTGCCGCCGCACTCTGCTCCCCTCCGGAGCTCCCACGGCCACCTTTGCAGCCGGAACCCTCCACCGACGCCGCTGCTCCCTTGGATCCATCTCCTCGTCCATATCCACCCCTCCTTATCAATAAAACCTGTTCTACCTCCGTTCTGCCTTGGTAGCGTGGTTCCCTGCTCGAGTCCAGACCTGCTGTTTGTGACAAGTGTGTGGTTTCCAGACTTTATGCTAAGCTAACTGGCTGCTGGCTGTAGATATGTGCTGTCAGTCTCATCTGTGAAACATTAGCATTAGTTTTTTTGTTTGTTTGTTTTTTAAAGATTGCTTGAGCATGATTTTGAAAACAGGGCTCAGAATTTCAAATCACTACACACAATATGCACAACACCTCAGGTCCTGTGCAAAATGAAACATACCATTCAAACAAAACCTTATGTTACTACATGAAACACACATTTCATTAGGATTAATTCTGTCTGAACCAGATACACACTGCTGTGTTTAACTTAAAACACTTCTAGCAGTTCTACCTCTCAGTGGTTAGATTACTGTCAGTGAAGTACACAGAGAAATTACAAATATACAACATGGTAAATTCACCAAACACAAGATCAGTGCTGCAGACTGTTGAAAATATGATTTATTTCTCTTCATATAACCAAAATCAGACAATCACAACAAAACATGTCCCAACACTGTAAGCCCAGAAAACAGACAAATAAAAATACTGTACTACCAGTGCAGGTTAAAGTACTGAACAATGAAAGAAATTTGAAGAAAATAAATTCAGTACTACACATCTCTTTGCCTAGCTGGATCTGGACAGAGAATTTCATCAACATGGCAGGAAATATCCTCATGGACACGACAATGTGGGAAGAACTGTCTTGAATGATGGATCCATCCTTGCAGCTGCAGCGTCGATTTGGTCACAAGCCTCTTCCATGGCCTCAATGAGGGGAACCTGGAACCGCCATGGCGGAAAAAAAACTCTTGGAGGGGGTTTAGAAATGTAGAACACGGTGGAAGGTCCAGTACTGTAAACTGTGGATGGTGTTAAACCAGTTGTGGAGCAGAGCAGAGCAGAGCGGTGGAATGAAATATGGTTCCAGATGATAATGAGCTGCATCTGGAGGATTTGGTTCATTACTGTGAGGAGGTTGTGGAACGAGTCCAAAAATGGGATCCGTGTTGTAAGGGCCCATATTGGCATGACGGTGGTTTTCTAGAGCTCAAACCTGATTGGTGTGTCTACAATAAAGCATTCATGTGTTTCATGTGTGTGTTTAACCAACTGGCTCATAGGTGTGTTGATTTATCAGTCAGTGCTTTGGAACTGAAAGGAAGTGACATCATGATAGACTTCTGTGTCTAATGTAACACGTGTGTTTAGTGTTTGCTAAATCACTGTGTGTGTTGTTCTGCAAAAGTGTGAGGCAGACTTAGTGTTTATAGTGGTGAAAATCTGCTCCAATGTTTTACTCCTTGAGTGTGCACTGCAAAAACTCAAAATCTTACCAAGTCTATTTGTCCTATTTTTAGTCAGAATGTTTCATCCCGCTTGATTTCAGGTAAATTCACTTCACAAGAGACATTTCAGCAGATGGAGGGACTTGTTTTAAGGCAATGCATCTTAAATATCTTGTTTGAAATTTTCTTGTTTTAACCCTCACGTCGTCCTGCAGGTCAAATTAACCCATTTTATAGTTTGAAAATGTGGGAAAACATCTATATTTTTGCAGTGAAAACTTCCACTTTTTCAACATTTTTGAAACAATTTTGAACATTTTTTGGTGGAAAAATAAGGAATGTTAAAAAAAATGTTTCTTTAAGAAAACTCAGAAAAAAGGTTGATTTTTTCCCCCAAATGTTCTTAAATAAAATATTAGAACTTTTACAGATATATATGGAATCACTTTAGAAATTTTAGGATATTTTTTGGAAGATTTTTCTTCATTTTTTCAAAATATTTACAATTTTTTTTCATTTTTTAAAAATTTTCTTTCCAAATTTGATGTTTTTTTAAACAAAACTCTTAAGGGAAACTTTTAAGGAATTTTCTTCCTTAAGATTTTGCAAACATTTAGAAATTTGGGGATTTTTTTTGCTGATTTTTTTTCAGATGTGAACAATATTTTTTGGTGCTGTAAATGACGACAACAGGAGGCTTAAGACACCTCAGCTTGACACAATATCATTGGTAAAATAAAGCTGAAAATAAGTTTCACAGCTAATTTTAAGAGCTCAATATTCTAAGTATCATATCTTATTTCAAGAGATCTTACCAAACCATTTTTTCTCTTGTTCTATTGGCAGATTTTTCATTTAATTCAAGGTAAAAATTCTTTGAAATCAGTTTTTCCTTGTTTTGAGAGGGGCATCTTTTCCAATGTAAAGTGTTGAAAATTAGGTAATTCTTTTTCTTTCATGTTTATGCAATCATAAAAACTGTAAGTGTCCTCATAAGGTGAATAAGGTCCGACCTTGAGGACTTTCTAGTGAGAACAAATGTGTTCTGTGTGAATTTGTAGCAGCAGAAAACACTGATAAGCTGCCTCCACCACACAGTCGGAGCACCGAACTGCAGAGGCAGTTTTGGGCTGCATTTGGAGAACGTGTCTTTTCTGCATGGAGCTTTTCTTTTCTACCCATCTTCCTCTATGTGTACCTGCTCAACTGGAGCGGTGAGTAAAACCACATTTAAAACCTCCTTTCTGTGCCTTCTTTTTAAAAAACAGAAAAACTTCAGTGTCGGTTAATTCAAGTTGGAATGAGAACACAACATGTGGCTTTTCTCGGATGTTTTCCAAAACATGTTTCTGCCTGTGGGCGCTCATGCATGCCATGAATTTTACACTTTTTCTTCATTTAAGTCTCCGTTTTCACTTATTTTCAATCAAAAAATGTTCCCTGAACGCATAAAGGTGTAATTAATTACTGTGTAATTGATGCTGCTAATTAACGGAGCGCACAACAAGTGTTTGTGGAGGTCTGGAGGAGTTATTAAAGGCTTTGGAGAAAAGTGTCTGCTGAATGAGATTGTTGAATTGTAGGAAACTGGCTTTTTTCTCTATTTTTCCTTTAGCTCGTGGCATTATGAAAATTTTTTAACCAAACAAGTTTTGATCATTTTGTGCATTTGAACCCTCTGATGGATCTTCAGTCAGTTTCTTTGTGTGCAGAATGTCTAAACACTGACAGACATCTAATAAGTAAGATGTAAACCCAACATTAACTCTCTGTTTGAGAAAATAGAGGGTTTAAATCTGTCATTTAAACAATTAAACACATGTCTACTTCTATGGTCCACAAACCGGCAGTTCTGTAGGTGTTGATCAGCAGCATCTGATGTCTAACCCTCACTTCAAACACAGTCTTTAGGGGGCAAAAAACCCCAAAAAACATCAAATATTCAACCAGAAATCCCTCCAGAAACTTTATCTACTGTAACTCCAACAATCCACAACATGCCTAGTGAAACACTGGGTAACTTTTTAGCCAATAATGATGAAATAATTCACACTGACAGCATCAATGAAACTCCAAAATCAACAATAAACCTATTGAAAGAAGTATGTTGCAAGTTACAGCTCATTTACTGCGTCTTGAAGCACCAAAAATGATGAATGAAAAAGTCTGAGAATACCAATAGATGGAGCTTTGGATAGAAAGCAGACCTCAGCCTTATTCTTTAACTTGAATTAACATCTCAAGGTGCTTCGAAGGTAGAAGCAGAGCTCTTAAACAGAGTTTATTTGACTTTATGTACTGTTTTTGCTTGGAAATATTGTGCTGAAAATCAAGTTGTTAACATGTTCATGTGGTGTTTTTAAAAAATATGTACACTAGAAGATGCATCATGACTGAAATATCTTAATAGACAGTCTCCAGAACATGGATTTATACGAAACAAACCAAAGGAACCAATGCTGTCAACTTGCAGGGTTGGACTTTTCGTGTCTTTATTCTTCTTCAGATTCGGTTTCTGGTTCAAACATGCAAAATGACTCCAATATTACAACTATTCATTCTGCAACAGAGAGCAGTTTTAAGCCTTTTTAGCAGGAGAGTTCTGCTCTAAAATCACTGTGGGTTGTCAGCCGTGTCTCGCTGACAATAAACTCGAGGATATCTCTCTTCCCCCTCTCTCTCACTCTTGGAGGCTGAGGCCACACCCCTTCCGATCGCTCCACTTCCGGTCGTTTTGTTGTGTCGGCTGCTTGCTTCAAACATTTCAGGTATCAGGCTGGAGCGTTCATAACAGCGTTCACGTTGCTGCGGGTAGGTCACTGCTTAAATACAACCTAAAGTTTTTTGCCAACCGCCATAAAACTAAAGAAGAAGAAGAAGGGTCACTGGTAATCGCGCTACACATGGTTCATTTAGGATAGGATCCGGTATAAACACGTTAAATGCCTGGTTTCATCGGAGGAAGCTAGGGCGGCTAACCGCGTGTGACGACTGCGGTCACAGTTGGTCAAAGTTGGAAAGATATTCACAGATTCGGACTTCCAGCATCAATAACTCATGAGATATACGTTGTCAAAACATACACGATGCATCTTTCAAATCGTTGTAAGGTAGACAATGTGCTACAAGGCCAGTTTTATCAAAATTCGCTGTCTTTAAAGCGGCAGAAATAACATTGGCGTCTATGCGCAGCCGGCGGTGTGACGAGTGAACAGGGACCGTCTGCAAATAGCAAAACCGCTGCAACAGCGAAAAGAGACACTACACAAATATTCAATAATTTCAATTTTACACACCATCAATGGGCTGCTGCTGGTCATACTACAACTCTTGCTTTGGTGCTACATGAAAAATCTGAATTTTAAGGAATTTCTATGTTATTAGTAATACAAAAATATCCTTTGGTATTGTGTGTTGTGCAACAGCCACAGTGGAAGAGGCTGTACACAAGTTTGGCTCTTATCAGAAATAAGAGGGTTTTGGTCTGAGGTAAGGATCAGAAACTGTTTCAAAAATAATTCCAGAAAAACTGTCCATTGTTTTGAATTTGTTTTGTTGGGACAGATTTTTTTAACAGATAAAAATGATCACCCACTGTTTTTAGGGACTCAGTTTTATTACATTTGGGTTGTTTATTGCCATATGATGTTGTGTACAAAATTTAGTGTGTGTGCTTGTATGTGAAGTTTATGGATTGAGTAAACTAGCTTTGATGACACTTTTCTTGATGTATGTGGTATATTTTACACTCAACAAAAATTTAAACGCAACACTTTTGTTTTTGCTCCCATTTTTATGAGATGAACTCAGATCTAAAACTTTTTCCTCATACACAATATCACCATTTCTCTCATATTGTTCACAAATCTGTGATAGTGAGCACTTCCAGCATCTCCAGACAGAGGAGCAGCTTTAGTGACAGACACAACTCTGGACTCACTACACACTAACACCACACACACACACACACACGCACTTTACCACACACACACACACACACACACACACACACACACACACACACACACACACACACACACACACAACTCACAGGTGTGCCATATCAAGATGCTGATTAGACACCAAAAATTCCTTAAAATTCAGATTTTTGATTTAGCAACAAACAAAGAATTGTAGTATGACCAGCAGGAGACAATTGATGACTTCAATGATTTTGGTGACTGTACAGTGTGTAAGAGTGAAGTTATAGATTTTTTTTTTTACTAATAAAATAATAATAAAAAATAAAAAATCCTTAAAATTCAGATTTTTCATGTAGCACCTAACCAAGAGTTGTAGTATGACCAGCAGGAGCCCATTGATGATTCCAGTTACTTTGGTGGCTCTACAGCACGTGTCAAACTCATATCCGGCCCGTAATACAATTATATCCGGCCCGCGAGATAATTTTACATTGATTTATTATTATTGTTATTAATTGTCTGACGATATGAAACGCTGACAACACACAAACTACAGATCCCATAATGCAGCGCAACAGCTGCCTTGCTGAATGAGAGGTTAGCTGGAAGCAATTATCGCGTCATTCAAGTCAAGCGTCTGTTATTGTCTGCAACCTTATTGTAACGTCAAAGCTAGCCCTCAACAATGGTGAAAAGAAAAGTTGATTCTGAAAACAGAGCCTTTCAAAGCGATGGAAGGCTGAGTTTATGTATGTTGACATTGCTGGTAAAAACGTGTGTTGATAAGTTTGATTTTTTTTAAAAATTCCAGGACTATGTTTTTAAATTCCACATACCCGTGACTAAATATGTTGTGCCATTGTACAATCACTGTGATCAATTGTAATGCACAGTGCACACAAATCAATGTTAAACTGAGTCATAGTGTTGTTGAAATTGCACTTACTTTAATCTCTGGTTGTTTCTAATATAATTTTTAAAAGGACAGTTCCTTACATTTAAAGATTTTTCTAATATACTTGTTCTCTTTTGCACTAAAACGTCGGAAAAACTTAGACTTATTGTTACTTCTCGGTAATTATGCTATAAGTTTACTGGTCCGGCCCCTTTGAGATCAAATTAGGTCATATGCGGCCCCTGGACCAAAATGAGTTTGACACCCCTGCTCAACAGTGTGTAAGAGTGAAGTTACTGAATATTTGTGTAGTGTCTCTTTTCGCTGTTGCAGCAGTTTTGCTATTTGCAGACGGTCCCTGTTCACTCGTCACACCGCCGGCTGCTCATAGACGCCAATGTTATTTCTGCAGCTTTAAAGACAGCGACTTTTGATAAAACTGGTCTTGTAGCACATTGTCTACCTTACAACGATTTGAAAGATGCATCGTTTATGTTTTGACAACGTATAGCTCATGAGTTATTGATGCTGGAAGTCCGAATCTGTGAACATCTTTCCAACTTTACCGAACTTGCGGTCACGGCAGCTGCGCTTCAAAACAGAGTAAAGTGAGGAAGCCGCTTCGTGGGGCATTCAGGCACACGTCCTCAACTAATCCAATTAATAATTAAAAAGTCTAAAGCAAAATGTTTTCTGCAAACTTTACAAGATTGTTGTTCTAAATGTCCTCAACTACCTCTGGTGTAATTTTCAACTTGTTTCACTTTAACATTTTGGAATCTGCTGCTGAAGTTACAGACCGCATGCAGAATAAAACTTGATTTCATGGGCAAATTAAAATATTAATTAAAAGTCAAAAACATTTTGTTTTCTGTGACTTCCACCAGACTATTGTTCTGCATGTCCTCAACTCCCCCTGTGGTAGTTTTCAACTCATTTCACTGTAGCATTTTAGAGTAATTGGTGCTTGAAGTTATCCACAGTATACAGTAGAAGATTCCTCGCTTTACCGTATGAAGCGTTGTAAACGCGCACGCTATTTTAAAGCGCAGCTGCCGTGACCGCAGTCAGGTGTTCTCGCTGGTCAGAGCAGTTTGGGTTTACTGTGTACTGTGTTCCACTGCTCTCAACTTCTAATCAAAAAGGCACTTTGCCTGGTAGCTGGTGATTATAAGGTATTAAGATGTAAGGCCTTGCATTCCTTCATGTTGATCTGGTCTTATCCATCTTTGATTCATTCCAATCACAGCGTGGGAATGATGTTTGACACCCTCCTATTGCTCAGATCAATACAACACCTAATAAGCATATCAATACAATATTTAAGAATCAATGTTAATCAGAGATGATTAATCATTACCACAGTCCCCACTAACTGTGTTATTTTTATTTCCAGAGGCTGAGCAGCTGTGGTGGTGTCTGTGGTGGTGGTACCCCTTCCCTGTTCGGCTTGTGAACCCTGGTTTTTTTTCTGTTTTCTTTTGGTTTGTCCTTCACACGTGTGCAGTGTCTTTTTCACCTGGTGCCCTTCCCTTGAGATCTACTCCTTCTCCCGTTGACACTCTCCACTTGGTAAGCCAGCCTCTACCCTGTTGCACTCCCCCTCCCTGTTTTAGTATACTTGTTTTATTTAGGATTTTAATTGATTGTCAATAAATTCAGTGCATTGTGCTTGAACCACGTCTCCTGTCTCAAATGTGTGGTGAACTTGTGTGCCATTCCTTGGTTGTAAGAACCAAGGTGGCGTTGTCGGTAACTATTTTAAGCTGTCAGGTGAATCCATGCCCGCCTCTTGACATTTTTGTCTAGCCCCCCCATGCTCCACTCGCCACACCTTGAATATTCTCCCTCATGGACACGGATAACTGGAAGCACAATGAACATGTAGTTAGTGCCAAATGACTTTCTTCTCTTTGTTCCACATATGCTCAGTAGCTTTGCATCTACTGTTCCATGCATGATAGTGATTAATCATCATTCAGTTAATTAAATGAGTTGATTGTAAATGTTCTAACAGATAAGGTTGTACTTTAGCTGTAATACCTATCTACACCACATCACTTGGGCTTAAATCTGTTCCGTGTTGACAAGCAGAGGGCATTGTGGGAGTTTAGCCAGTAAAGTGCATCAAAAAGTCTCCTGTGACGATTAATGGCTGCTGGTTAGAGCTTTCATGTTTTCCTGAAGCAGAAGTTTAATTCAGTGTCACTCAAAGCCTGCTGAACCAGTCACATCATGATGTCTCCTGGCTTTGTTTCATGCAAATGATAATTCAGTTCTTTGTTAAGGCCACCAGTTATCCAAAATGTGCATCCCCAGCACATGAACGTGGCAGCTCTTATAGGTCAGTTGGTGTGCAGGTTAACAGCTTGGATCCAATTTTAGCAGACTTGAGCAGAAAACAGTCTACTGACGCATACACAACCGTTCCAGAGTTTGGGATCACTTAGAAATGTAAAATATGAAAATCCAACTTTTGAACAGTGGTGTATGTAGATTAGGCTTGGGCGGTTTCCAAATTTTGATACCGTCAAACTTCCTTCATATTTTACTGGGGTATACGGTATTACCATGACTATTACTGTTGCTGGCTTGTGCCTTCACGTTCGGAAATTGAATACTCGCAGCAGTGAGTGGGTGGTTGATTCGGAGATGCGTCCTTTGGTTACCCCGAATTTCCACATAACGCGATCGCGCCGCACAATGGAACGAAGCGCCGCCGTCTTGCTCCGAAAGTCAAAGCACACAGCAAGCGCAGCGGCGCGCCGTCTGGATGGGGAGGGCTGCTCCTCAGAGAGGCTCTCGTGTGAACAGCGATATCACGCGATAAAAACACATGATATAAACAGAAAATAAATAAACCACACCTCATTTCGCTTCTACAAGGTTGCTCTGCTTGACCCAGCCACATTGCTCTGTGATTTATAGACTTCTAGCATGGTTGAGTACATGATTTATGTTTTGATCTCAAATGAGTGCTTTTCTTTATCCAATAGTTAATTTTGTATGGTTTATTCTATATAAAAAAACGGTAATTTCTCTTCGTCCATGGCGTTGTGTTGTATCTGGGACCCTGTTGACCTGATGCTCGTGCCTCCGGAGGTGTAATAACAACATATAGGAAAAAATTTACGTCCCAGAGGTCGTGCATTGTGTTTTATTTTGAAAGTTCCGGTTTAACTTCCTGTCTGGTGCTTTCTCAATGACAGTGAATTTACGTGAATTTTTACGTGAAGTTTCGTGAATTTTACAAAAATTCACGAATTTTGAAGCAGCGGCGCAGAAAATAGACCTGAAGCGAATCTCCAAAATCAGATGTTTCCAGCTAGAACAGTCATTTACTACATTAACAAGGTCTAGACTGGATTTATCATTTATTTAATGCTATCTTCATTGAAAAGAACTGATTTCCAGAAAAAGGACATTTCTAAGTGACCTCAAACTTTTGAACAGTAGTGCATATTTATATAATGTCATATATTTTAAATTAGACATGTAAGATGAAATAATATTGATGATAGCTCATGTCCTTGTTTCTCTTTTAGCACACATCACACAGTATTACAATGAATAAGAACATGCAATCATCAAATACAATCATTTTCATAACAAGCTGCTGTGGAGACAAAACCTTTTTGTTCTTTGCAATAAATCTTTTGTTCTTTTATTCAGAGCTCTGAAGGTACAGGTGACACAGAGTGCAAAGCAGTTTATGGGAGAGTGCAAAGAACAGAGAGTGAGAGCTGCCTGAACACTGAGCAGTAAAATACATTCACTAACTTACAGCATGAACAGTTTTCTACCAGCAGTCCTGTCTTGAATCACCTGCAGTAGCATCTTTATGTTCTCTTTATTCTCTTTTTCCATGTCTGTTTTCTGTCTATGTTCCTTATTTTTAACAGTTTAAGTTCATTTGTATCAGTTTTAGGTGAAACTGAAAAGAGCTAAAAGTGAACTATTGAGTTGAAATGTGTCCTCTGTGTTGGCTGATGAACATATGGGACACTCTGACACTTGTGTATAGAGTGGTATCCTAATGAAGATGTGTTTGATGTGACAGGTGATTGGCAGGAGGAGGAGAGTCTGACAGAGGAGCAGAGGAATGTTGGCAGCCGTTTAGTCTGAGCTCAACAACGGAGGAAACATGGATTCTTCACAAAAAGTGAGAAACATACCACTGTAACATTATTATCATTCATTTGTTATTTCAAATGTCTAAAGTTGCTCCAGTTGGTTAGATGGGCCGACCAAAGCCAGGTGACGTTGGCTGGAGAGATGTAGCTCTGCAGAAGCAGCTGTAAATGGTTGTATTTATAAAGTGCTTTTATCCAAAGCGCTTTACATGATGATATGTCACATTTACCCATTCACACACTGATGGCGGGAGCTGCCATGCAAGGTGCTAACTACAACCCATCAGGAGCAATTAGGGGTTCGGTGTCTTGCTCAGGGACACCTCGACATTAGCTCGACGGGCCGAGGATCGAACCGGTAACCTTCCAGTTACAAGACGGCCACTCTACCCACTGAGCCATGCCGCCCTCAGCTGTACTGAGGATATAATGGTGGACTGCTAGGAAGCTGCTTGTTTTTTGTTTGAGGCTGAACTAGCTGCTGATCATACTTTATGAAAATGTCTTACATGGTGATGAAGATAAGTAACGGAAGAAAAGTCTTGTTTTTCGAGCAAGTTGTTCAGGAAGGTAAAGAGCAGCACTTTCTTTGGTAGAGAATAATACTTTTGAGCATTGTGAGTTTACCAGCCTTTTCCTTCTCAAGAAATTCAGACAGTTGAACCCAGAAGTTTACTTACACTGTATAAACGACACATAACCCTTTTTTAAATTTACACGATCTGACATTAAATCTGGCAATGCTTCTCCTGATGACCAAAATTATCTTTAAATGCCAGAATAACGAAAGAGATTTTTTTTTATAGAATTTTTATTACTTTCTTCACAATCAGAAGTTTGCATACACTAAGATTGCTATGCCTTCAAGATAATGATGTCCTGGCTTTGAAAGCTTTTGATGGATTAAGATGTATTTTCGAGCACACCTCAAACACACTGCTTCCTTGTGTGATGACATTAGAAAATCTAAAGAAATCAGCCAAGACATCAGGAAGACATTTGTGGGCCTCCACAGGTGTGGTTCATCCTTGGGTGCAATTTCCAGATTGCTGTGGTTTGATGTTTATCTGTCCAAACAATTACATGCACAGATCAACACCATGGGAATGTCAAGCCATCCTACTGCTCAAGATGGAGATTGGTTAAGGTTAGGATTGTTTTGGAGGGAAATGTGCTCATCAACCCCAGAACAAAAGCAAACGACCTCGTGAAGATGCTGGCTGAGGATGGCCTGAGTACACCATCCCAACTGTGAAGCATGGGGGTGGCAGCACCATGTTGTGGGAGTGTTTTGCTGTAGGAGTGACTGGTGCACTTCACAAAATAGATGGCATCAAGAGGATAGAATATTATGTGGAAATATTGAAGCAACATCAGCCAGCAAATGAAAGCTTGGGCACAAGTGGGTATTCCAAATGGACAAGGACAGCGCTGGTGCAAATCTGACACTGTCCTGGAGAAACTGCACTACTGACTTAGAACTGCTTTCTGTTTCACTGTGCCCTCCGTATCTGCCTGATGAATTTCCCCAGATTTTTGTGAAACTTGTCTATATCCATCCAAAGGCCAGTGAAATAAATCCCTGTGGGCTTATCCATCAGGTCATCCAGAGACCACTGCACACTAAAACACACACTGAGAGACTTCCATCAGTACATCACATGTCCCACTAGATGAGACAAAGTCTTTGATCTGTTACAACAATGTGAAAGGTGCTTATAAGTCCATCCCCCTCCCTCCTCTGGGTTCCTCTGACCACAACTGCATCCTCCTTATCCCTGTCTACCACTGTACTGAAGCAAGGCAAAGTGCAGAACATCAGAGTGAAAGTTTGTCACACTCTGCAGGGATGTCTGGAGGTTACTGACTGTGACGTGTTTAAGGAGTCCTCAGCTGATATTGAACCGACTGATGTTGTGAGCAGCTGGTCACAGACTGTGAAACCAGTGTTGTTCCTGAAAAAACTGTTAAACTATATCCAAACACTAAGCCATGGCTTTCTAAGAAGCTTAAAGACCTACTGTACAGAAAGAAAACAGTCTTCAGAGAAGGAAATGCACTAAATCTGTATAACCGGCAGAAGGAAATAAAGTAGGAGATCAGGACCCACAAAAGACAATACAAAGACAAAGTTGAGTCTCAGCTCAAAATGAACAACCTCAGTTCAGTCTGGGACGGCATGAATCTGATCACTGGGACTAATTAATGTGTCAATGAGAGAGTTCAGCTCAGTGGTTATAATTCTGATTTAGAACTGGCTCAAAGTCTAAACAGTTTTTATGTCAGGTTTGACTCCCATGATTTTAGGGCTAAACATGCTGAGACTAAAAACTGTCTCATGTCAGCCTCTCCACAGAATCCCTTTCTTGATGTGGGAAATGTAATCTGGTGTCTCAAACAGTGCAGACCAAAGAAAAGTCCTCTACCTGATTACATCGGTGGCCGTTTATTGAAAACTTTTACTACGTCTGACTAAATGACCAAGATTGCTGCTGATGTCCCTGTCTATCTTATGTTTTGTTTGATTTTTCTTTAAATGGCTTTTATTTTGCTTGTAATTGTTTTACTGTGTTTTTTACATTTTTAAAACATTTCCTTTAATCGTTGCTATTCCTTTAACTCTTTTACTGTTTTGTTGCTTTTGTTGTTTGATGGTGAACGCTTGTGTAACTGCTGCACAACAAATTGCCCGGGTTATGTTGTATGTTGACTATTTCATCAAACCTTTTTTGCCATCACTTCCTGCCTACATCCAGGATACCACAGATGTACTGAGCAAAATTAAACAACTGCACAGCATTGGTACTGATGCCTTTTTGGCTACCTTGGATGTAGAATCACTCTACACCACAATAGAGCATTCACAAGGCTTGGCAGCACTAAAACATTATTTAAACACTCGGTCAGAATCTGAAGCAGCACCTAGTGAATTTTTACTGGCATTAACAGAATGGACCTGAAATAACAACGTATTTATCTTTCAAGATAGGTAGTTGCTAGAGGTACAGACCCGTACTCAGATACTCGAGATCTGGTCACGTGACTCCCGGTAGACGCTAGCGGTACGAACCCGTAGCATCGGTACTACAGGTATGGACCCTAAACCTGACCCTAACACTAACCCTAACCTTAACCTTTGCTTACCTTTCAACAGTTTGCAGTGGTTAGCAGCTTCTTGACTCGCGAGACTCGCGTACGGGTCCGTATCTGTCTGGCAAATGGAAAGTGCCGTATCCGTAGGCCACAGGCTACGGGTACGGGTCCGTATCTGTAGACACTACCTTCAAGATAAGGTTTTCAAACAGATAAAAGGTTGTGCCATGGGGGCCTGCTATAGTCCTTCCTATGCAGGACTGTACCTTGGTAAATGGGAAGACGACTTTGTTTTTAATCATGAAAAGAACAGATTTCTGGACCACATCATCTGGTGGGGTCGTTACATTGATGATGTGTGTTTGTTTTGGTCTGGCACAGAAGTAGATTTATTGGAATTTCACGCCTTCTTAAACAATACTAACCCTAACATCAAGTTGTCTCTGGGGTATAGTAAAGACAGTATCCATTTTCTGGATCTTACTATCCATAACAGACTCAAAAACAGTTTCTTTCCAAAAGCCATCACCACTCTGAATTCAACCATGCACTGACATTCAGTCCCAGCTCTGCTTTGCTTTTCACTGTGATCGACAGATTTTACTACCCAATATTCTAAAACTACTGTGCAGAAAGCTGAAAACTATCGGCCTGTGAAAATAGTTTTGTTGACATTGTGAGTGTGCTGTTGACACATTTCTAGGTTTCTAATGACAAAGCTGCTAGCACGTCTGCAGATTCTTGATCTTGTTTCAGCCTCGTGTCCAACTACATGAAATTGAGACTTTTAGGTTCAATTTTTTCATGATTGCTCTTCCATCACTGCCTCTGTTTTTATCTTTGTCTTTTGCTACAGAAATGTAAACACAGCAATGGAGTGAGATGTCAGACCTCTGAGGAGGATAAGGATGGTTCGGCAACAACAGCAAAAAGAGATGAATCACTCAGTTGTGAGCAATGTGGCAAGACTTTCATCACAGCAACAAAGCTAAGAATTCACAAACGTATTCACACTGTGGACAAACCATTCAGCTGTGATCAGTGTGGAAAAGCTTTTACTAAGAAGAGTAATCTAACAAATCATCAACTCATTCACAGTGGAGTTAAACCATTCAACTGTGATCAGTGTGGAAAGGCTTTTACTCAGAAGATTACTCTAGCAAATCATCAACTCATTCACAGTGGAGTTAAACCATTCAGCTGTGATCAGTGTGGAAAGGCTTTTACTGACAAGAGTGCGTTAAGACGTCATCAACTCATTCACAGTAGAGTTAAACCATTCAACTGTGATCAGTGTGGAAAGGCTTTTAATCGGAAGAGTCACTTAAAAAGCCATCAACTCATTCACAGTGGAGGTAAACCATTCAACTGTGATCAGTGTGAAAAAGCTTTTTCTCAGAAAATTACTCTAGCAAATCATCAACTCATTCACAGTGGAGTGAAACCATTCAGCTGTGATCAGTGTGGAAAGACTTTTACTCATAAGAATAATCTAACAAGGCATCAACTCATTCACAGTGGAGTTAAACCATTCAACTGTGATCAGTGTGTGAAAACCTGTACTCAACGTGAACAGTTGTTGATCCATCAATGCCCCCATTCTGGTCGAAAGCGGTACCACTGTGACTCCTGTGAAAAACTTTCAAGCACCAACAGAGCTTAAAATGTCACCAACGCATCCACACTGGACGTGATGTGTATGTGTGTGATCACTGTGGTGAACCATTTGTATTGTACTCACTGTTAAAAGCTCATGAAGTGACCCACACTGGGGTTAAACCATACGTTTGTGACCAGTGTGGGAAACGCTACAGCTACATTGCAAACCTCAAAGTTCACCAACGTGTCCACACTGGGGAGAGACCATACAGATGTGATGAGTGTAAGAAGACTTTTACAACTTTGGGTTCCCTGAAACGACACCAGCAGATCCACACCAGAAAGAAAGCATTCAATCAGTGTCACAGTGAGGTATGTAAAGACTGGTCTCAGTCACAGTGTACAAACAATTATGTATTGGCTAATTTTGGCTATTGCTGCAAAATTGTTTCAAAACTTTTGAACAACTGTGGTCAATTGAATTTTGTTAACACATTATCAGCTATCGTTCCGTCTAACCTGTATTCGTTTTGATACAGAAATCTGGTCCAGGTTAATCTGGGGAAGTAGGTTAGATTAGGAATTGTGACGTAATCAGACAACTGAATGTTAAATTCCAACAGGTAAAAGTGTCTTCAGATGTCATTTGGGGTGCTCTCTATCTCAGGCAAGGCATCAGTTCTTCAATGCTGCAGGAAACACTGACGTTCTCTGTGTTTGTGTGTTTGTTTTCCAAGCAGAACGGAACAGATGGACAAAACTCTCAGACTTGTCAGCACTCTGCCAATGGTGAACAGTGCTGCTTTGACCGGTCTGGACCAACGTCCAACCAACAAGGAACCCTACAACGACACCAGCGTTTGCACGCTGGACACAGACTGAACCCCTGCCAAGAAGATTTCTCCATGCAGGGTTCAGTAAAAGTTCATGAAGTCCTCCACAAACTTAAAGTCCTTGAGATCCGGCTTCACAGAATTCAGGTCTAATTTCTTGTTTAGTGTCTTTGTTGCTTCGTTGCAAAATCCATTAAGAGGAAATCTGTCGTTAACAGACGTGACTGGTAAATTAATTAAACCATTCAAAGTGGTTACTCAGTTAACTGAATTATCAGTGGTAGAGGGATAGATGTCTGGATGGAGGCAGTGAGCAGCAGGGCGAATTTCCTGGATTACCAGCTTAATCGCTCCTTAGATCCCTCTGGGCTGCAGGAACCCATTAGATGCAGAGCTGGTTCAGTGATTCTCTGATGATTAATCATAATTAATTGAGAAGATTACTGACCGTAGGATTCAGATCTATCTATTATGGAGTGAATTTTGTTTCTTTATTATTCAATCAATCAAAAAGAGAGTTGAGACCAAAAACATAAAGTTGAGATCAAAACAGAACAGGTTGCAAACGAAAATATAATAATTTGAGAACATATTGACTTAACTTCAATCAAAACTAATATTTTTTGCTTGCAAGTTTAAAATTTTTGCTTGCAAGCTCAAAAGTTTTGGTTGTGAATTCTAAAGTTTTGCTTGCAATCTCAAAAGTTTTGCTTGCGAATCTAACTGAACCAAATGGGCGGGGCCAACGCTGGTGGAAGAGACAAGAGTTCCTATTGGTCAGTTTGACCTTTCTCCATCACCGCTCCCCTCTGTGCTGTTGATGGCTGCTTCCGCGCTAGGTAAGTTGGTAGCTGGTTTCGCACAAATTAATTATGGTAAATATTTTAGGCTACAAATGGTGTTCAAGATTAACTGGCGTTCCGATCAACTGGTGATATTCAGTGAGCGAGACAGCTGTTACAACGGCAATACATAGCATAGGTGACTGTACCGATGCCTGTTCAAAACACACAGACGTCAATAAGCTGTTCCAAAATGTTCTTGTTGTCAGCTTTAACATTGTCATTATTGCTCTGTTTGGATTCACGGCTGTTCAATCTACCAGTAAAACACTCGGTTTAATGAGGACTTCCACCTAACGGAGTGGAAATATCGCTTCACTGTGGCAGACTGTGACGATCTCCATCAGATTAACTGGTGACAGTCTGTGGCCTCAGTCCGACAAAAACAGCAAGAGAAGTTCTAATACCGTTTTCAAAGCTTGCTGCGATAAACCAGTTGGACCTGAGTTGTTCCCCTTTTAAACAGATTTTAAGTAAAACAATGATATCATATAAACCATCTGACCACATTCTAACCAGAGATTTCACATTCCAGCCTTCAGAACATCGATATGCTTCATCTAATTTTTCCCCCATTATTCAGGATTTATTTATTTTACTGGGGCATTGCAAGTTAATCAACATTGTATTCTATAGAATCAATGCATTGTAAATTAAATGCACTGACTTTACAGAACACAAAATTAATTTTTTTTTATTTCTAAAGACGTAGAACAATAATAGAGACGATTATATTTATTCTACAAAACCTTAACGAGCCCACCCTTGAACTATACAGCTCGCTGCTGTTTCAAACAAGATTTCACAACTCAAGACGTGAAACAGTAAAATAAGAATGAATACAAACAGACCAAATAGATCATCTTGCTGAGTTGTTCTACCATGAGTTCCATCTGCAGATTCCCTCTCAGACTAAAAACTGCCTCTTCACTGAACACCTTTACACTTATATATACTTATGACTACCAATAGCTGTGAATAAATGTTATTTTTCCTTTTTATTAACTTTATTTGACAGGTAAGTAGAGAGACGGATGGAAAAGTAGGGAGAAAACCTACAGCAGAAAGCAGTGAGCTGGAGTTGAACTCGGGCCGCTGCATCAGGTTTATCTTTCTGTTGACAGATCTCCTGTTCAGTTACCCAAGCTAATGCCCCAGTGTATGTGACATACTGAAAGGAATTGGTGTCTTTTCTCAGTGACGTGTCAGTTTAGAGTAGTATGACACAACAAAGTTCTGCTGCTGGTTTGAACATGAATGTCCTGTGAATTTTGCTAAATTGCTGCATTTCAAATCCAATACCTTAAATACTGCTGGGCTGTTTTGGTCAAATTTTGACGTTTGTGTTATTTAAATACGACAGTGTAGCTGCAATGTGATCTAAACCTGCCAATACTGTATCAATATATTAATGCTATACTGCAACATTTCGGCCTTCTGTTATCACCCGGTTTGGTGAACTCTTGTTCAATAACGTGCACACCGTGTGCTGGTCTCCTGTCTGCTGCTTTAACAGGTTTTAACAGTAAACAGAGATCGCAGCTCCACTGGCTCCACAGTCTATGTTCCAACCGCGGTGACGTAGTTTTTCTTTCATGTAGCCTGACAGCGCATGACTTTTAAAATGAGAACGCCTCTTATTTCAAGTTATTTTGTCAAGACCGAAATGTATAGAACAGCAGAAATCTCATTTTATAGACGAAGTTGTCCCATTGTTTATTTCCTGGTCAGTAGGTAAGGGGTCCTGAAAAGCCACGCCGACGAAACATCTGTCTCAGAAACCCTGCTATCACCAGTTAATCTTGAACACCAGTGGAGAACTGTGAGTTAAAGACCCGACAACCGAGGGCTGCCGCTCGCCAGGTAAAGAAGGACAGCGTCAAAGGTTTCTGTGAGGTACCGAGGCGGTGAGAAGTGAGCACGGTTGCAAACTGAGTTTATTAAAAAACGTCTCTCCTTTTTTAATGTCCGGTGACTTTTAAATATTATATATTCCCCTGAACCTAATCAAAGACTGCTTGAAGTAGTTATCTCTCTTGACGCCAAAAGGCTTTCGACAGAGTTGAATGGAACTACCTTTTTCAGAGTCTTGAGAAATTTGGATTTGGACCCAAATTCATAGCTTGGATACAGTTACTATACAACTCTCAATTGTCCTCTGTTCGTACCAATAACACCAGTTCTCCTTACTTCCCACTGCAGCGTGGCACAAGACAGGGCTGCCCGATCTCCCCCTCCTGTTTGCTATTGCAGTGGAGCCTCTTGCAATTGCGTTGCGATCTTTGTCTGATGTGCGTGGCATTAGAAGAGGTGAAGTGGAGCATACACTGTCATTATATGCCGATGACTTACTTTTGTATATAACAGACCCCCAGATGTCTTCAGAAATTCAGTGAAATTTCAGGTTATAAGATAAATGTTTCCCAAAGTGAACTTTTTCCATTAAACCTGACTGCACAGTCTTATCCATCTGACTCCTATCCTTTTAAAGTAGCTCTTGATTGCTTTACATATTTGGGCGTCATCATAGCTAAAAGAATTCATGATCTCTTTAAGCTCAATTTTGGTCCGCTTTTGGAACATACCAAAGTGACTTTTGATAGGTGGTCATTACTCCCTTTTTCATTAGCTGGCAGAATAAATTTAATAAAAATGAACATTTTACCCAAATTTTTATATCTTTTTCAAACTGTACCCATATTTATAAAAAAAAAAAACTCTTTACTTTTCACACCATAATAAGATTATTTCTGATTTTATTTGGAATAAAAAAGCCACCTCGTCTTCGCAAGGAATTTCTACAGAGGCCTAGAGCTCTAGGGGGCATGGCATTACCGCATTTCCAGCTTTATTACTGGGCGTGTAACTTGAGAGCTTTAGCATATTGGCTTCAGGCTTATAAAGAAGACAGTCCACCCTCCTGGCTACAGATTGAAGCAGAAATCTCTCGTCCAACATCTTTACCTGCTCTGTTGTACAACAATGCCTGTTGCACAACAGCATATGATATCTGCCCCCTGACTGAACGAGTCTTTGCGTATCTGGACTCAGGTGCGGAGACAATTTGGCTGGCATGAAGGATCAATTTGTGCCCCACTGTTAGCAAATCATCAGTTTCTTCCCTCATTTCACTGTAACTCCTTTCAGGTTTGGCATGAGAAAGGAATGGTGGCATTTAAGGATCTGTACATAGCAAATATTTTTGGCTCATTTGACCAGCTTAGAGCAAAATTTAACTTACCAAACTCTCATTTTCTAAGATACTTGCAGGTTCAAGATTGGCTTCGCAATCATACCAGATCATTTCCAATAATTCCTGAACAGCAGCCGTTCGACACTTTGATCCCAGCTGATCCATCCTTGAGGGGCACAATATCTATCCTATACTTGAAGCTTTCATCCTATCAAACAGCTTCTTGTGACGCATTAAAAGAAGCATGGCAGACTGATCTAAATATTAACTTAAAAGATACTGAGTGGTCAAATACAATGTCAAGAATACATTCCTCATCGATATGGGCCAGGCACGGACTGATCCAGTTCAAAATAGTACATAGACTTCATCTATCTAAAGCCAGACTTTCAAAAATGTATCCATCAGTTACTGACTCCTGCAATAGATGCGGTAACTCCCCTGCAAATTTAGTTCATACTTTCTGGCATTGTCCAAGACTTTCAGAATACTGGTTACCCATTTTTAAGGCACTGTCCAAAAGACTTGGAAGACCAATTACCCCAAACCCTCTTACAGCCATTTTTGGAATCCAACCTGAGGACAGTAATCTGCCAAAGACTCAATCGAACTGTATAGCATATATCACTCTACTAGCTAGAAGGCTTATTTTAACACAATGGATACACCCCAACCCCCCCTCATTCAAACACTGGGTCAGGGATACATTATACTACTTGAAGCTAGAAAAAATACGTCTTTCATGGCAAGGTTCTAAGGACAAGTTTCTCCGTATCTGGTAACCTTTTATTTTGTATCTGTTGGAGCAGATATAACATCATTATATCACAAGTTTATCTGTAAGGACAGCTTGTAGGTGACTGCACACACACACACACACACACCCTGTTTTTGTTATTGTTTGTTCTTGCTTTGTTTTGTTTTTCTTGTCTGGACTGTTTGTGTTTACTAATTAATAACTATTATCTTTATGAAGTTTTTTTTTTGCTGTACTATTAATATTACAAGTATTGATACACATTTTTTTCCTCTCTTTTTTGTATGTTGTTGAAATGGGTAGGGAATGGTTAAAAAAATTACATTTGTAGTGAAAATAATTATGTTTGAGATCATTGAAACTTTAAGTAAAGTTGTAAGAAAAAAAGACGTGAGCACGGTTGGATAGAAGTTTTTTTCGGAGTGAAACTGAACTGTGGGTTTTTTTTTTTTGGAAGCTAAAGCCTGACTTTTCTGTTTGGACACTGAGGCTGGACTTTTCTATTTTTTTTTTGGAAGCGAAGCTGGATTTTCCCTCCCTGTGTGCTTTTTCACGAGCTTCAACGGACACAAAGGCCTGGTACCATAGAACAGACACAATCCTGGGTGATTTTGGGGTGCGTGACCTCGGGTTAACCTGTTTATCATCAAGTTCAGTGAATAAATGTTGCTGTGTTATTTTAACAGACCAGTCGCAGGTATTTTCATGTGTTTAGTGCAAGAGGTAAGTTTCACTGTTTAATTGAGATGAAAGTTAGCATGAGAGCATTGCCCGCATTCACAGTGTGTGTTCAGAATCCGAGGGTAATTTAGTAGCTCACGCTGATTGAGCTCCTATCCTGAGGTTTTCTTCATAAAAATGAAATGTATATATCAGTAGGAGGGCTACACACACACACACACACACAGAAACTGAGTGTGTGCTACTGATTGATCTCACAAAAACTAAAACTTTCTTGTGCAGGTGCCACATCAACCATCCACAACAAATCTCAAGTTTTAGCAGTTTCAAACAAATGACACGTTTCTTGAAAGCATCGTTTACTAACGGGGAATGTGTTCAGAGGTTAGAAAGGTGCTGCACATGACAACACCACCAGTTCTCTCTTTGCTGAAGCCATGAGGGCAGTTTTCAGGTTTCAGTACCCAGCAGGTCAGAGATCAGATTTTTTTTTTCAGTCATCCAAGAATGACTGTAAAACAAATACTGTGTGCTGCACGTGTGACAAATACAGTTGCAGTCCGTCCTCCATGTGTTAATTAAAGCTTAATATGTTCAGAATATTTTGCTTTGAATCTGTTATTTTTTTCTATTCTTATGATTGATGTAGGTTATGCTGCTTGTCAGTGGGAGCAATGATTCAAAAGATGAGAGAATTCTAGTATTTTGTAGTTGAGTTTTGTAGTTTTATATTCCATTGTACAGTATACTGTACACTGTTGTTTCCCTTCAAAAATGCATTTCAGGTTCATTTCTGCACATTTCTGGTACTTTATTAGGCTATAGAAGTACTATCTCTTGCAAAACAAGAAATGTTTACACCTATGCAGTATCTGTAGCAGCAATAATAGTGATAATAAACCTCTACTTAAAGAAAGAAAACAGTTACAGCATGAACAATGGTATAAAAATGAATGGTGTTCACTCATTAAATACAGTCTTTCTACCCTCTGAGGAAGCAAAAACAGGCATTCACAAAGTGTGTGATGCATGACAGGTTGTTTCTTCATGTAAAATATATTTTTGGTTAAAAATTCCATTAAGCTGCTCTATTTTAGAGGCTCAGTGGAGGCAGGTCATTTTTGACCCTGAGGACAGGAGGAGTGTTCAGGACGTTAAGACAATACAAGGGTTCAATGTGCTGTATGACCACACAATGAGATCCTACTAACAAATCACACAGATGACCTATGTGGTGACAACAGAAGAAATAAATAGCATAAGACCTTTATCTAACCAGCAGAAACTGCAGCACAGCTTCACCTGTTTTTAACATTTCTGGTTTTGACATTTGCAGGAGTGTATCAGCTCCTACTAGTAAAACCACTTGTCTGTTGCTTCAAAACATAATAATGTTGGTTATGTCTTTGATATCTGACTCAGATATTCTTGCTGGGGATCTTCAATGTTCCATTAATTATGAAACAACTTGTAAATGTTCATCTGTTTGAAAACATTCAAAACATTTCATGAAGCAGTCATGGAGCTGTAGACGTTTTATTACAACTTTATTTCACATCCAGATCTCCTCTGCTGCAGTGACACACTCTGTTGTGTCCTACTGTCACAATGTCTCTGTATCTCGTTGCCTCCTTTTACTTGAAAGACAGCAGAGCTCAAGCTGAGTGGATTCCAGCAGTATGTTCACACCTGAACAGCCATGTTCTCTCAGCAGGACGTGAAAATGTTCCAAACACCTTCACAACATCTCCAATCACTGCTCTGCTGATGAAGGATGTTATGATAACAGAAATGTAGCATTCTGTACCAATACCATATCCATCCAGACATTCAGTTTGGTTCTTCTGCCTGCTCCACCACCACCACAGTCCAGACTCCATCTGGTCTAATCATCAAGGATTGCTTACATACTTCCTCACAATTGTTGTTGAAGCACAGACTAAAGGTGCTTGAAATGTAAAACATCTACTTTTAACATGTACCAATTCTTACATATTGTTTCAAGCTTAGTTCTTTTTTATTTTTCACAGATGTTTCAGGATCATGACTTCTCAGCTGTGTGGATTGTCATGTGGGCTTTTAATTGATAACTATGTTTAAAGCTTTTTCCACAGGTTCCACAAGAATATGGCTTCTCACCTGTGTGACGTCTTAAGTGGAGATTCAAAGAGCCCCGTTGACTAAAGCTTTGTCCACATGTGCCACAAGAAAACGGCTTCTCACCTGTGTGACATTTCATGTGGGCAGTCAAAGAGTCCCGTTGAATGAAGGTTTTTCCACAGGTTCCGCAAGAATATGGCTTTCTCTTTTTGTGAATTGCCATGTGCCCTCTATGTGCTGATGAATCTGAAAATCTTTTTCCACAAGTGTTACATACGGCTTCTCACCTGTGCAGCGCTTGATTTAAGGCCGAGAGGTCCGGTGGCCAAAATGACATTTTTTTGGCCACCAACATACATTAATTTAGACATTTTTAGGAGCCAAAATCAACTTTTAGTGGCCAAAAAAATTTAATCCTACTTTTTCTTAATAATTTGTCTGTGTGTCACATGGAGATGTTTAGTGCATTTTATGTGCCCTTGGGCCTCTGTCATCCTCTGTGGCATGTCTGTTGGAACTTAACATAGCTGCATGATGAGTGGCAGTCTTGCAGTGCTTGGTGCTGGGTATAGTTCTGTTACTGTTAAGAGTAGACCAAAATTGGAAAATGCCTCTTGTATTTGCTTCCTGCTAATTGCTTGCACTCTTTTTTCTGCACATTCCATTATTTTTTAGAAATTATATTTTATTTTTCAGCACTGCAATGCATTCTACACAATAGCCACATGGTCCTTAGCCAGGCAACCTCAGGAGGACCTGGGCCTGTACTAAGTACTGTACAGGAGTAAGTTGAAGAATTACTGGTGAATTCTTGATCTTACTGGCTCCATCAGGAGATGCACTAACAACCAGATTATTATGAAATCAAAGACAACACAGTACTTTGTCACACTCTTCACAGTTGAGTAGACTCTTTAATAACACGTATTCATGCTACACAAATGTAAAACATAACAAAGAGCAGCAGTACTGGCCCTTAGAGCATGTTAGAGTTCAACCTGAAACAAACTGCAATACAATCAACAGTGCTTAAGAGTGTACAAGAATACAAAAAAGATAGGTCTTTGTCACAGTCTTCAGAGTTAAGTCAAGAGTATTTTTTAAATAAAAAAATTGTAATTCCTCAGAAATGAAACACATAAAGTCACAGTTACTCTGGTACAACTGGCTATGAAAGTAAAACAAATTGAACTGGTCCCTAAAGTGAAATACTTGAAAATACATAACATGTCTTAATATTGTCCTACAAGCCCTACTGCTTGTTTCTGATCATTTGATCAGACATAGATGGCTAGAACTTTGCAGATTATGACTGAAGGCCATCTCAACCTCAACCATCCCCTACGTAACAATTTCCTCTAAATCAGAGTCAGACTCTGAGACACTGTCAGAAGATTCTTCCTCAAACAGCAGGGCTTCATCAGTTGCCGGGCCAGTTGAAGTTGCAGTAGCACTTGTGCTTGGCACCGCACTAGCAGCAATATCAGTAAACTCCCGGACACACTTCCTTTTGGCGGCTGCCATGGCACCGCTGTCACTGTGTGGTCTCCTTGCCTTCTGCCTGTTCCACAGGTGGATTGCTGGGACTGGATCAAAACTAAAAATATAATGATTCATTTTCATAGCACTGAAGTGAAGTGAGAACACATAAGAAAAAATGATAAGTAAAACAGACACACTAGCAAATGTCTCAATCTAAACATGCAAAACTGGAAAATTACTCTTCAATGGAAGGGGCCATCAACTTGATCTTGAGTTGATCAGATAGAGAGGCCTCTCCTAGTGTTGACCGGACATCTGTCTTGATGGTCTTGACTTGTCGAAAGCCTCGCTCACATTCTGCTGATGAACCTGGTATGGTAAGAACCAGGTCCATCACAGCAAGAATGGTCCCGAATGAAGAAGAATGAAGTCTGTGAACTCTGTCCCAAGTGAGAGACCTGATCTCACTGGGCCTACTGAAAACCAAATGAAAGGAATAAGTTGCAAAAAAACTGAAAAATTAACATTTAAATTGCAAAATGCAGCGGATTTATTTTGTTATACAGTTTTATTGTTCACAAATGAGATCAGCTAGTTATTAGTATAGATCACTTCTAAAGTAAGACTGGAGAAAATACCTCGAGTAAAGTTCAGACTTGAGAGCAGACCATTCGACATGAGCTGTTGCTGTATCAATGCCTGCGTCCTTAACAATCTCACTGTAATGGTCCAGGATAGACCGGAGGCAGTCATCACCAAACACTGGAAATATATTACTGAAATTAGCATTTCTGACATAAAGTTTTGTTGTTGTAAAAATTCATGATCAAATCTCTGTGTACAGTGGTTAGCAAACTTATAAACAAACATGTCAATGTAACAAAATTAAACAACTGAAATAGAAACTTCATTATTCATAATTGTTTATGCTGAAACAAAACAACATGCATCATCATGGTTTTGGGTTAGAGTAACTGTAACAAAGACAGATATGAAAACAAAAACATCATTAGTAGAAACATTGAAACATTGATTAGACAACTTTCAACACTCAGTGCACCTCTGATGTCTTGACGGTCTTCAGGTAGAGGCCAGGACATGAAATTTGCAATTTTTGTGGCCCCAATTACATCCCTGTTGTCGGACTCAAACCGACCTCGCAAACTGTCGATAAGGCGTTGCAGGAAGGTCGTTCTTGGTACAGATATGTCTTCAGCAGCTTCACCTTGTACAGTCATGTCAGACTCATCTGACTTGAACATGGCTAGGGCATTAGTGAGGTATGGACCATCACTGCAAAATTATACATTTTAGTTAGAAAAAAATAACATTTTGGTGTCAGAAAATTGTACCCTGGACAAAGGAAAAAAATATTAAATGACTTGGTAAGATTATTTAATACAATCCTTTGCAAGTTCTGTTCTTCCAATAATATTTAATATAACTGGAGCTATAAAAAATATATTAGGGGAAGGATTAAGCAAACATCAATGATTTTTTCCACCCATGACTTACACAGTCTTGTTTTGCTCAAGCAAAGTGCATGACTCTTCCAGGATGGAGTGAATATCGGAAGCTGAACAGGTCCTCTCCTGGAACCTCTTCGACATTCTGGTCAGCACTGTGAGAACATCAGCCAGAAAGAACGCATACTTCATCACACGCTGCGAAGAAAGTAACTGAAGGAGACCTTTTGCTTTTCCACTGGTGGAAGCGGTTACTGTTTCAGTGGGACTCCCAACCTATATTCAGGATTCAAAACATTTGCTGATAAAAATTATTCTGAACATAGACATCATAAATGACAATTGTACAGATCACTGAATGTGGTTCTGAACAGACAATTATTTACCTGCTCTAAATGTTGCTTGATAGCCTCATACCCCGTCATGAGGTTCTGCAGTGCACGCAGATGGTGGCCCACCCATCTTGTTCCACCAACTCTTGTTGGCATGAGAGGCTTCATGCCAAGAGACACATAAGATGCTTTCAGGTTGGCCCTAAAGTAAAACAAACAAAATTTGATATTTTAAAACTGACTGAACCAGAGATTGATGCTATACTTTTCAATTTTGAAGCACCAAGTAGTTAAAAGTACATTTTTACTAGAGCAAGCCTGACTAGTACACCTAATCATTAGGTGTAGTCAGTAAATTATTACCTGTTCAGAGGATTGTTGTGGTACATGTAGAATAACCCCTGTAACAAACCAACAGAGATTTTGTTGTTCAGGGGAACAGCCTTCAGGGCATCTTTCAGGGACAGTTCTAGCTTGTGAGCAAAACAATGCACTGCCACAAGAGCACTCTGCTCCTGACGGAGGAGGGCAGCTACACCGCCTTTACGTCCCAGCATAACTGATGCACCGTCGCTGCCCATACCAACTAGCTTCTCGATGAAAGATCCCCAGGGAATGCCAATCATCTCAATGGAGCGCTTCAGGGCAGCTAATATGTTCTTGGCATCACCTCTTGGAACTAGGGCACAGTTGATGAAATATGTCTGTAGAAATTAATAAAATTATTTAATCAACATTTATAACCACTCGGTCACAGTGCTGCACTGCAGAGAGGAGAGAGTCAAATTTTGCAATTAACTTGATCATTTACACATCTGATTTAGGCCAGAAAAGCTAAATAAAACTGACCTTTACTAAGCCGTCACAGCAAATTCGGACATAAATTATCTCATTTTCTGCACCACTTGAATCTGTGCTCCCATCACAGAGGATGCTAACAAATTTAGCCTTACAAAGTTCAGACCTAATTTTCTCATCCTCCACCTCCGCAATTGCCCTCATAAAGTCACGGGCACTTCTGCCTGTGATGTATGTGCTCCCATCCAGTCCTTTGGTCTTGTCTAGACGTGCCATCCAAACAAAGTCAGAGAACGGTCGCCCAGCCAAGGCAAGAGCATGGGCATTCCTGAAAAGTTTGTCCAGTCTTGTCATCTCTGCCTTGTTTAAAGCTTCCACTGCTTTCTCTGCCTCTGTTGTGCCGAGAGGTGCCTGTCTGCTTGCCATGATCCGTGTGTTATGTGTATGGACCTTGCTTGTTTCATGCTTTTTCACAGTTTCTACTTTTGCAGATGTCCATGTGTATGTTCCGGCAGATTCATGGTCAGAAAGTTCTGTGCACCAGGCACACTTCATTATATTTCCATCAAACTGAAGCCAGGGACGGCCTTGCTTCCAGCTGCTTTTGGGCTTCCGTCCTCCATAAGCTTCATACCTGGAATTGAAATATTTTTATAACAACCCTTAAACCCTGCTGTTCACAAAGAATATCAGGTCCCACAACCATCTTTCACATAGAATGGACTGCTTTAAAATTTCTGCGACACCCATGTGTGCAAACACTTTCATGTATAATATATCAGTTAATAAATATGTCAGCTAATAATTCCTCTAAAACAAACTCAATACATTATTTGTTTAAAAAAAGTAGAACTTACTTTGCAGATTGGGCAGGCTTTTTACCAGGGGCCTGTTTCAGAAAGCTCCACTTGTCAGCCATCCTGTCGGTGACTGAGATAGATAGATAGATAGATAGATAGATAGATAGATAGATAGATAGATAGATAGATAGATAGATACTGCTATTATTTCAGCTGTGAATAATTATTATTATTATTATCACTATATCAATTATTATTATTACTACCATTACTATTACCGTATTTTCACGACTATAAGGCGCACATAAAAGTCTTAGATTTTCTTCAAATTGTGCGGCGCGCCCTATGGTGCAGTGCGTCCTGTGTGTTGTTGTTATTGTTGTAAGGCGGACGTAGACCAGGTGGTTTTTTCCACGCATCACCATTGCTGTTGATCTGTGACTCTATGCGTGCCCATCTCACAGCCGATGTGAAAAAACAAGTGAAGCAAATGAACTCTGAGCTTGCTGTCATTCCGGGAGGCCTGACAAAGGAACTCCAACCGCTGGACATCGGTGTGAACCGGCCGTTCAAAGTAAGGCTGCGAGCGGCGTGGGAGCGATGGATGACCGATGGAGACCACAGTTTCACTAAGAGTGGAAGGCAGCGCCGGGCGAGTTACGCCACAGTTTGCCAATGGATTGTAGATGCTTGGGCTAACGTGTCTGCTGGCACTGTTGTTCGAGCTTTCGCAAAAGCCGGCATCATTTCCGAGGAGCCGCACGGCACGGAAAGTGACTCTGACAGTGAAGAAAGTGAACCTGGCATGTTTGATGGAGGTTTAGCGCAGCTGTTCAATTCAGAAACAGAGGATGAGGACATCCATGGGTTTGATTGATGACGATTACCGGTAAAAAAAAGTGAATACCAAACTCAGTTTTGCTCCCGCTCTATTTTTAAATACGCACACTTGTGTGCTTGTTTAATCCGTGTGTTTTACCATGCCCGCGACTATTGATGATTAAAAAATGTTAGTACTTTGTAATCAATACTTAAATAAAGCACAACCAAACTCAGTTTTGCTCCGGCTCTATTTTTAAATACGTACACTTGTATGCTTGTGTGTGTGTGTGTTGTTGTAAGGCCGACGTAGTAGAGGACACCATGAGAACGTTAAAGGGGGAAGTGTGGGCGTGGATTGTATATAAAACCCTCGCCATATAATCAGGTGCACCTTATGTGTGTGTTAAATACAGTAATGGCACACATAACTGAGACTGCGCCTTTTGGTACGGTGCGCCTTTTGGTCGTGAAAATACGGTATTTTTATCGTAATTATTATTACTGTTATTATTACTATTATATCACGTGTATAAATCACGTTCTTTAGGAAAGCTTAAACGTGAGAAAAGTAGCCAGAGATAAAGAATTGTCTACAACAAAAATAATTCCATCATAAATCAGGGCTATTATTAGATCAATCAGATGCTGTATTCTAACCCACCAATTACTGCAGTAAGTCTGTTTTTTTTCTTTGTAACAGGCTGTTGCTAGGAACGCTAGATTCATAACATCAAATTTTAAACAAAAAATTGTCTCAGATTAGTTATTTCACCGGTAAGCAGCTGAGTAATACACAGGATGATGTAGAGAGCTGGTTAGATCATAGGTAGAAGCCAGACACAGAGCTGATGGGGTTCTATCCGTCTTTTCGGCGTTTATTTCACTCTAGCTATGACAACCTGCTAACAATATATTATTCCTTACATACAGTGCCTTGTGAAAGTATTCGGCCCCCTTGAACTTTTCAACCTTTCGCCACATTTCAGGCTTCAAACAAAGATATAAAATTGTAAATGTTTGTCAAGTATCAACAAGTGGGACACAATCGTGAAGTGGAACGAAATTTATTGGATATTTTAAACTTTTTTAACAAATAAAAACCTGAAAAGTGGGGCGTGCAATATTATTCGGCCCCCTTGCATTAATACGTTGTAGCGCCACCTTTTGCTGCAATTACAGCTGCAAGTCGCTTGGGGTATGTCTCTATCAGTTTTGCACATCAAGAGACTGAAATTCTTGCCCATTCTTCCTTGCAAAACAGCTGGAGCTCAGTGAGGTTGGATGGAGAGCGTTTGTGAACAGCAGTCTTCAGCTCTGCCCACAGATTCTCCATTGGATTCAGGTCTGGACTTTGACTTGGCCATTCTAACACCTGGATACGTTTATTTGTGAACCATTCCATTGTAGATTTGGCTTTATGTTTTGGATCATTGTCCTGTTGGAAGATAAATCTCCGTCCCAGTCTCAGGTCTTTTGCAGACTCCAACAGGTTTTCTTCCAGAATGCTCCTGTATTTGGTTCCATTCATCTTCCCATCAATTTTAACCATCTTCCCTGTCCCTGCTGAAGAAAAGCAGGCCCAAACCATGAGGCTGCCACCACCATGTTTGACAGTGGGGATGGTGTGTTCAGGGTGATGAGCTGTGTTGCTTTTACGCCAAACATATGGTTTTGCATTGTGGCCAAAAAGTTGGATTTTGGTTTCATCTGACCAGAGCACCTTCTTCCACATGTTTGGTGTGTCTCCCAGGTGGCTTGTGGCAAACTTCAAACCAGACTTTTTATGGATATCTTTGAGAAATGGCTTTCTTCTTGCCACTCTTCCATAAAGGCCAGATTTGTGCAGTGTACGACTGATTGTTGTCCTATGGACAGACTCTCCCACCTCAGCTGTAGATCTCTGCAGTTCATCCAGAGTGATCATGGGCCTCTTGGCTGCATCTCTGATCAGTCTTCTCCTTGTTCCAGGTGAAAGTTTAGAGGGACGGCCGGGTCTTGGTGGATTTGCAGTGGTCTGATACTCCTTCCATTTCAATATGATTGCTTGCACAGTGCTCCTTGAGATGTTTAAAGCTTGGGAAATCTTTTTGTATCCAAATCCGGTTTTAAACTTCTCCACAACAGTATCTGGGACCTGCCTGGTGTGTTCCTTGGTCTTCATGATGCTCTCTGCACTTTAAACAGAACCCTGAGACTATCACAGAGCAGGTGCATTTATACGGAGACTTGATTACACACAGGTGGATTCTATTTATCATCATCAGTCATTTAGGACAACATTGGATCATTCAGAGATCCTCACTGAACTTCTGGAGTGAGTTTGCTGCACTGAAAGTAAAGGGGCCGAATAATGTTGCACGCCCCACTTTTCAGTTTTTTATTTGTTAAAAAAGTATAAAATATCCAATAAATTTCATTCCACTTCACGATTGTGTCCCAATTGTTGTTGATTCTTGACAAAAAATTAAAATTTTATATCTTTATGTTTGAAGCCTGAAATGTGGCGAAAGGTTGAAAAGTTCAAGGGGGCCGAATACTTTCACAAGGCACTGTACATCTTACATGTGAAAAGTAATCCCACGAGCTCTTGTCTCCTTACAGCTCTCATTAGAGCATCCATAGGCTGAACAGAAGTCCGGAATCTTTACATAACTATGCTGGAGTCAGAGGGAGATAGTGTGTAGCTTAAGTGTTGAGTGGCAAAACCAGCATTGTAAAAAATATCCGAGCACCTTGTATAGTAGCTACACGTGTGACGTTTCTAAAAATCAAACAGTTTGGCAATCGGTTCAAAATTCAGCGAATAATTCCACTTTGAGATTCAGCAGTACCTCTTAGCCTAGCTTAGCTAGACTGTATTCCCGTTATAAGGGATATACGGGAATACGGTCTAGCCCTCCTCCATTGACACATTTTGACAGGTTTTCAAGCTCCGAGCGGATCAGACCGAACCAATCAGAGCACCAGAGGCGGGAGTTAACGATGCGTCATCTTCAGGGCCGAGATTACCCATCTAACACCTGTGCACCTCCCGCATACAAACAAAATGGCGACCGCAACAGAGCGAGGTTTCTCTCGTGCGCTTTCCTCTGTTTTGCACGGGCTGAATTTGTCCTTAAAACTGGTCGCCATAACTGTTTGGACTACTTTTTCTTCTTCTTCTTTTAATTCCGGCAGGCTGTACGATAGAATGCGTAATGCTGCCCTCCACTGTTGAAAGGGAGAGCTTAGATTTTCCTCAGGACCCCTGTACGGCGAAGGAAGCTGTTAAAACTACAAAACATCATGGCAGAAAGGCAATTGTTCGGTCGCTTAGTGATTGCGTCACACATGTGTTACGCTGATTGGCTCTCTCCAATTATAGCTGTGATCAGTCGTCCCGCCTCTGGGCTAGATTTGGTTCAATGGAGCAGTTCCAGACTGACTTTATGTGTATTTGTAATACACAATATAAAGGCTGTCTGGTCCCCAGGCAAAGTACCTCTTGCCTCCGTAGAGGTCTATGCACTGCTGCCTCCGCTGGCCCCAGTTCAAGATGGCGGCGCGGCAGGCACGTCTCTCGACAGCCTATGAGGCGTCTACGTATGTTGACCGAGCGCCGGGAATCATGGGAGGTTAATGACATCATAAAAAATGACTGTCCCCATGAAGAAAACATAGGCGGTTCAGCTCGGTGATTTTCAGCTAAAACTTGGATTTGGAGGTCAGTCGCCAAAATCAAAATATTTTGACCCCTAACCAGGGTGGTTTTTGTCATTTTTGGTCGCCAAAATCGGTTTTTAGTCGCAAATGGCGACCTGGCGACCGTCTAAATCGAGCGCTGCCTGTGTGAAGTCTCATGTGGGCAGTCAAATGGTCCTGTCGACTAAAGCTTTTTTCACAGGTTCCACAAGAATATGGTTTTCCCATTTTGTGAACTGTCATGTGCCTATTATGTGCTGATGAATCAGAAAATCTTTTTTCCACAAGTGTTACAAACATATGGCTTCTCACCTGTGTGACATCTCATGTGGGCAGTCAAAGAGGTCCGTTGACTGAAGCTTTTTTCACAGGTTCCACAAGAATACGGCTTCTCACCTGTGTGGGTTCTGTGATGTTTGATTAAATTTGATTTATGCCTAAAAGCTTTTCCACAGACCTCGCATGTTGCAGATTTTGTTGCCTTGTCATTATCACACTGTCTCGCTGACGTTGGAGCATTGTCTACATCATAACTGTGACTGCTGTTACTCTGATGTCTTGGTTTCAGCTCGATACATCGAGTTGATCCTGAGTCTACATCCTTGCTTCCTTCCTGATCTGGGCTCTCAGCTACACAAGAGATGTGAAACAGGAGCTGATCACTGTTTGGTTTTGGTTCACCGTGGTCACTTTCCTCATCAGCAGGAGTCACCACAAAGGTATCAGTCTCCTGTTTCAATCCAATTAACTCTTCCTCCTGACTGGAGCAGAGTTCATCCTGTTCCACTTTAATTTTTGGTAACCCCGGGTTTGATTGGTCCAGACTGGTGCACAATTCTTCCTGTTCCACTTTAATTTGAGAAATCTCTGGGTTTGATTGGTCCTGACTGGTACAGAGTTCCTCCTGCTGGTCTTTAATCCGTAGAGGCTCTGGGTCCTCATGGTCCACCATGGAGTTTCTCTCCTGGTCATGGGGCTGATGGTCAACGACAGTCTTCTCATTCTCACAGACATAAGACTGTGGGAGCTCTGGAGGGACAAAGAGACAAAAGATAATGGTTACTACTGTGATGATGAGAGAACACACATCTGTCACTTTGTCCAGGACTGGCTGTCTCCAACAAAATCAGCTCAAGAGTCGAATGTTTGACGCAAAAAGAATATGATGGTTTATAACAGAAGTCTTTGAGCCATGAGACAGCAGCAGGAATGATACAAGCATCTCCAAATGACTGAACATTTCTATGAACACGTTGTTCCACAGTGGATACAGGATCACAGAGATTCTAATGGTAAACACCACTGGGTACTTTTCTACACACCACACAGACAGGTTTAATGGGGATCCATTAAAATCTGTCTGAATAAAGCTGCTGTCCTCTTCAGCCTTCAAACCTGTGAGGACATTTGGATTTTAATGTTATTCTTATTTTACTGCTGGTTACTGTACTGTTGATTTGACTCATCAGTGAAACCCAACATGTTAAAAGTGGAATGCAGTTGAACACATAACTTCTATACTCTCTAACTCTGTATGTGCACTTTCTTTAGATCATGAATGATCTCTGTACATGGAATTATGTCTCTGGACTGAAATGATGGAATGACTGAGTCCTCTGTCAGAGTTTTATTATTAAACTGTTTGATAACACAATGCAGTTGCTGTCAGTGTGGAGTAGTTCAGATAAACACTTCCAGCACCTCTGAACAGGAAACTTTGGTTCTTGCTTCCAGGGTCAATCAACACAACGATCACGATTTTAAAACTCTACACAGCATCAACGAACAGACTCCATATTATGAGCCCATTCTCTCTTCCTCACAGTGTGTCTCAGTTCACCGTTAACTATTCATCTGAACACTTCATGATGTTCTACATGCTAGAAGTGGAATTCTTCACCATCAAAACACATACACACCTATGAGCTGTAAGGGGATGTATGGTTTCCAGATGACATCCAGCAGTCTGCGCTGACGATCGATCTCCTCCTGGTACTGGACGATGGTTTTTTCAAACTCTGAGAATATTTCTCCAGCAGCAGCAGCTAGTCTGTCGCTGATCAACTCTCTCAGATACTCAACTGAACACATCGTTACTTTAACGCTCTGATATTTCTCATTCATACTATAATACAGCCGTTTTACAGCTCAGTCCACACAGCAGTGAAGCTAACTCTGCTCATGCTTCTTTGTTTACATCCGCCGGGTGTCACACTGTGAAGTTCCGGCAGAAACACTGAGTTACTTTCTTCTTCCTCATTGAATTAGGCGGACTAGACGCATCACCGGCGTATTGCTGCCACCTACTGGATGTTACTCATAGTCCTTAGAGAATCCTCGATATTTTCTTATGCAGTCCTGTGGTCATGAGAAAGTTCAGAAGTTTCTTCTTATTTGTCCACTCCTCCATGTTAAGTAGAAAGCAAAGATTAAAAACAGTTCGTCCAGCTGCTCATAGTCGCTAATGTTTCTTCTGATGTCATGAGTAGAGCATTTCTCACAGTTTCTAGTTCACTTCACTCACAGCTCTTATCTCTGTGCTTCCCAATCAAAGCCAGTCCACTTTTCAGACTGCAGTGTCTGAGTCTTAGCCAGGTTAGAATGATTGAGTCTCTTCTTGCACCACTGAAGTGCCTTCTTACTTTTCCCATTTTACCTTGAAGAGCAAAATCAGTCCCCCTCGTCATTTGTTTCTTAAAAAGTCAAAGCATTTATCCCTCAGACTGACTTTAAAAGCACGTGTTTGGAGAGATTGATAGAGCTGGAATGAAAATGTCTTTAGGGAAATCAGCGGCTCCAGATGGACTTACAACCAACTTTGATCCGTTTTTCTGGGCTGATCTTAGAGAATGACTGTTTGAAGCATTCAAAGAAGCTTTCAATCAGGGAGTCACACTCATTTTAGTTCAGGTTCCACATTTAGCCCAGTTTGATCTCAAGTGGGCCGGACCACCTTTTACTACAGGATCAAAACCACAAAAGTCATATTAAAAAAGACACAAAATGAGACAAAAACCAGACAAAATATTGTGAAAATGAGACACAAAACGTTAAAAATAGAGACAAACGACACAAAATAAAAACAAGGGCAAAAAAATTAGACAAGTTACAAAGCAGCAAAAAAATGAATAAACGACAAAAACGTGACAAAATATACAAAACGGCACGCACAACAACGAATAAAGCAAGACACAAAATGACAGAAATAAGACAAAAAACACAAGCGAGAAAAAAAGGAAACACAACACGACAAAAACGAGAAACAAAACATGAGATGAACGACAAGTCAGACAAAAAAAGACAAAAAATAACAAAAACGTGACAAAATACAACAAAAATGAGACACAAAAGGACAAAAGAAGGATGCTGCTTTTACACTCTTTCTACATTCATTGAAAGCTTCTGACAAGTTTCAACACCACTTTATTTGACATTCACTGCATTATTTTGGATGGAAAATTCATTCATATGCTCTCAGTGTTGTCCAGCAGAATTCCTTCAATGTGGAACTACTAGAAGATGAGATGTTAACAGGAGCAAACACCAAGGAGACCCATCAGTCCTCTGCTGTTTATTATTAGCTCTGGATATCAACCCTCCTGTTGGCTTCATTTACGGCACCAAAAAAACAGGAAAAAAATCCAGAAATTCAGCAAAAAAATTCACCAAATTTATGGAAATGTGCAAAAACCTTCAGGAAGAAAATTCCAATAATTCTTTATAAGTTTTATTGAAAAAAACTAAACAAAATCCCCCTAATTTGGCAAGAAAATTCTTGTAAATATTTTCAAAAAATGAGTAAAAATCTTCAAAAAAAATCCTAAAAATATCTAAAGTGATTCCATATTTATCAGTAAAACTTCTGATATTTTCTTTAAGAACATTCACATAAAAATCTATTTTTGTGAATGTTCTTTAGAAACATTTCTTCTTTTTCCACCAAAAAATGTTCAAAAATGTTCAAATGTGGACATCAGAAGTTTCACTGTGAAAATATTTATTATTTTCCACATTTTCAAACTTTAAAATGACACGAGGGTTAAAATAAAGAAACTCTAAAACCATTTAATAATGACACAGTCATCAGATCATCCAACATTATTTTAAAGCTGTGTGTATTTTCCAGAAGCCTCAGGGTTTGATTGAAACTAAATGTGAGATCTGATCCATTCACCATAAAACACAAACTTTCCTTCAGAATATTCCAGTAAAAATGAGCTGAAACATTTGGGAGAAACTATCAGTAAAATATGATCAACAGGGAAACTTCTAACATTCTGATTGTTGGAAATCAAATCTAAAATCCTTGAAGATCTGCTTCCAAAGGAATCTTTCATATTTGGTAGAATATTGAGGACAGAAATGGAAGGATTTCAGGATTAATTTGCCACAAACCGCAGAAGAGCACAGAATACTTTGGAAAGAGTGATCTAGATGTGATGAACTGACTGCCAAGTCCTCACACCTTAATCCCATCAGAAAGTTATGGAGATTTATGGCAAGAAAAGTTCAGAATGATGGAAAACAGTTCAATAACAAGGATGGTACAGTAGTGCATATTTATATAATGTCATATTTTTTAAAATTAGACATGTAAGATGAAATAATATTGATGATAGCTCGTGTTCTTGTTTCTCTTTTAGCACACATCACACAGTATTACAATGAATCAGAACATTCAATCATCAAATACAATCATTTTCATAACAAGCTGCTGTGGAGGCAAAACCTTTTTGTTCTTTGCAATAAATCTTTTGTTCTTTTATTCAGAGCTCTGAAGGTACAGGTGACACAGAGTGCAAAGCAGTTTATGTGTCAAGTCAAACTGGAAGGAGCTGAGAACTCAAAGGAGAAGCATTTACACACAGGTCCTACACTCAGCTGGGGCGGAACCAATCTGCGGCTGCAGGTTTGCCACCGGCGGCAAAAAAAAGGGGACGCACGCAGCACTGAGGAGGAACTGAGAATGAATGACCGAGTTCAATCAAAGTGGCCGTGAGTTTCTGTTGGGAAAGCATCAAGATCTGCGGTAAACTGTGCAGGATTGCCTTCATCTCCAAAATCCGGATTGCAGCCGGTAAGAGCAGAATTCTGGAGACTCTAAAAGACTGTTTAAGCTGCCGATGTGTGCCGCTGCAGTATGTGTTAGCATTAGCATTAGCCACGGGATCGACGTCAGCCACGAGCGGCTTGGTGTCAACTTTGTCTGTTTACCAATAATTGCCATGTGTTTTGTAATTGTTCAGATGAAAATAAGATTGCAGGCTAATTGGTGCTAATTAGAGGGTTCCAGCTAAGACCAGTGAATTCATCTTGTTTGTAATGGTGGGTTTTTACGATGCCCTTTATTGATTTATTGGATCTAGAAAGGATTGCACTTTAAAAGCACTTTAAATAATTTTAAAACCATGAAGTAAAAAGTATAAAATGGTTAAAACATTTTTTGATAAAAATGCGCAGAGTAATTTGTTAAACTGTGATTCAAAATCAGCTCTTTAAAATGCAGATAAATTCATGTGTGGTATAGTATTGGATTGAATATTGCTCATGCTGTAGTGGGTTTACATAATTCACCCGCGGAACGTTGGGAGTGTTGGTTGTGTGTGAACACGGACGGTTTAGGTTGTTACTCTTCATGTTGTTAAGTTACGCTCCACATGTACTGAGTGGTATTATTCCGGTTCCTTCTGGAGGGCCGTGAGTTCACGGTCTTTGTTGACCACAAGCCCCTCACGTTCTCTATGTCCAAGTCTGCCGAACCTTGGTCTGCCCGCCAGCAGCGGCAGCTGTCTTTCATTTCCGAATACACCACGGACATCCGCCACATCTCTGGCAAGTCCAACGTGGTCGCGGACTGCCTCTCCAGAGCGTCCGTCAGCACGGTCCATCTAGGGCTGGACTACGCCCGCATGGGGGCGGAGCAGGCTTCCGACCATGAGATTCGGAGCCTGAAAGCCTCGGACACGGGGCTGCACCTGAAGGAGGTCGCGGTCGGCGACTCGGGTGCCCACTTATGGTGTGACCTTTCCACTGACCAGCCCAGGCCGCTTGTTCCTGTCGGTTGGCGGCGGGCTGTTTTTGAGGCTGTGCACGGCCTCTCCCATCCTGGCAGGAAGGCGTCTGTGCGCCTGGTGGCTCAGAAGTTTGTCTGGAGGGGGCTGAAGAAGGACATGCGATCGTGGGTCGATTCGTGCGTGGCTTGCCAAGGTGCATCGCCACACCAAAGCCCCATTAGAGCCGTTTACCGTCCCTGCCAGGAGGTTCGACCACGTTAATGTCGACCTCGTAGGCCCCCTTCCCCCCTCCCATGGTTTCACCTACCTCCTTACCATGGTGGATAGGACGACCCGTTGGCCTGAAGCCGTGCCCCTCACTTCAACCTTGTCCACGGACGTGGCCCGTGCGTTCATCGGGACGTGGGTTGCGCGTTTCGGAACCCCCTCCGACCTCTCCTCGGACCGGGGCGCGCAGTTCACCTCAGAGATCTGGAACGCGGTGGCCGACGGCCTAGGAGTCAAGTTGCACCGCACGACGGCCTATCACCCGCAGGCTAACGGGTTGTGTTAGCGGTTCCATCGCTCTATGAAGGCTGCCCTACGCGCCAGTCTGACGGACGGCGGTTGGATGGACAGACTTCCCTGGGTCATGCTCGGTCTCAGGACCGCCCCCAAAGAAGACCTGCAGGCCTCGTCGGCCGAGCTCGTCTATGGACAAGTGCTTCGAGTCCCTGGGAATTTCATTCCGGAGGCCACGACCGCTTGGTCGGCTGCCAGGCAGCGGTCCTCCCTGTTGGAGGCCGCGGGTGCTTTCGCTCCTGTCCCCACATCGCAGCACGGCACTCCTGCCTCCTGTGTGCCTCCCGCCCTGCGTTCGGCGGGTTTTGTGTTCGTTTGCCATGATGCCCACCGGGGGCCTCTGCGCCCCCCCTACGATGGCCCGTTCAAGGTCCTGCGACACGGGGATAAGACTCTGGTTGTGGACGTTGGTGGACGGGCTGAGACAGTGTCTATTGACAGGGTTAAGCCCGCACATGTGGACGTCTCTGGGCCGTTGGAGTTGGCTCGGGCTCCGCGCAGGGGCCGCCCCCCTCTTCCCCGCCCCGACCCGGTCCCCGTTTCCTCTTCGGGATCGTTATCTCCCGGACCGGTGGATTGTTTTGTTTCGCCCGCCTCCCCCCTTTTTCCCTCCCTCTCCGCCTCTGTTGTGCGTACCCGTCGGGGTCGGGCCGTTGTCCCTCCTTGGCGCGCGGACTTTGACTATGGGTGAATTCTGGGGGGGCTTGTGTAGTGGGTTTACATAATTCACCCACGGAACGTTGGGAGTGTTGGTTGTGTGTGAACACGGACGGTTTAGGTTGTTACTCTTCATGTTGTTAAGTTACGCTCCACATGTACTGAGTGGTATTATTTTGTCAACTGATGTCAGTAAAGAGGTTAGCACCTGCATTTGACACTCCGCCTCAGACTCCTGTTCTTCAGCACTACAATGCCATGATTTGTCGCTTCAGTTTATGTGGTGTTGAGGTTGACAAACATAAATTGAGTGGAGTAGCATTTACCAATGTGGTGAAAATGTCCATGAGGAATGGTTGTTACTATTTGCTGAATGCAGTAATGTGAACATTGTCCTTTTGTGTTCTGTTTAAAGGTTTTTCACCTTAATCTATCAACTAAACTTATGGACTTATGGAAGTTTCCACCTCTGTGTCTCATGAATTTGGGACCACTGCAAAAATAAGAGGGAAAAGAAAGAAAGCAACTGTCTGATTGAGTGGAGTCCTGCTCAAACCCTGGGTAGATGAAACATCCTTTTTCAAGAGGGGAAACTGCAGAAACTCTGAGAAAAATCATCAATGAGAATCACCTGTCATTGAAAGTGGGAGGACACTTGACACTATGGGAGAGTGCAAAGAACAGAGAGTGAGAGCTGCCTTTAAACAGAACACTGAGCAGTAAAATACATTCATTAACTTACAGCATGAACAGTTTTCTACCAGCAGTCCTGTCTTGAATCACCTGCAGTAGCATCTTTATGTTCTCTTTATTCTCTTTTTCCATGTCTGTTTTCTGTCTATGTTCCTTATTTTTAACAGTTTAAGTTCATTTGTATCCGTTTTAGGTGAAATGGAAAAGAGCTAAAAGTGAACTATTGAGTTGAAATGTGTCCTCTGTGTTGGCTGATGAACATATGGGACACTCCAACACTTGTGTATAGAGTGGTATCCTAATGAAGATGTGTTTGATGTGACAGGTGATTGGCAGGAGGAGGAGAGTCTGACGGAGGAGCAGAGGAATGTTGGCAGCCATTTAGTCTGAGCTCAACAACGGAGGAAACATGGATTCTTCACAAAAAGTGAGAAACATATCACTGTAACCAGGGGTGAAAGTAAGATAAGATTCTTGCAGGAACTGTGCAACTCAAAAAAATTTTAGTTTGTGCGCAAAGCATGCAAGCATCGTACAAGACAGATGTTGATAAATCCTGCTCTTTTCTGACTCCTGTCCACATCCTTGAGTGCATAATGTAAGATGTTAGACACATAATTTAATATATGGCAAAACATTTATTTTCTTTAGGGGAAGTCGGGGAGATAACATTAGAACAATAAACATTATTAGTAGTGCAGTAGCACGACTCTGACACCAGCAGGTGATAGTGCTAACCAATGTTTTCCCTGGCCTTTATCTGTTATTTGCACACAAAATAACAGATTGTTGCATTTACGGCACTGTGCCTCATAAATGATAACAAGGGAAATGGAATTACAGAGATTTCCACATTTTCCACAGAGGGCTGTAGTTGTCTTCCTTTTCTTTATAGTGCCAAGCCATGCCTGTAGTTGAGATGGCTGCTTTCCTTCCCTTGGCCAGCCATGTCTTCACATAAGGCATCGGACCCCAATGTCAGAGTTATTAGCCTGCTAAAATGAGACTTCTGGCCTATTTAACACATTTATACAAAAAAAGCAGAAAAATAGTTTTATGTAAAATTTTAACAGCAGTGTTTGTTAGTGGCTTTTTTGGCCTTAATTGTATGAAAGGGAGAAAAAGATAAAATCTGACGGTACACAAAAACTAACAATGCATCAAAGTCAGTTTTGTTACAAATCTTTGTTATATCCAACACTGTGATAACAGGTAAAAAAATCTCCAGGCTCCAATAATTTTTTATATTGAAAATCAGTCATTTTGTGTGTTTTTCCCAAAATCAGTGACACCACTTATAAAATTGGCATTTAAAATATTTAAATAAAAAAATATAATTAATGTTTAGTTTGATCAGAACTGCAGTAAATTAACACATTTACGCAAAATAGAGAAAAAAATATTTATCTTATATATTTTTACAGCAGTTTTTGTTAGTGGCTGTTTCTGGCCCTAAAGAAAGGATGGGAATTGGAACAGTACTCAAGGGTTAATTCAGTGTTACAAAAAAATGTAGGCTATCTCATGCTGCAGCAGGTTAGCTGAAAGCTGCACAGCTGGCTTACAGCCGAGGCCCACAGTAAATGTAGGCTACACACAAAAAAAAAATACAGCCTACTTTTGTGTTCTAGTCTAGTAACCTTGTCAGCCATTTTTGACAGAATAATAGATTTCATGGTCCCTCTCTGGTCTACTGCATAGTCTACCTGCTCCATGTGCTTCCTCTGCACTTTCCGCTCTCTTTTCCTCAACCTGCCTGTCATCCCTCTTCCTCTTGAAAATATTGTCAATTTTTCTTTGCATTTTTGACCTGTCCTGGTTGTCTCGAGAGGCAGAGATGGGGGGGAAAGGGGTACTTACATCACCTAGGCAACCAGCCATCCAATGAAAAGAACGCATTGAGTTTACCTCACTTTCACGTGTGCTTGTTTGCGGAAGGAGTGATGCTGCTCGCATGACAGAGAGACAGAGTATTTCACGACGCATGAAACTTCACAATTTATTACTTGTGGATTTATGTTTTGTTTATTTTGCAAAAATGACTACCCTGTTGTCTGCAAAAAAACACACAACAGTGGACATTGGATTAACGTTACACTACAGCGAGTGACTGCCTACTACAAGCTGCAACCTATCACGGTAAGCGAGTACTGTATCGTACATATGATAGCCTAGTGCTCGTCAGGCACATTAACCTTGTTCAACACGTCACAGAAGATGTAATCTGGAGATGAGTTTTATGTATTCATCAATTTTACACTTATTTCGGTAAAATGTTGCTTGAAAAAAGAAAGGGCTCACACATGGGCGTAACCACCATCTCAGAAGTGAGGGGGACACATTTTTCAGAGCGATTTATCATTCTCTTACATTTAATTGCACCGTCCTTAGTGGCTAAAGAACCACATAATCCCTAACAGCCACAGTACAATACCAGGGGACCAACTAGGCTAGTTCTTTAAACTATAAAGTATAAAACTTTAAACTATAAAATCTAAAGTTTTAGTGGCCAAACTCTAGTTGAGTTGACAACAATGTCCCTTGAACATCTACTGGACGAGTAGCCAAAGGTGCCAAACACTGAACATGAAATGATCAGTACTGCCTGGTTTCTCCCTGCAATAGATATCTTATTTTCAGGAAGTTATAATCTCTCCTTACCTGTAAAGACCCTACATCCTTGTCCCTGCTGCTGGCCTCTGATCCATCTCCTCCCTGACTCTGCTCTTTCTGTTATGGCAATAAACATAAAAAATGTGGTAAGAAACATTCTGAAATAGCATTAGGAAGAGTAAAAATTGCAGTAGAATTTAACCTCATAATCACTTTAACCCATAGATACATATTTTTTTCTCAGCCACTTATATATATTTTTCACCTCTGCAGACCCTGCATGGTCAACATTACTGCTGGCCTCTGGTCCATCTCCTGCCTGACTCTGCTCTTTGTTATGGAAATAATCATTAAAAAATCTGAAAATCAAAATTCTGAGATAGAATTTGAAAGAGAAGCAGTAAAAATAGTTGTAAATTTAACCACTTTTATACCATAGATAGCCTATTCTTTTTTCTCCTCCCTGACTCTCCTCTTTTGGGACCAAAAGACTTAAATACATGGAGAGCAATTGTGAGCACATCTTCTGCCCAGAAATGAAAGAGGACTGGGTTTATTCCAAGAATAAACTAATTAGCAGTAATGTAACAGAGGCAACCACATTTAAATTATTAACTAGCTTAACATATTGATATATTGCCAAGTTTTACCTTGTCATCATTTAGCTAACAACTCTAACATTGTTTGCATCCAACAAGGTCACACAACTTACACGGTTTGTTTGGAAAGAACTGTGTAAAGTTTTTTGCTTCTTGCTAGCTCTGGCTGGTTTGCTAAACATTACTCCAGACGCACGTTCAGCACTGCTCAGCACAGCAGCACGTCTCCTGTGGAACACCTGCGTTAGCATGCGCTCATGGTGCATTCAAAGACGGCTCGGGAAAACACGTTACTAGACGCTAATAACGGGTTTAGCTGTTGTAACGGGTTTAGCTGTTGTAACGGCTGAAAAAAGTGCGGGAGACAGAGGGGACAGATGTGGAAAGTGCAGGGGACATGTCCCACACGTACCCCGCGTCCGTTACGCCCATGGGCTCACATTGTATGCATGAGTGAAAGTTGCTTTTCAGGGGCGTTCCGGTAGAAGAGGCCAGTATATTTCTTACCGGCACGGCGTTCCGGTGCATTCCGGCGCGTTCCGGCTTACTTTCACCTATGACTGTAACATTATCATTAAAGGGGACATATTATGCAAACCTCACTTTGTGAAAGTGTTCTTACAGTAGTGTGTGTTGCAGTAGCTCATTATCAGGTTCGAATTTGAAAACTGTCTTTCCTCCCTGCCTTGCTACACCACATTTTGTGAAAATGCCTGCTCAAACGTCGGCTAGCAGGAGAGATGCCGGAGCATCTCTCCTGCTAGCGGCTGCCGCCTGTGGCGGCCCACCGTTTCGCCGCGGCTGGTTCTTGGTGTGGTGGAGCTGTCGGGGATTACGGGAGCGAACTCTCCTCTGGCCGGCTCTTTTCCTCTTGGGTTTGCTCCCAAGAGGCGGCTCAGTCCCTCGGTGACAGCTTGTTGGAGCTCCCTCAGTTCTTCCTCCATCTGCAGTCGGGCGAGCGCCATCCCACTTCTGACACCAATGTAGCACTGAGCGCGTCCTCTCCCAGAGATGGGAGGGGGAGTGGACTGATGTGTTCATTTGCATACCTGGAAGCAGGCCCAGAAACAGCTTGTTCTGAGGAGGGCTGGTGAGAATGAATTTTTCGACCGCTGAAACTCCGAACAAAAGATGATTTTGGGGCGAACAAAATTAAATACTATGTTTTTGCGCTTCTGAGACCTATATGACTTGAGTGAAAAATAGCATAATATGGGACCTTTAATTTGTTCTTTAAAATGTCTAAAGTTGCTCCAGTTGGTTAGATGGGCCGACCAAAGCCAGGTGACGTTGGCTGGAGAGATGTAGCTCTGCAGAAGCAGCTGTACTGAGGATATAATGGTGGACTGCTAGGAAGCTGCTTGTTTTTTGTTTGAGGCTGAACTAGCTGCTGATCATACTTTATGAAAATGTCTTACATGGTGATGAAGATAAGTAAGGGAAGAAAAGTCTTGTTTTTCAAGCAAGTTGTTCAGGAAGGTAAAGAGCAGCACTTTCTTTGGTAGAGAATAATACTTTTGAGCATTGTGAGTTTACCAGCCTTTTCCTTCTCAAGAAATTCAGACAGTTGAACCCAGAAGTTTACTTACACTGTATAAACGACACATAACCCTTTTTTTTAACTTACACGATCTGACATTAAATCTGGCAATGCTTCTCCTGATGACCAAAATTATCTTTAAATGCCAGAATAATGAAAGAGATTTTTTTTTAGAGAATTTTTATTACTTTCTTCACAATCAGAAGTTTGCATACACTAAGATTTCTATACCTTCAAGATAATGATGTCCTGGCTTTGAAAGCTTTTGATGGATTAAGATGTATTTTCGAGCACACCTCAAACACACTGCTTCCTTGTGTGACGACATTAGAAAATCTAAAGAAATCAGCCAAGACATCAGGAAGACATTTGTGGGCCTCCACAGGTGTGGTTCATCCTTGGGTGCAATTTCCAGATTGCTGTAGTTTGACGTTTATCTGTCCAAACAATTACATGCACAGATCAAGACCATGGGAATGTCAAGCCATCCTACTGCTCAAGATGGAGATTGGTTAAGGTTAGGATTGTTTTGGAGGGAAATGTGCTCATCAACCCCAGAACAAAAGCAAACGACCTCGTGAAGATGCTGGCTGAGGATGGCCTGAGTACACCATCCCAACTGTGAAGCATGGGGGTGGCAGCACCATGTTGTGGGAGTGTTTTGCTGCAAGAGGGACTGGTGCACTTCACAAAATAGATGGCATCAAGAGGATAGAACATTATGTGGAAATATTGAAGCAACATCAGCCAGCAAATGAAAGCTTGGGCACAAGTGGGTATTCCAAATGGACAAGGACAGCGCTGGTGCAAATCTGACACTGTCCTGGAGAAACTACACTACTGACTTAGAACTGCTTTCTGTTTCACTGTGCCCTCTATATCTGCCTCAGAAATTTCCCCAGATATTTGTGAAACTTGTCTATATCCGTCCAAAGGCCAGTGAAATAAATCCCTGTGGGCTTATCCATCAGGTCATCCAGAGACCACTGCACACTAAAACACACACTGAAAGACTTCCATCAGTACATCACATGTCCCACTAGATGAGACAACATCTTTGATCTGTTACAACAATGTGAAAGGTGCTTCTACTCTGGGTTCCTCTGACCACAACTGCATCCTCCTTATCCCTGTCTACCACTGTACTGAAGCAAGGCAAAGTGCAGAACATCAGAGTGAAAGTTTGTCACACTCTGCAGGGATGTCTGGAGGTTACTGACTGTGACGTGTTTAAGGAGTCCTCAGCTGATATTGAACCGACTGATGTTGTGAGCAGCTGGGTCACAGACTGTGAAACCAGTGTTGTTCCTGAAAAAACTGTTAAACTATATCTGAACACTAAGCCATGGCTTTCTAAGAAGCTTACACTCTGTGCCAAATTATTAGGCGAGTAGGTTTTTTGTCCAAAATATAGTCTTAGAAATTAGTCCAGGCCTTCGCACTTTTAAATAGTCTTCTCCTACGCTAACTTTGTCTTGTCAGACATAATTTCAAATTATATTACATTTAAAGCAAGAAAATCACCACATATGTCAAAAGTGCATGTGCCAAATTATTAGGCAAGTTTGGTACCACTCATATATTTATTTCCAAGTGCAAGATTTTCTAAAGTAGTCATTAAAGAAAGTAAAATAAATATTATTGTAACTTTTTGTATAATTTTAACCAAACAACTAAATTTCTATATAACAACTGTACAAAGTTCAATTTTCAGTTCATTTGCCAATGTGTCCACCTTTTTTCTCAATGATGCTCATCAGCCTCCCATCCACCGAGTCGGTCAACTTCCTGCTGTGGTCTGGACCGATGTTCGATGCTGCAGCCACCACTGCTTCTCAAAGACTGTCCTTGAATGTGTACTATTTACCCTCTCTGTAAATTTCTTGCTTCAGCAGAGACCAGTAGTTCTCAGTTGGGTTGAGGTCAGGGGATGATGGTGGCCAAACCATCAATCTGCTGTCCTTGACACTGTTTTTAGCCAGCCCTGATGTGGTAAACTTTGAGGCATGGGATGTGCGTTGTCCTGCATCAGAATGAGAGCCTTTTTGAAAGAAGCAGGCTTCTTGTTGAACCACTGTTTGAACAGAGTGTTGCTTAGTAGCTCGCAGTATGTCTCAGAGTTGATTTTTACCCCTTCTGGAACTCGAAAGGGACCCACAACTTCATCTTTAATAAGTCTCGCCCAAACCATGACACCACCGCTACTTTGCTGCCGCTGTAAACGTCGTGGGGTTTCCTGTCCATTGGTCACCTGTCCCCTTGCCCAGCCATCAGGGCCATCCAAGGTGACTCTCATCTCGTCTGTATATAAAACATGCGTGAAGTTGGTCTTTAGATGTTGTTTTGCCCATTCCAACCGTTTTTCTTTGTGGTTTTTGTTGAGTGGAGGCTGTTTGAGTGATTTCTTAACTGTTCCGTACTCTCTTAGGATGCGGCATCTGGTACTTATAGGAACTTCAAGTAAGTCACAGCTTTTAAAGATGGTAGAACTTGATGCCAGCGGTCGTCTGACTGCTTCTCGCTTAATTCTTCTCAGATCCTTTGATAACATTCTTCTTTTCTTTTCAACTCGCTCTTTTCTGCCATCTTGACTGTTTTTGATATACTTTTTGATGGTCCTAGTATCTCTTCCCAATTTCTTGGCAATTTTATTGGGGGTAAGTTTTTCTGACAGCAACTGAACTACTTGGTTCTTTTCTGTAGCCGTTAAATCCTTTTTTTTGTCCCATTTTGATGAAAGCTAAAACTTAATAATTTCGCACATGCACTTTTGGCACAAGTGGTAATTTTCTTGTTTTAAATGTAATATAATTTGAAATGATGTCTGACAATACAAAGTTAGCGTAGGAGAAGACTATTTAAAAGCGGGAAGGCCCGGACTTATTTCTAAGACTATGTTTTGGACAAAAAAACCTACTCGCCTAATAATTTGGCACAGGGTGTAAAGACCTACTGTACAGAAAGAAAACAGTCTTCAGAGAAGGAAATGCACTAAATCTGTATAACCGACAGAAGGAAATAAAGTAGGAGATCAGGACCCACAAAAGACAATACAAAGACAAAATTGAGTCTCAGCTCAAAATGAACAACCTTAGTTCAGTCTGGGATGGCATGAATCTGATCACTGAGACTAATTAATGTGTCGATGAGAGAGTTCAGCTCAGTGGTTATAATTCTGATTTAGAGCTGGCTCAAAGTCTAAACAGTTTTTATGTCAGGTTTGACTCCCATGATTTTAGGGCTAAACATGCTGAGACTAAAAACTGTCTCATGTCAGCCTCTCCACAGAATCCCTTTCTTGATGTGGGAAATGTAATCTGGTGTCTCAAACAGTGCAGACCAAAGAAAAGTCCTCTACCTGATTACATTGGTGGCGGTTTATTGAAAACTTTTACTACGTCTGACTAAATGACCAAGATTGCTGCTGATGTCCCTGTCTATCTTATGTTTTGTTAGATTTTTCTTTAAATGGCTTTTATTTTGCTTGTAATTGTTTTACTGTGTTTTTTACATTTTTAAAACATTTCCTTTTATCGTTGTTGTTCCTTTAACTGTTTTACTGTTTTGTTGCTTTTGTTGTTTGATGGTGAACGCTTGTGTAACTGCTGCACAACATATTGCCCGGGTCGTTGGGGTCAAATCCAGAATTCAGTGGCAGAATTACAGATCTTTTCTGGCCTGGTATCAACATCTGATCCCCTAGGAGAAACTAGAAAGTGTTGGTGGTCTGAATTGACCCTGCTGCCATTAAGACCTAAATCTGGACATTGATGTTGTATGCTTTTCATTTTGTCCATTTCTCCAGTAATGTAACTTAACGGAAAGTCTGGGGATCAAGAGATCCTGGTGGTACAATCCCATCAGTCCCAGCTCTGCTTTGCTTTTCACTGTGATCGACAGATTTTACTACCCAATATTCTAAAACTACCGTGCAGAAAGCTGAAAACTATCGGCCTGTGAAAATAGTTTTGTTGACATTGTGAGTGTGCTGTTGACACATTTCTAGGTTTCTAATGACAAAGCTGCTAGCATGTCTGCAGATTCTTGATCTTGTTTCAGCCTCGTGTCCAACTACATGAAATTGAGACTTTTAGGTTCAATTTTTTCATGATTGCTCTTCCATCACTGCCTCTGTTTTTATCTTTGTCTTTTGCTACAGAAATGTAAACACAGCAATGGAGTGAGATGTCGGAGCTCTGAGGAGGATAAGGATGGTTCGGCAACAACAGCAAAAAGAGATGAATCACTCAGTTGTGAGCAATGTGGCAAGACTTTTATCACAGCAACAAAGCTAAGAATTCACAAACGTATTCACACTGTGGACAAACCATTCAGCTGTGATCAGTGTGGAAAGGCTTTTACTAAGAAGAGTAATCTAACAAGTCATCAACTCATTCACAGTGGAGTAAAACCATTCAGCTGTGATCAGTGTGGAAAGGCTTTTACTCAGAAGATTAATCTAGCAAGTCATCAACTCATTCACAGTGGAGTTAAACCATTCAGCTGTGATCAGTGTGGAAAGGCCTTTACTCACAAGAGGAATCTTGCAAATCATCAACTCATTCACAGTGGAGTGAAATTGTTCGGCTGTGATCAATGTGAGAAGTCTTTTACTCACAAGAGTAACTTAAAAAGACATCAACTCATTCACAGTGGAGTTAAACCATTCAGCTGTGATCAGTGTGGAAAGGCTTTTACTAAGAAGAGTCAGTTAAAAAGCCATCAACTCATTCACAGTGGAGTGAAATTGTTTGGCTGTGATCAGTGTGGAAAGGCTTTTACTCTGAAGAGTCACTTAAAAAGCCATCAACTCATTCACAGTGGAGTGAAACCATTCAGCTGTGATCAGTGTGGAAAGGCTTTTACTCACAAGAGTACTCTAGCAAATCATCAACTCATTCACAGTGGAGTTAAATCATTCAACTGTGATCAGTGTGGAAAGGCTTTTACTCAGAAGAGTCAGTTAAAAAGTCATCAACTCATTCACAGTGGAGTTAAACCATTCAACTGTGATCAGTGTGGAAAGGCTTTTACTCACAAGAGTACTCTCGCATATCATCAACTCAATCACAGTGGAGTGAAACCATTCAACTGTGATCAGTGTGGAAAGGCTTTTACTCAGAAGAGTCAGTTAAAAAGTCATCACCTCATTCATAGTGGAGTTAAACCATTCAACTGTGATCAGTGTGTGAAAACCTTTACTCAACATGAACAGTTGTTGATCCATCAATGCCCCCATTCTGGTAGGAAGCGGTACCACTGTGACTCCTGTGAAAAAACTTTCAGCTCCCAACAGAGCTTAAAACGTCACCAACGCATCCACACTGGACATGATGTGTATGTATGTGATCACTGTGGCAAACCATTTGTACGGTACTCAGAGTTAAAAGCTCATGAAGTGACCCACACTGGGGTTAAACCATACGTTTGTGACCAGTGTGGGAAACGCTACAGCTTCATTGCAGGCCTCAAAATTCACCAACGTGTCCACACTGGGGAGAGACCATACAGATGTGATGAGTGTAAGAAGACTTTTACAACTTTGGGTTCCCTGAAACAACACCAGCAGTTCCACACCAGAAAGAAAGCATTCAATCAGTGTCACAGTGAGGTATGTAAAGACTGGTCTCAGTCACAGTGTACACACAATTATGTATTGGATCATTTTTGATATTGCTGCAAAATTGTTTCGAAACTGTTTTTGAACAACTTTGGTCAGTTGAATTCTTATTATTACATTATCAGCTATCGTTCAGTCTAACCTGTATTCGTTTTGACACAGAAATCTGGTCCAGGTTAATCTGGGGATGTAGGGTAGATTAGGAATTGTGACGTAATCAGACAACTGAATGTTAAATTCCAACAGGTAAAAGTGTCTTCAGATGTCATTTGGGGTGCTCTCTATCTCAGGCAAGGCATCAGTTCTTCAATGCTGCAGGAAACACTGACATTCTCTGTGTTTGTGTGTTTGTTTTCCAAGCAGAACGGAACAGATGGACAAAACTCTCAGACTCGTCAGCACTCTACCAACGGTGAACAGTGCTGCTTTTACCAATCTGGACCAACGTCCAACCAACAAGGAACCCTGCAACAACACCAGTGTATGCACACTGGACACAGACTGAACCCCTGCCAAGAAGATTTCTCCATGCAGGGTTCAGTAAAAGTTCATGAAGTCCTCCACAAACTTAAAGTCCTTGAGATTCGGCTTCACAGAATTCAGGTCTAATTTCTTGTTTAGTGTCTTCGTTGCAAAATCCATGAAGAGGAAAGCTGTCGTTAACAGACATGACTGGTAAATTAATTAAACCATTCACAGTGGTGACTCAGTTAAATTATCAGTGGTAGAGGGATAGACGTCTGGATGGAGGCAGTGAGCAGCAGGACGAATTTCCTCGATTACCAGCTTAATCGTTCCTCAGATCCGTCTGGGCTGCAGGAACCCGTTAGATGCAGAACTGGTTCAGTGATTCTCTGATGATCAATCATAATTAATTTAGGAGATTACTGGCCTTAGGATTCATATGTCTATCATCTATCATGATGAAGAATCTCTAATATAAAACAAATAGATCAACTAATCTCTGATTATGTGTGAGTTGAAATATAAAAACACTAAGTGTTGGATGAAAGGTCCAATCTTTGAAAGCTGACATGTAGTTTATTATCATTTCTTTGTAAATTAGCTGCATCCAGTCATTACCATGACATTGGCATCATGGAACCATGACCACATATATGTGTCTGGAGATAGTGGCATTTTTATAACGGCACATTTTCATGCTTTGACAGATACAGTGAGGGAAAAAAAGTTTTCAGACACCCTGAAAATTTTTACACAATCTTAAATATTAGCATGAAATGTTTGTTTTTTTGTGTGTTTCTAAGGGTGTGGCTGCGTCAGACAGACACAAATACAAATTATTATTTTTATTTGTTGTTTACAAGAAAAACTAACAAAACTAAATTCTACCAAATTTCTCATTTTATGGAACAAGTCAGTTTTTGGTTTTGAATGTCTTTTTTAGGATGTGTTTCGTTTTATGATTGTACTGCTCAATCAATAAACTTCATTGACAATTTCAACATCTTTTGGGAACGCAGACACCTCTTTAAGGCAAATGGAATTTTCCTTAACAGATCAGGACTGCTGCTACTGTCCTCAAACATTTTCTACTCCGTGCGTCAGACACCAGCCAGTCAGAGATAAAAGCCAAGGACATTCAAAACAACAGATTGCACAGCACGCTGGAGAAGAACTGTTGCTGCTGGAGATAAGGACTGACCAAGGACAACAAGGAACCCAGGAAGAGGCCCCAACTATGTCACCACCTCCTGCCCCTCATCCAACAGATCAAAGACAACAAGAAACCCAGGAAGAGGCCTCAACTACGTCAACACCTCCTTCCCCTCATCCAACAGATCAAAGACAACAAGAAACCCAGGAAGAGGCCTCAACTACGTCAACACCTCCTGCCCCTCATCCAACAGATCAAGGGCAACAAGGATCCCAGAGAGAGGCGTCAACTACATCATCGCCTCCTGCCACTCATCCAACAGACCACTGTCAAATCTTCACCCCCACAGCAAGAGGAAACCTCCCCTAACTCCTTACCCTCCCCAGCCAGTCTCTCTCCTTCCCCTACTCATCTGGATTTCACAGATGACATGAAAAGGCGTGTTAATGCTGGAACAAAACTGACACCACGCCGAAATCCCATATGCTTGCCAACTAGTCTTGTCTTTGAAAATTCAGTTGTTTCTGATGTCTGATATGTGCCAGGTCCAGGCTTCAAAGCTGATATTAATGTCATCAGCCAGGAAAAGCCGGGGCCTTATGGAAATCAGGTAAACATTATTTCTGTCCTAGTAGGCAACAGGAAAAGAAAGGTGGCTATGTCAAGACACAGAAAGAAAAAGCTTTTAAATACATTACATATTATTTGTGAACCACAAACATCTTCCGCTCACATGGCAGGCAAAACTCCTCAAACATTAACGATGGCTCTATTAAACATTAGATCTTTAGCTGGGAAGACATTTTTAATTAATGATTTTATTATTGAGCACAATCTTGATTTTATGTTTTTAACTGAAACTTGGTTAGACCAAAATAACAGAACAGCTGTTCTCATCGAGTCGACCCCTCCCAACTTCAGTTTTATCAGTGAGGCCAGGGTGCATAAGAGAGGGGGCGGTGTTGCAATTTTATTCAAAGAATCTTTTCAATATCAGCAGTTATCCTTTGAACATTTCTCCTCGTTTGAGTACATAGCCCTTCAACTGAAGTCCTCATCTCGAGTTGTGCTACTTAATGTTTACAGGCCTCCTAAATACTGTGCAAACTTTTTTGATGATTTTAGTGAACTGCTGTCTATGATCTGCATTGATTTTGACTGTAATTATTGCTGGCGACTTTAACATCCATATTGACAATCCTCAGGGCAGAGGGACTATAGATCTATGTAACACTCTTGACAACTTTGGGTTGGTTCAGCATGTAACAGAGGCCACACATGACAAAGGGCATACGTTAGACCTACTTATCTCCAAGGGTCTGAGTATTTCCAATGTTACAGTGTCTGACGTTGGTCTTTCTGATCATTCCTGTGTTTTCTTTGAGAGCACTGTCTCGGCGCAGTCAGCAACTTTCACAGAGGTAACCAAAAAACGGTGTATTCCTGAAAACACCTCTGAAATATTTAACCAGGCTTTTTATTCTACACCAGCTCCGTCTGGGGCTTCAGTCGATGAGCTGATAGGTAGTTTTAATGCTAAAATTGTAAACATTATGGATGCCATTGCTCCAACTAAGGTGAAAGTTATCTCTGGTAAGAAAAAATCTCCATGGAGAAATGCCACACTGGTCAGAAATGGCAAAAGAGGGTGTAGGAAAGCTGAACGCAGATGGCGAAAATCAAAACTCCAGGTTCATTATGACATTTACAAAGAGAAACTGTGGAATTACAATTTACAACTTAAAAATGCAAGACAATCTTATTTCGCAGATATAATCACCAAAAACAGTCACAGTACACGAGCCTTATTTGCTACCGTGGACAGACTAACAAACCCTCGTGTGTCAGTAGCCCCTGAGCTGCATTCTACCAGGGCCTGCAACGACTTTGCATCATTCTTTATAGAGAAAATCCAAAACATTAGACAAGCAGTTAGTGCCCCCACAGCAGGTTCAGGATATGTCCTGTGTCAGCGTAAAACCATTTTAAACACCACGACGCAATTTAATCCTATTAATCACAAAAACCTGGAGGACATTATACATCCACTAAACTCCTCCTCCTGCTGTCTGGATATTCTGCCAACAAGGTTTATCAAAAAAGTCTCCCAAGTACTGCTGGCGGATCTTTTATGGATTGTGAACTTGTCTCTTATGTCAGGTGTTTTTCCTCAGGCTTTAAAAACTGCTGTGATTACACCACTTTTAAAAAAGAGCAGCCTCGACAAGTTACAAATGAATAGCTACAGACCAATCTCTAATCTCCCATTTTTAAGTAAGATCATTGAAAAAGCAGTTTTTCAACAGCTAAACAATTACTTAAAAAAATAAAAAACAGCTTCAATGCTTTTCAGTCAGGTTTTCAACAGCACCACAGCACTGAGACGGCTCTCATCAAGGTAATTAATGACATCCGCTTAAACACAGACAGCGGCAGGATGTCGGTCCTAGTCCTGCTGGATCTGAGTGCTGCGTTTGACACAGTCGACCACAATATACTACTTAACCGACTGGAGAACTGGGTGGGACTATCCAGCACAGTACTCAACTGGTTCAAATCTTACCTAAAGAATAGGAATTACTTTGTGTCTATAGGTAACTTCACGTCTGAGCAGACAGTAATTACATGTGGAGTTCCCCAAGGTTCCATCCTGGGGCCTCTTCTGTTTAACATCTATATGCTCCCACTGGCTCAGATTATTGAAAACAATAATGTAAGTTACCATAGCTATGCAGATGACACGCAGATCTACATTACAATGTCCCCAGGAGACCATGGCCCTATACAGGTGCTGGGAAAGTGTATTGAACAGATAAATGAGTGGCTGTGTCAAAACTGAGGTAATGGTTTTTGGAGCCAAGGAAGAGCGATTAAAGGTGAGCCTAGAGCTTCAGTCTTTACAGTTAAAAACTGCAGACCAGGCCAGAAATCTGGGTGTGGTGATGGACTCAGAACTCAGCTTTGGAAAACACATTAAAGCAGTTACAAAGTCGGCTTACTATCACTTAAAAAATATCTCAAGAATTAAAGGGCTGATGTCTCAGCAGGACCTGGAAAAGCTAGTCCATGCATTTATTTTCAGTCGGCTTGATTACTAGGTCTACCTAAAAAAACACTCAAACAACTGCAGCAGATTCAAAACTCTGCTGCCCGAGTCCTCACTAAAACCAAGAATAGAGATCATATCACTCCAGTTTTAAAGTCCTTACACTGGCTTCCTGTCACTCAGAGGGTAGATTTTAAAGTCCTGCTGCTGGTCTACAAAGCTTTAAATGGTCTAGGACCAAAATACATCAGAGACCTCCTGACTCAGTATGAACCACCCAGACCACTCAGGTCATCTGGATCAGATCTTCTAGTAGTTCCTAGAGTAAAAACCAAACACGGAGAAGCTGCATTCAGCTTCTATGCCCCATATATATGGAACAAACTCCCAGAAAACTGTAGATCAGCTGAAACTCTCAGCACATTTAAATCCATTCTTAAGACATACCTGTTCTCAGCTGCTTTTGATTAAAGTATTTTAAATTATTTTAAACCTTATTTTATGACAGTTACTTTTAACAGTTATTTTAAACAGCCCTTGTTTTCTGACTCTTGTTTTTGATCTTTTTACTGTTCTGTTTTTCTTTTAATAATTGCCCTTGTTTTTTCTGACTTCTGTTTTTGATGTTTTTACTGTTCTGACTTTTTTTAAAATGATTTCATAAATGTTTTCTTTTGTTTTTCTTTTAATAATCATCATCCTCTGTTCTTAATGCCTTTGTAAAGCACTTTGAATCGCCTCGTTGTTGAAATGTGCTATATAAATAAATTTGCCTTGCCTTGCCTAAAATAAATGACTCTTGAAGACCTCAAAGTGATTCTTAATGCAGTATTTCACAAATGTATGGGATGTCCAAACACTTTTTTCCACTGCTGTATTTAACAGCAATCTGATCTGCTGATGTTAGCAAGACAAACAAGTAAAGGTTTCAGGCTTTTATCTAGAATTGTTCTTGAGATATTCATCTTCAAACAGCCTCAAATTTCAAAGTGAGAAAATAAAAACGAGTGAAACTCGGTCTACAGTCCACTGAAAAACCACTAAGGAAGTATCTGACATACTGAGCTAATATTTCATAGATGCCATTAGAAATATCCATAGTTTATGATTAAAAAAAGACATATTTTTTGGGAGATGGTCAGTGATTTGAAATGGAGTTCCACTGTTGAAAAACCTCAATCTCTGATTCCAGCATCAGTGCTCCATTGTTGCAGTTGTGACGTTGTCTTTCAGATGGTCCTAACACAGGCCACAACTGCTCTGAAAACAACACTCATGTTCTTGTTTGGAACAGTTTCTCAGTAGAAATTACGCAGCAATGTCCAAGTTCTCAGCGGCTCCAGTAAGGAAGACTCTTAATGTGAGGAAAAGCATCCTTTGACTTCTTCCTGGAGGTTTTTCTTGTCAGAAATTGTCTTCCAGTGAGGGACTTCTGACTCTGTTCACTTTTCTTGGCCTCTAATATTGTTAAAACACAAGAATCAATGTTTTGGTTCAAGTCACATTGTATTTGCGTGTAGCTCTGTGTTTTCTGCTCCAGGAATTGGGTGATGTGTACGACCCAGCACCCACAGCTGGTTGGGTGTCATGTGGCTCTGCGTTGTGATTGGATGATTGTCCAACCACTGCCACAAGTATGAAGGTCATCCTGCAGGCATGGCAGGAACACGTAGTGGAAACACAATAGGGCTCAGTCCCAAACCGCCCTCTACACACTCCCCCTACACTACCGAGTGTCACTCCAAAAGAAGTCACACTCGCAGCTGTGGAGGGCACCTATTACTGAAGGGGGAGGGTATAAATACGATCGGCAGGAATGGGACGCCCTGTTGCCTCACCGGAAAACGGAAGACGTCATCGCCATGGTAACACAAAGACGCCTACTGTGCATGGCTGTAGCGCTGTGGCACAGGTTGCAGCTAACAAGGATCGCTGCTGCTTCCAGAAGACGAAAGCATCCCATTTTTTTCACTCACATTTTTTCCAATCCTATTATCTGGCATTTCAAATCCAACAAATGAATAAATGAATTCTGTCAGTTGTGTTCAAATTTGAAGGTGTCAGGGGGTGCACAATTAAATCAAACGTCAGCAGAGAAGAAGATTTGTTTCTTTTGATTTATCTTTTTACATCACTCTTTTTGTGATGTTCTGTCAGTGTGAAAAAGGCGTGGGAGAAATAAACGCATGTGGAACTTACATCGATATGTTTGTTTCCTCCTCAATTTCGACGTTGCACTTCCTGAAAAAGTTGTCCAGAGTGAGCATCAATGCAGACTCGCTATTTAAGGGCTGAACAGTCCACTCCCCCTCCGCACTACGCGGTTTGGGACGGCCCTTAATATGGAGGACCCTCCGCGGGAACGCGCAAACGGAGGGATAGTGTGTAGGGATAGTGTGTAGGGGGCGGTTTGGGATTCAGCCTGAGTGTGTTCATCTGGTCATGCTGAGGAATCCCTCTGCTTCAAGCCAGTGGAGAACATCATAGTAGGTGCTGGTTACTGCCCCCTACAGGTCTCTACACAGTCCTTAATCCTGGAGAATTAGAAAATGACTAAAAAAATATATTTTAACTTTATATAATAAAAAATTCACTTGCACTCAACTTCTCACATGACTAATTAACCCTGTCCTGTGGGTCAAAATTGAGTCGTTTGAAAGTTTGAAAATGTGGGGGGAAAAAATATTTTCACAGTGAAACTTCTGATGTCCACGTTTTCAACATTTTTGGGAAATCTTTCAACATTTTTAGGTGGAAATAAAAAGTTACAAATATTTCTAAAGAACATTCACAAAAAAATCAAACAAAATCCAGCGAAATTCACTGGATTTTGGTTGATTTTTATGTGAATGTTCTTAAAGAAAATATTAGAAGCTTTACTGAAATGTGTGTAATCACTTTAGATATTTTTAGGATTTTTTGGAAGATTTTTACTCATTTTTTTTGGAAAATATTTACAACAATTTTCTTGCCAAATTTGAGGGATTTTTTGAAAAGAAAACTTTTAAGAAATTACTGGAATTTTATTCCTGAAGGTTTTACAGATTTTCAGAAATTTGGGGATTTTTTTTGGCTGAATTTTTAAAAAAAATTTTTAGACAAGGAAACAATGTTTTTTGGTGCCTGTAAATGAGGACAACAGGAGCGTTAAAACATTAAAAGGCAACATTATTAAGGTTTCTTTTATGAAACGTTTTTCATCAACGAGTACACAAAATAGATTAAAAATATAATCTAACATATTTACTGATTAAAAACTTTGAATTTCTTCTTTATGTTGTTCTTCTGCATAACTCACTGTTTCAAACTGGCTCATGTTACTTCCATGTGATCTGCCATTAAAACGGCCACATTCTACCATAAACACTGTAAATAATAACACACCTGCTCAAAGTTAAAGGCCAACATACGACCCAAACATGACATGGATTTGGTGCCACTTTGAACTAAGATGATCTCTTCTGTTAAACAAACCGTTGATTGTGAATCTTTTTTCCAGATATGAAGCTGCTCCTTCCAGGTCCACAGACAGTAAACAAAACAAAGCTCTCTATAAAAACCCTCAGAATGTTGAATAGAAGGAATGTGGACAGTTTCATGACTGTAAGAGAAGATTTCTGGATCATTTCGTGTCTCATTTGTGTCATTATGTGTTTTGTTTTGGTCAGTTTACGTCTTTCTGTCTGGTTTTAAACATTTTGCATTTTTCATGGTATTTTTTCTTCCATTTTGGTTATTTTGTGCCTTAATTTTGACCATTTTGTGGTTCATTTTGTTTATTTTTTTGAGTGTTTTTAAGTTTCTTTTTGTTTAAAATTGTTCATCTTGTTAACCATGCCTGACGGGTATGTCGGTGGAGTTATTGCATTCGGTGCGGTATCTGGCTGGGTAAGTATGTATGTATGTATGTGGCTATGTCCAGTCCGATATCTCTGCAACCGCTGAGGATAATCAAACTTGGCACTGAAGATCAGTCTAAGGTCCCCTGCTCAGCTGTGGAGTTACAGGTCAGCAGATCAAGTAGGGAGGGAGATACATACGATGATCAAAATGGATACATATTGCATCAGTTGATAGGGAGGACAGGGTTTTCGCCAGCAGAGGGCGTGATTCTGCCCTCTACTGAGGGCTCGTCTAGTTAGTTCTTTTGGTCAGTTCTCATCTATTTCATCATTCTGTGACTCAGTGGCCATTTGTGTTTCAGTTTTCATCTCATTTTTGCTCTGAATTGCTCATTTTATCTCTCATTTTAGTCATTTTCCAGCACTTTAAGGTTGTTTTTGTTCAATTTTGGTCATTTTGCATCTTATTGAATCATTTTGGTCATTTTGATACTAATTTTGTGTCAGAATGTGTTTAATTTTGATCAGTTTACATCTTTTGGTCCTTTTCAAACATGTTGCATCTTTTCAGGGTTTTTTTGTGGTAATTTTGGTTATTTTGCATCAAGTTTTGGTCATTTATGTGTCTTATTCAGGTAATGTTACATCTCTTTATGTTGTGTTTTTGTACCATTTTGGTCATTTTATGATTCATTTCATGTGTCTGTGAGGTTGTTTTTGGTTAAAATTGTTCATGTTGCTCATATTAGTCATTTCATGTCAGTTTGTCCATTCTGTGACTCATTGGTCATTTCTGTCATTTTTCATCTTTTTTTGGTCTGTTTTGCTCATTTTATTTCTCATTTTAGTCATTTTGCATCTGTTTAAGATTGCTTTTTTCATTTTATGTCTCATTTTGTGCATTTCAGTCTGTTTTTAGGGAAAAAGTGTTATAAATCAGACTGTAAATGATATATGAACAAACCTTTCTGTAAAAACTTTCAGAATGTTGAATAGAATAAATGTGGACTGACTAGGTAACCTTACAGAACCTTTACTGTTGTGATGTACGCATTAACCTGACTTTATACACTCTGAGAAAATATATATATCTAACCATTGTGATAGGGATAAATAGAAGCTCCAATCTGTTGATTTTAATTGCAGGATAATGCTTTATTAAAATATATCTCAGCAGGGAAATAGCAATATCCATTAAATCATCAGACAATGAATCAATAGTTAGTTAATATTTCAGTGGCTCGTCATGATTCCTAACTGCTACGATGCTTTCTTAGAAGAAGAGTAATAATCACCCACATTATGTAATTTGGAGGGGGAGAGCAGACGGTGTGTCCACATCCGGCTGATCACCTGAAGAACGACGAGCCTCTGAGCCTCCAGGGGGAAGCAGAGAGAGTTCAGTCCAGATTTAGATCTGCTTGTGTCCTTTTTTGTTGTTTGGGCCAATAAAAACTTTGTTATAATCCTCTCTGGTGTCGTTCCTTTGGAAATGATAGAGTTCAGTAATGTCCCTTCAGTCAGTGTTATTTTTAGAATCCTCAAACAGCAGTAAGAGCAGTCCTTCAGTCCATAATCCCAGTAGAACACATATTCCTTTGCAGATCATGTTGAATCACCCGTCCAAAGTTCTGTGGTAAAATCCCTCATGCTCAGAACTGTTGTCTGGTTTGCATCAAGTGACTACCCCACAACAACTCCCAACAAATATATTCCAACAGGTGCATTTTAGAACATCACTGCTTCTCTTCAGAAATTGCATATACGGTGACATCATATTCAATTTACATACGTGATGACATCACACTTTAATTTACATACACGATGACAGCATACATCCTCCCCCCTCCTCACTTGTGCACTTCCCCCATCCACCGACTTCATGGCCCCCGCGTGGTCCGGATGAACCAAAACCACCTGTTTAGCCCTTTCATCCGGTCTATTCATGTATTTGGTTCATCTGCCGCCCAGCACAGGCCTCTGGTGGAGAAACAGGAGAAGCTGATGTCAGCGTCTAACTCTCACTAACACCCACACTGTACATTTCTGCACAATGCACACAGACTGACAAGAAATCCCCCAAAATCTATACAGAGCTAATGAACCTTTACTGTGAGCATTTAATTCAAGTTTATCTTAGTTCCAGACTACTTGCTCCATTACCAAGTTAGTAATCTCTTGGTTTCACAGGTGATCAAACTCTTCTGTAAACATCTCCATTTCATAGTGATCAAAACCTTCAAAGCATTCCCATTTTCATAGTAATAAAAACCTTAACCCCGTTAATCTCCTCTGGGGCCTGTTTCACGAAGCAGGTTCACTGAAAACTCTGAGTTTCTTAACCCTGAAATGAGGGAAACTCAGAGTTTTCCGTTTCACGAAGCGAGGTAACTTAACCCTGAGACAGAGGGGTAACTCTAGCCTGTTTCACAAAGAGGGGTAACTTAAACTCTCGGTCAGTTACCGCAGTAACAGACTCTATGACTCTAACCTGGTCACCAGCAGGTTTATCTGAGAAAACCTCGAGTTTCTCTCTGTCTCCGCCCTCTTTCAGCCACACGCTGTTTCATTTCCTCATTCATTCAGTCAGTAAGCGAGCGAGTTTTGGCGTAGAACAGCTTTTATTAACGATCCAGTGGATAAAGGAGCAGCATTACTGCACAGATAATTAAATATTCGTCGGTAGATTGTTATCAGACCGAGCATAAATGTTCTCGCATTTCCGGACAATTATAGGTTTGAGCGGTACCGTTTCGTAATCGTTTTAAGTCCATAATCTACATAAACAACCTAATCCGTCCTTACATTTACATTACCAACCAGTCATGCTCTCACATCCAGCAGATATTGTGTGTTGCGCTGCGGTTCTTTGCAAATGGAAGTTTTTATATAATGTCGGAGATGCAGAGCACTACAGTAAGACAACTGTATGCAGGACATTCAGAAAAGTTTTCCTGGCTCTGAAACGACTTTTACTCATCATTGTGGACACAAACCTGTCAGAACATCAAGGAGGAGTTCCACAGGATTGCAGGTGAATGATGTAGAGATCTGTTAAGTTCATTTTAAATCATATTCTCTTCATGACATTGTGCTGCAGCCTCAGACTGGGATTAGTCATTTTAATTTCTTTTAGGATTTCCCAGTGTGATTGGCTGCATAGATGCACACACATCCCCATCACAGCTCCCTCACATCATGAACAGGAAGTCCATTCACAGCATAAATGTGCAGGTAGGCTACAGGTAGACTGACTACTGTTTCTAAATGTTAAAGACTGCATCATAGTTCAACATCTGTCATTCTCTGCACTGTCCAGATCAGATGTGATGCTGCATGCATCATTTCTAATGTGGAGGCCAAGTGGTCTGGGTCTGTTCATGACTCCAGGATTTATGGAGAGTCTAACCTGAGCAACAGACTGCAGCGTGGTCAGCAGCCTAAAGATTTTCACAATAGAATTCTCTTGTCTCCCTCCTTTAATATACTCTGATGTATCCACTATACATTACAGGAGAGTTTGATGGCCTTCTGCTGGGTGACAGGGGTTACCATGCCAACCCAGGCTGATGACCTCATACCCTGACCCTGAACCAGGCCCCCAACAGAACTTCAACCGGGCTCACTGCAGGACCAGAGCCCGGGTGGAGATGACCATAGGCCTGCTGAAAGCCCGTTTCCAGAGCCTACGTCTCCTCAGGGTGACCCCTGAGAGGGCCTGTGATATTACTGTGGCATGTGTTGTTCTTCATAATATTACCACTATTAGAGGAGAGCAACACCCTGCCCTACAAACTGAAGACCCAGATGATGAGCCCATCCACCTGCAGCTATCCAGGACAGCAGAGCAGTCAGAGACACCGTATGCAATAATCACGTTAGAGTTTAAGTCTCCATCATCACCACCACAGCAAATAAAGACATGATACACATTTCATTTGCTCTTCTTTATTTCCTACAAATAAAAGAGATAGTTCAGTTCATGTTCCAGTAGTTAACATAATTCACCTGTGACCATCACCACCTCTAACTTGTGCTCCAGTGTTTCAATTTCCAGATCTGCCCTCCTAATCTGTTTTTTTTTATTTTTCTCAGCAAATGCAGTTTGTAAATCTGTTTTACTGATAACTGGGAATACATAGAGGACATATATATATATATATATATATATATATATATGGCATGCCGTTTAGGAAATTATATATATAATGAAAGTCGATATATATATAATGAAACTTTATATATATATAATGAAACTTTATATATATATATATATATATATATATATATATATATATATCGACTTTCATTATATATATATCAACTTTCATTATATATATATATATCAAGTTTCATTATATATATATCGACTTTCATTATATATATATCAACTTTCATTATATATATATCGACTTTCATTATATATATAATTTCCTAAACGGCATGCCATATATATATATATATATATATATATGCATCCATGACCTTTTATACCACCGTTTTACAGGCATCTGCTTTCTTTCTGTTCGCTGAGCAGAAGTCTATGTTAGTTTAAATAGTCTTAATTATTTAACAGGACATGATATGGATGCAGACATTTAGGCTATGTGTGGATAAAACAACTGCACAGTCAAACAGCCACTTAATATTTAGGCTACTTTACAATGTAAAACATGATCAACATGAAGTACCTCCATGAGATAATGCCGAGGTCTGACCTGTTTGAACAATGTTTTTATATTTCATCTTAAGCTGCTGCCCCGTCGGGGTTTGACTTGCAGGCTCTTTTCCAGCAGCTACACCTGAAGCTTTTCTAGAGAAAGTATCAAAAATATATATTATTAATTTAAGGTAACTCTAATTTCAAATCAAAAACATCTCAGTAGATTTGAGAAATCTTGTATGTTCTGAACCCCAGCAGAAAATTAACTGTCTTTCTGTAGCAGAGCTCCAGTCAACGTAGTCATGACTGGCTGCCTGGTCTCTCCAGAGCGCACGGAGCTCCAATCTGTGAGTGGTGCGGTGAAGAATCGAGCAGCTGATCACTGGTCAGTAGCGGTGGAGCTTGTGTTTGGCCCAAAGACGCAGATACTAAAGTTTCCTCAGACTTTGTGTGACAGAGGAGAGAGGATGTGTCTCTGCTGATTAACAAAGAGAGCAGCCGCTGCCGCGATCCCTGAGCCGCGTTGTGTTGACTCGCCCCATTGAGAGAGAAGCCCCTGACTGCAGCCCGCAGATCGGGGCGTGGCTCAACGTGGGCGGAGTTAAACGTTGAGCTCCGCCCACCTTGGAACTAAACGTGGGCGGAGTTAAACGTTGAGCTCCGCCCACATTGAGCTTGACTCATTTATTGTCACCATCTGGTGGCGGAGACTAAATAGCACATTCACAAACGTCAATACAGCTTCTAAATGCTGGCCTAGAAACCGAGCATCTTATGTGATTTACTGTCATGATTAATTTTATATCAGCATTACTATTTATATCAGGATCAGGTCTAGAGCCAAAAAGTAGTTCTTTGGGAAAACATTTTTCTTGTAGTATCAAATCCCACAAATACAACATATACAACCCCTGGCAAAAATTATGGAATCACCAGTCTGGGAGGACTTTCGTTCAGTTGTTTAATTTTTTTTAGAAAAAAATCAGATAACAAACATGACAAAAACTAAAGTCATTTTAATTTGCAGCTTTCTGGCTGTAAGAAACACTAAAAGATATCAAGAGGAAAAATTGTGGTAGTCAGTAACAATCACTTTTTTAGACCAAGAGTGACTGGAAGTTGTTGCTGCAGCACACCAGTTTGCTGATTTCCAACCAAACCAGCTTGTTGCTCATGCAGACTGTGGATTTGGTTGTTGCTGCTGGGCCAAATAAACTTGGTTTTGATGCTGCTGCTGCAATTTTTCTCGTCCCACGTCAGTTTGATGATCATTTGCAGAACCAATCTGGGATATCTCCAACAATTCGTGATGATTGACCCTCTTTGAAAAGTCTGATAATCCTCCCCTTTGTTTCAGCTGACATCTCTCATGTAGGAGTCATGATTCATGTCAAGCCACTTGGTGCAACATCTCTCCAAGGTGTGATCACTCCTTTTAAACTGCAGACTAACGAGCAGATTTAATCTGATATGGGAGCTAGTTTTGGGAATGAGAATTTATGGGGTGATTCCATCATTTTTCCTCAGAATTGATTCCATAATTTTATCCCTGTGCTTGGTCTAAAAAAGTGATTGTTACTGACTACCACAATTTTCCCTCTTGATATCTTTTAGTGTTTCTTACAGCCAGAAAGTTGCAAAATAAAATGACTTTAGTTTTTTGTCATGTTTGTGGTCTGCTTTTTTACTACAAATTAAAACAGCTGAACGAGCGTCCTCCCAGACTGGTGATTCCATCATTTTGCCAGGAGTTGTAATACTACAGCCGACACAACTTTTTACTTGGGTTCAGCTTTCACCTAACTCAAACCCTGTCTAACTAGGGCTAGCTGGACTGAAACAGTGAAGTGAAATTTGTGATATACAGCATACATAGACACATTTGGATTTTTTTGTACACTGAATTATATCAGCAACATTAAAGGAGATCAGAGACAGCAGCAATGTCTCTGCCATTGATACCTGACCATGCATGGTAATTCCTGGCTGATAACACAGATTTCCAAAACTTTGCACTAACGACTTTCTTAAAGTGTCACTAATCCACTCAAGGATATAAGACTGAACTGACAGTCTATGTTACATGTCTTTCCTCAAATCAATGAGGGCTCTTAGCTTGGCCTTCATTCTACATAACTGAAACAAAAACATAATCTCTGATCTCTGTATAGAGACTTTCTGTATAGGATTATGCCAGACATAATATATCAGAGTCTGTACAACTCACGAACCATGTACATTTGTAGGGGTCAGATGTAATGAATTAAGCTTCAGCACCGTTGAACACAACTTTATTCTTTTCTGTCAAAAGCACAAAACACCTTCATGTTTCTCCTGTCAACGATTTCTTGACAGAATGTCTCATAGTCTTCCTGCAGACTAAAAAGAAAAAGGAACGGTTCTCTGAGATCAGCGGTCTCCTCTTCTTCCTGGCCATCACAGACACACAGGAGTTCCACTGCCCTCACGCGTTGCTCCTTGGCCATGGTAACAACTTGGGGAAGGGAAATTTTTCCCTTGAACGTTCTGGTCCCACACCACCGGGCTGCCGCCATTGCATCCCTGATCAAAGGATTCTCCTAAACAAAAATAAAGAAAACAGTTATTTAAGTAAAGGCTCGGAGATTGCAGAAAACACTGAAATGAGACTACCCATCTCAGGCAATATACCCCGTTTCCTGTTCCCAGTCCTGTTCTCAGCCTCATCTAGAAAGGAAACAGATTGTGGTGTATACAGGCACAATGACAATGCAAGATTTAAGTGGTTGATTTTAAGTACACAGAGAAATAATGACTGCTCTGTGACATCGAACCTCAACAACCTTGATGGATATGTGTGAGACAATGCTGGCTGGAACAATACCTGATGCTTCAGTGGCAGATTCTGAAAGCCTAAATATTTTCAGGGGGACTTCAGCCACATCCTGAAATAAGTGGCGGGGATCAGTCTTCGAGCAATAGTTTCACTATATACCAATTTATCACATGACCTCTCACCTGTAGTTTTTTCTGCTCTCGTTGCCTTTTTCTTTGCTGCAATCTCTCTTCTTCAGATCTTGGTGATTTAATGTCAACAAACATTCACAATGAAAACATTCATGCAGGTCAGATGACAGTGAATACAGTAAAACGTGATTTAAAAGAATCTGGTTTAAAGGTGTGATACTGAGGGTGCTTACAGCATGGGGAAGTTCTGCAGGAGAACAAGACACCACCATCTTCTAATCTGCAGCATGTTTTCCTGTGAAGAAGGAAATGCAGAAGATTAAAATATGTTTCCAAAAATAATACCTTCATCGCTAGAGTCAAGCATAACGTGTCACAATTTGCACAAAACCTCACTGAAATCACAACAGGCCCCCATTACAATGTACAGAGACACTGGTTAATATAATATCATGCACATTCTGTCAGGATACAGTTTTTCAATACAAAGAGTGTGTTTTAAATGCAGATAAAACATTTTATAGAGGTCATCGATATAACATACTGAGTAGTTCTTACCATCAAAACAAACACGCCACAGTTGGTGGAGCATCTTTGCAGTGTTTTAATAAAAGAATGGCAAGGAAATAGCAAATGTTAGCAAATGCAATGTAGTAATGTCTCACCTGAACATCATTCACACCAAGCTGCCTCCAAGGGCCAGGAGATGTGAGCAATGTGCCTGGTCAAAGAGTAAATAAAAGTACAATAAAGCATTTTAAAGCAACACTTGGAACAAAGTTGGAAGAGGCTGGAACTTCAAATCAAACGTTTTTGTAATGGGCTTAAACAAACAAAACATATGGTTCTGTTTCCATCTGCATAGAATAATGTAAAAATAAATAAGAATAAGGTAACAATTACTTCTATCCCTCACAAACACTCACTTTTGTTGTTTGTTTTGTTTGTTTGGAACATTTTAATGCATTCAAATAAAAACAGAAGCATTTATTAAACAAACAAAGGACAAGTGGTTTAAAACAGAACTACCACTGTCCAGGAAGGATCTTGGAAGGTGTCCTAAAAACCTGACTAGATGGACTCTACTCTCATCTCTCCAGCCGCTGCCACAGAGGGGATCTAGAAAGAAAATCTCTCTAGCCTGTGGCCTCAGTATCTGCTAAATGTGTTCAAATATAACCAAACACATAAAGTTATGGAATGTTACAGAAATACTAACAAAGCTGCCATGCATTTAATATACCAAAAAATGTAAATCAGCAATGAGCAACTTTGTTGTGTAAGGTCATAATAGAGGAAGATATAAATGTATTTACAGAGTATCCAGTGTCCAGGTACAAATAGGAAGCAGAACCCACTGGAGACTGGCTGCATTGTCCTGTAAAAAGATATCAATAACTGAATATGAAATGCTCAAACTCCACTACAAAAGCAAAACTTTTTAACAAATTACCGGCAGGTGATCCATGGGGTTTGTGGATGATGGTGGAAACCATGTGGCAATGACGCGGCTGTTTGCAGCAAACACGTGCTCTATTCTCTGTAACAGAGATAGATAATTGAACTATACTATCCAATCCGGACAAGGTACGTTTTATCCGTTTGATTCCTGGCTATAAAACACACAAGCAGAAACAAAAAATCAAGCCGTTTTTTCGTTTTTTCGTTTTGAGCAAAAAACAAAAAAACAGGAAACGGTTCGTTTTTTCGTTTTTTCGTTTTGAACAAAAAAACAAACAAAACAGGAAACGGTTCGTTTTTTCGTTTTTTCGTTTTCACCCCCAAAATGAAAATACGACTCAATATTCCGTTTCATTGGTGGGCGGGGCTTCGGAGCCTGCCAGTGCACAATAAAGCTCCTGCCCATCACAATAAAGCTTTTGCGCTGGCATTCATAGACAGACTGACTTTCATTGTATTGCCTGCCCCCACTGCACTTCCCCTAACTCTAAATCAAAGCAAGTCGTGTACACAGTAATGACAGTCATAACCAGTGGTGTAGTCTAGTTTTTTCTACTGGGTATACTCCAACCTCATAAACCAAAGCCAGGTCAGGTTCTCATATATGTGCGCGTGCACTCACATGTCCACGCGCGCGCGCGCACACACACACACACACACACACACACACACACACACACACACACACACACGCAGCAGCAGCAGCTCCTTTATTTCAAACAACCAATTAGATACTTATAGACATTATAGCGTCAGCAGCTCCTCCTCCTGCCATCAGGCTCCCTTTCCTAAACGTTAACCTTAGCTCCAGCTGTAGTGTTCCCTAAAGTGGCAGTATTCACAGGACAAGCAACAGGCTTATTAAAACACTGAAATAGTTTCATTTAGCTTTGCTTTCTTTTCTTATTTTTTCTCCACTGACTGATGTTGGGTCATTAGAAGTTCTAGACTCATGTCCCTCTTCTTCTAAGCCAGGGGTATTCAGCTAAAATTCAGAGAGGTCCAGTCAGCAAAGGTCCAGAACATCATAATGTCTAACTTGAGTTACTGTGATATATGCTGATGTAACCTGGTAGTTTTATTAGAGTCTGCCTGTAATCAAAAACTGACCGTCAGATAAATTCAGTACGGTTCAAAAACATTTTGACATTTATTAATAAATAACTTATATATAACAGTATATCTTAAAATAAAGTGCAGAACTTAAAAAAAGCATGACTGAACAACCTGAATCAACTTCTATACATCTTTTATAATACCTAAATCTCATAAATGTAAACATTTGAACACTTTTACATTTTTGTCTGTCTCATATCACTCCCCTAATATCTCTGCAGCTTAATGGGAGAGCTGAGCTGCTGCTTGTTTGAGCCGTTCTCAAAACATATTTTGATTATGTTCATAGTTGAGAAAGCTGCCTTACAGCTGTATGTTGAGCCAAACATGATCAGCATGTGACCACAGTCTGTCCTCTAGAGCACAAGACACAAAACATACGGTCCGAATTTCCATATAACCACTTAAAAATGCGCAAACACATGTATTAGTATGTTTTTTTGACATAACGTTCATTTTTCTCTGTGTCAGGAAGCGGTGAAGCTGTATGGGACAGAGGAAGGTGTCTGGCTGAGAACAGGGTTCACTAAAGGCCGACCGCGGTCCGGATCCGGACCCAGACGTCGTCTATACGGGTGTAAATTTGACAGGTCGCTTCTATTTTACCGGTGCAGCTTTCCAGTGTTTATCATTGGTCTATCGGCTCAGAAACGCACAGACCAATTATGTACGAGTTCAGGCATCCCACGTGACGCTACTCAGCCAATGACGTCGCTGAATTGCATCGCAGCTCTGCCTTCAAAAAGCAGCTGAGAGATGAGGGACAAAGAGGACAGTAGTGATGGAAGTTCAGCTCTTTTCAGAGAGCTTTTGGCACTGCTTCCAAAGAAAAGCCGGTTCTTTTGGCTCCCAAATGGCTCCTAATTTATTATTCTTTGTAGCCTCACGTTTTTGCCTAACCTGGCAAATATGAATCGTTTTGACAAACTCTTTTTCGCTCAGTGTTTTTATGAGAAGCCTTATAATTGACTCATTTTGTATATTTGCTCTGTTACAAAAACAGGTATTCTTGCTTTTGTTTATTATTTCCACCAAACTTTTTTGCACAAAAAATAAATGAACAAAACTCTGCACATGAACCCACAGAACCAGAACAGAACCAGAACCAGACTCAGTATTCAAACAGTATAAATGTCCTCAGAGCTGGCTGACATTCACAAAAATCAGATGGCTGAGCTTGGATGGGCTGATACATTTCTTCTTTCAGTGAATATCTGCCGTGTTTTTGAGAAGATTCTCTCAGATGGAAGAAGTTGTCTCTCCTCCATCACCTTCACCAGGTGGGGCAGACTGAGGCCTTGTCCTGCTCCAGCTCAGTGGGTCGTCTGCTGGTTGGATGAGGACTTCCTCTAGATATGATCCTCCATTACCACATCAGCTGGAGGATTTCTCCTGAATCATCTCCTGTAGCTCTTCCATCAAAGAGCCTCCACAGCAGAAGTTTGAGGTTCCTCCTCCACTTGGTCCTCTAATGGTGGAGGTGTCAGACTGCTGCTCATATTCTCTGAAGTGTCTCATCAACAGCTCTGTTGTCACTGAAGGCAAGCTTCTTTAATCTAGGATCCAGTAACATGTTTTCTGCTAGGACAGTGTTAAACTCCATACTCCATTAAATACGTTCGGAGTCGGCTCTTCAGATTCACTACAAAGCATCGACTCTGAGAGTCCTATCTTTTGTGCCTTATACATCTCTAGAGGACAGACTGTGGTCACATGCTGAACATGTTTGGCTCAGCAAACAGCTGTAAGGCAGCTTTCTCAACTATGAACATAATCAAAATATGTTTTGAGAACGGCTCAAACAAGCAGCAGCTCAGCTCTCCCATTAAGCTGCAGAGATATTAGGGGAGTGATATGAGACAAAAATGTAAAAGTGTTCAAATGTTTACATTTATGAGATTTAGGTATTATAAAAGATGTATAGAAGTTGATTCAGGTTGTTCAGTCATGCTTTTTTAAGTTCTGCACTTTATTTTAAGATATACAGTTACATAAAAGTTATTTATTAATAAATGTCAAAATGTTTTTGAACCGTACTGAATTTATTTGACGGTCAGTTTTTGATTACAGGCAGACTCTAATAAAACTACCAGGTTACATCAGCATATATCACAGTAACTCAAGTTAGACATTATGATGTTCTGGACCTTTGCTGACTGGACCTCCCTGAATTTTAGCTGAATACCCCTGGCTTAGCAGAAGAGGGACATGAGTCTAGAACTTCTAATGACCCAACATCAGTCAGTGGAGAAAAAATAAGAAAAAGAAAGCAAAGCTAAATGAAACTATTTCAGTGTTTTAATAAGCCTGTTGCTTGTCCTGTGAATACTGCCACTTTAGGGAACACTACAGCTGGAGCTAAGGTTAACATTTAGGAAAGGGAGCCTGATGAAGAGGAAACATCAGCTCTACCTGATGAAGAGGAAACATCAGGTCTACCTGATGAAGAGGAAACATCAGGTCTACCTGATGGCAGGAGGAGGAGCTGCTGACGCTATAATCTCTATAAGTATCTAATTGGTTGTTTGAAATAAAGGAGCTGGTGCTGTGTGTGTGTGTGTGTGTGTGTGTGTGTGTGTGTGTGTGTGTGTGTGTGTGTGTGTGTGTGTGTGTGTGTGTGTGTGTGCACGCGCACATATATGAGAACCTGACCTGGCTTTGGTTTATGAGGTTGGAGTATACCCAGTAGAAAAAACTAGACTACACCACTGGTTATGACTGTCATTACTGTGTACACGACTTGCTTTGATTTAGAGTTAGGGAAGTGCAGTGGGGGCAGGCAATACAATGAAAGTCAGTCTGTCTATGAATGCCAGCGCAAGAGCTTTATTGTGATGGGCAGGAGCTTTATTGTGCACTGGCAGGGTCCGAAGCCCCGCCCATGAATGAAACGGAATATTGAGTCGTATTTTCATTTTGGGGTGAAAACGAAAAAACGAAAAAACGAACCGTTTCCTGTTTTTTTGTTTTTTGCTCAAAACGAAAAAACGAAAAAACGGCTTGATTTTTTGTTTCTGCTTGTGTCTTTTATAGCCAGGAAACAAACGGATAAAACGTACCTTGTCCGATCACACATCACACCTGACACTTTTCTCCAGCCGTTCCAGCCTGTCTGTACACGCTTCTTCACCTCTTTTCCACACTCTCCATTGCTCTGGACTGTTGACCCTAAGTACTTAAAATCCTCCACCTTCTTGATCTCTTCTCCCTGTAACCTCACTCTTCCACTTGGGTCCCTCTCATTCACACACAGATACTCCGTCTTGCTGCGGCTAACCTTCATTCCTCTCCTTTCCAGGGCAAACCTCCACGCCTCTAGCTTCTCCTCCAATTCCAGTAGATTATTCTGAATATTTTGAATCAGTCTAATTCTAAAAGGAATGGCATCGTTTAAATGTTTTGTTAAACGTCACTTTTCTAATGGGCTTGCTACTTAGCACGTGACAAAATAAATAAGTCTGACGTAAGTTTGAAACTAATGCAAGGAGATAATGCAACTGGAGATAAAATAATATCACTTCCTTCCTTGTCTGTCACAAAATAGCAAAACAGCAACATTTAAACAAAAGATAAACGTGCTTACCTCCATTTTGGAAACTTCTTCTTCTTCTCGAATACATTCTTCTTCTTCTTCAAGGGTTCAACTGCGCTATGCGGGCGGAGTTAAACGTTTCACTCCGCCCACGTTTAGTTCAAGGTGGGCGGAGCTCAACGTTTAACTCCGCCCACGTTGAGGCACGCCCCGATCTGCGGGCTGCCCCATTGGCGTAAGTGCGTCAGTGGCGATGCGTGTGCACGCCCCACAGTCCCCATGGTTTCGCCACAAAATAAAAGCGGGCTTAGGTATTGAATTAAAAAAAAAGTAACAAAAACAGAAGTTGTTGATTTTGTTTGATTTCTTAATCTTTAAACATTGTCTATGTGTTTTACAACGGCAAAAAGAAAAAAAGAAACAGCTCTTTAGTTTGCTGGATTTTATTTTGAAAGGAAAAAAATCAAAGATCAAGCCATACAGATTTGTCCCATTATTTTCCTCAGAACATCTGTTTAGTTAAATATGCACAAACTGAATGTAGCTTAGGTGATATGAACCTTTTTTATTTGAGGACATATAGGATGTTTGTAATAATGAGTTAAATAGCTCTCAGCAGATTTTGTGACCTTATGCATCTGAATGACATCTAGCCACAAACAAAAAATCTCCAATCTTAAGCAAATATTATTAGTAAGAACAGAATGAACGTATGGGTTGTGTGAAATGAATAATGGATAGATGGTTAAATAAGAATGTTCTTAGCTTGCTTTTCACCGTTTTTTCTTCCCAAAATATAGATAAAAAATAGAAACATTTAAATTGAAAGCCAACTGAACAAATTATACAGTGAATACATTTTTTCCCTTACCAAAAACAAACAAAATGTGTGTCAGTTCAAATTAAAAATCAAATGATTTAAACTAATCACACAGATTATTGAGGTGTATCGAATGAGCAGTTACTAACATGTATGTGTGGTTATGTGCTACAGAGGGCTTCTTAATCACATCTTTGTGAGAAATGGGCTGACTCCAGAGGAAAAGGCCAGAGTAGAAGTTCTTCAGCATGAGCAGTCCATTGCCGCCAGGACCCAGATAAACCAGATCAGGAAGGCCCGAATTTCTTTGCTAGTTACAGAGTTTGAGAGAGTCAGCATCATGATCAACTTATTCAGAGGAATCTTATATTGTGAGGCAATAACTAAAATTGCATTTAAGAGTTAATACTAGTACTTTTATTACCTGCTTAAATACAAAGTTGGTATAGCAAGTGACATATGACAATTTATTCTCTTGTAGTGTTCCAGAGAATATTAAACAAGTTAATTCTGTTGTCTGTGTTTTGCAGTTTATTTCAACAAACAACATTTTGAACAACATGTTAAAAAGAAAATGTTCAGAAAATTCACAAAGCAAAAACGAAAAAAGAAATGACTTTTTCAAACAGTGTTCTCCAAGCACTTATATTCTCTTGAGACTGACACTTGAGATAATGTTGTAAGTAAAAATTGTGCCTTATGAAGGAAAGCAGCAGAGTTTTGTAGCAGTTTTGTTGTGGTTGGTGTTGTTTTGAGTTCTTGTTAAATCTACTGAAGAGATAAAAATGATTAAAAGTTATTAATAATACATGTACTTGATTTTCATGATTTTTTCCCCTTTACACTAAAATAAATCTTTGCAATTATAGTGGTGTGGTATTGAAACATCAACACAAAAAAAATCTGACTTTGGGCACTTTCTAAAATGTCTTAAGTTTTGGCCAAGTAAGGTTTTACATTTGAGCAACAATAAAATAGTGGGATCATAATGGGCATTATTTCCACCAGATGACCTCATATTTGCTCTGAATTAATAGAATCTCATATATATTGTGTTTTAGTGCGTTTTAAAACACATTTAAATACATTTATTGACACTATAAATTGGATCTTAGAAATTCAGGCTCAGGATTTTTTCTCACTTTAAGCCCTGTAAATGTGATTTTAAACCTAACTAAATTTTTACAAGCTTTAATTTCTTCAGATAGGCTGTTCCATAATATGACTCCCTTCACCGAGATACACATAGACTTTAGGGTTGTCTTTACTTTGGGCTGGTATAATTTATCAGTTCCTCTCAGATTATATTTATGAAGAGCATCTCTGTTTTGAAATCAATTTTGGATGTTATTGGGCAATGAATTTTTTTATGCTCTATACATAATTTGAGCTGTTTTAAAATTTTCTAAGTCTTGTAATTTTAAGTTAAAGGTATTAAGAAATAGTGGATTAGTGTGATCATTATACTTCACTTTATGAGCAATTCTGATGGCTCGTTTCTGCAGAGTAACTAAAGGTAACAAATTAGTTTTGTAACAATTTCCCCACACTTCAATACAATAGCTCAAGTATGCCATTATGAAGGAGTCCTTGGCTGGACTTTTCACTTAATGTAGACAAAGAGGACCAACAACAGCCGTAAAAACAGCACAGACAGCATTTTAAACTACATTACACAAACACATAATGACACAATCCACAGTCAGTCAGACCTTATAGATGTCATAGGTGACACATTCTTGTTTTTCTTTCAGCCAATACATAGCTTTTGCTGTAATTTTTTTAAAATTTGCTAACATGTTAATTTTGTTTGGTACTGTGTTCCCGATGTGACAGCCTTTGATTTAAAAGACTGTCTGTCCAAATGTAGTTCAGCAGTAAGAAATTTTGCATTTGTTTTAAGCAGAGCTTCTGTTGCTCTTCTGTCTTTGAAGACACAGGGTGGCTGTGGTGCTGATTTATTGAGGCATTTAAAGAATGATGTTTGAAGCAAACATTAACAAAAAAAATCATATTACCATATGTAGTTGCATGTCACAATAATATAAACCAAACATGTGGAATACTGTCTAATACTGAGCAGGTATGGCTAGTTGTAAAACAAAAACAGAAATTCTGTGTGATAACTTACATCAAATAGAACAAAGTTCTGGGTTTTGAAAATGATTCTAAGAACATTTTTAAATTATAATTAAACCAGAAATCTTCCAGCAGAAGTTTCCTGATGATTTGGGCTGGAATAACCTTTATCTTTCCCTCTAACTTCCTTACTTGTTGTCTGTATGTCTTCGGTTTCCTTGACCTCAGCTGCCCTGCTGCGCTTCGCTTTTACTCCATGAAGTTTGTCCCTCCGCGGTTCCAGTAGAGTTTCTTCCGGCAGTGAGAAGCGCAGCTGAACTGTGTTAAGCGGTGTTTGTGAAGGTCGTGAGTCCAACCCGTGAGTATCTCGTCTAATTACAGCTATTGAGCCGTGTGTGTCGGATGTTGGATGTAACGTGTTGCTTTTTCAAACAATTAAGGATTTCTGGATATTTGTAGTTTTCCGAAATTTTGCCGCTTTTCTGTTGCTGGCAGTTAGCCGTTAGCTGTTGTCAACCTAGCTCCGGTTAGCTCGTCATGCGACTGTCATTAGCTTAGTGCTAACAGATAGCTCGTAATTCCTAATAACTGTATACCAAAGTAGCAACATGTGCAACTTATTTTAGTGTTTCCCCATCTTGTATGATTTAGGAGACAAACTGTTCTAACATGACTAGATAAACAGGTTTCTCCGTGTCGTATTGCTCCGGCTAACAGTACTTTGACCCTCCGCTGGTGCAGTTAAACCCAGACTTCTGACGGTAGTCGCCATTGTGCTGCTGAAGGACGTTGATGATGTTGACATATGTTTAATATGCGACTCTAATAGTGAAAAAGGACTCGTGCTTCAGGTAGTAAAGTTAGACTTTCACAGAAAGGTCACACGATATGAGTGCTGACATGAGTTGGCAGCCGTGCATGATGCGTTCAGGAACACCTTAATGACAGATGAGGACCAGTGGTAATGTTTCCTCATAGAATCGACTTTTCTTTGTTTTCAAGCTGGTGAAGTAAAAGTCAGTACTTTGAGAACGGTGGCTTCATTTCGATGACTTAAGTTAATTGACCTGTTGGTTGTTAACTTGTGTTACACCAGGAGTGTCAGAGTCATCTTAGTTCAAGTTCCTCATTCAGCCCAGCCTGATCTGAAGTGATCCAGACCAGTAAAACCACAGCATAACAACCTATAAGTAACCACAACTCCAGATTTTTCCTCAGTTTTAGTGCAAGAAAGTACATTCTGAAAATGCTCACATTTAATGAATTATCTTTTTCTTTTACTAAACGTCATGACCAATCTGAAATTTCTTAAGAAAAAAAAATCAATTTCAACTACATTTTGCCTCAGTTTATTATTCAACAGTTACAACTTCCAGATCACAGTTTATCTACAAAGACATAAAACAGTCATTCACAGGCATCTAGAACTGAATGATGTAGTATTTTACGATATGATCAAAATGACAAAAGTCAGACAAAAACGACAAAATAATGCAAAAATAAGACACAAAATGACAACAAAATAGACAAACATAAGTGAGGAAAAAAACACAATGACAAAAAGATGCACAAAACAATGAATAAAGTGAAACACGAAATGACAATAATAAGAAAAAACACACATGAAACAAAAAGGAAACACAAAATGACAAAAATGAGAAGCAAAACAACAAAAAATACAAAAATGAGACACAAAAGAACAACTAGAAAAGCGTCCAGAGTGCAGTACTCCTCCAATCCTGCGCAGTTGTATCACTTCTAGTGGATAAAATCTTTCATAAAAAATGACCTTGTGCTGAGCACAGGTGTGAGTTCTGCATGTGTACGTTATGTACAGATACCGAATTACTGTGACCTAAAAATATGTAGTGGAATTGATGGGACTCAGAAACACCCCCACAGTTTAATCAGTTGTTCCTTGTATGATTTCTGATGGATAAGTCCTGATAAGTCCTCAGTGGTGGATTTGTAGTAGGTTCACAATCATGAGATCAACAGCAGGCAGCTGAGGTAGTGTTCACTTGTTGCCATGGCTACAGTGACGCTGTGCTGCTATCTGGCAATGATACAGAAATCTTCAACAAATCCATGAATCCAAACTATAAGCCGTATCACTGCCAAATCTGAGGTGGTCCTTGTCATTTCTGACCTTACCTGATAATTTAATTGAAATCTGTTGGTTTGTTTTTGAGTGATGTAATGCTGCACATGAACAGACATATGCCGATCGTCACATAACTCCACCAAGGAACAGTCTAGTATTTTACTTTATGATCAAACAGCTTGTCAAGGTCTAGAAATTATTTTAAATTTATAGTTTTACAGATTTTCAGTTTGCAGTTGATGTCTTCTCTGTAATTTTTGCACTTTAGAACAGTTGTCCTGAGGGCCTGATTCGGCCCTCTGGAGGGCCGGCTTTGGCCCATGGGCCGCATGTTTGACACCCCAGTGTTACATCAACTTGTGTGAGCCATCAGATCCTCTGGCCACACTACAAATTTAGCTGCTTTGTCTAAAAAAGAAAAAGAACTGTATTCTTCCAACTGCTATCCATCATTAAAGGAGTTACGTTAGCGATGGGTAGGGCTGGGTATCAATCTAAAAGTTTCGATACCAGTACCAATACTGATACCTTCACTTCGATACCGGTTCCTAAACGATACTTTTTTCGATACCAGTTTTACAATGTATACTCTAACAGAATGAAAATTGCATTACACATTACTTTCCACATCTTGAGTTTAATTTTCCAGTGCAAAAGAACATTTGCAAGCAATGTACAGTTCAGTACATACTGAGCCACCTTCGCCCCCGGACCCTTCCTGGCCGACCCGGAGCCGGTCGCGGCGCACCGCCGCGGAAGAAATGCGCCCGGCGGGGGACGGCCCGCACCCGGCGAGAGGTCCCGTGAGGGATCCTCCCGCACCGAGCGGCCGCCCCTGACCCGCCGAGTTGAATCCCCCGGGCGGACTGCGCGGACCCCACCCGTTTACCTCTTAACGGTTTCACGCCCTCTTGAACTCTCTCTTCAAAGTTCTTTTCAACTTTCCCTTAAGGTACTTGTCGACTATCGGTCTCGTGCCGGTATTTAGCCTTAGATGGAGTTTACCACCCGCTTTGGCATATACTGCACCGCGCACTATTGGCGTCCACTTTACAAAAGTAGAGCCACGTTTTAGACCTCAGAGGCATCTTTTCCCACTTCGACGACACGCTACACAACTGCAGTAAAGTCAATGTACCTAACATGAAACCTGTCTGTGAATGGGGGGGGGGGCGCACCACAGCATGTTTTTTTTCCGGCTTGCCACAATCACGTGTAATGTTACAGCCAATCACAGGTTTGCTTTATCATAATCACGTGATAAGTACCGGAACATGGAATCGAAAGATGAGGCTTATTTTGATACTCATTAGTACTGAAACATTTCGGTCGATGCCATTAAAGAACCGAAGTTCGGTACTCAGCCCTAGAGATGAGGATAGTGCAGAAATGTATGGAACATTAGTAAAAAAAAAAAAAAACACTAAAAATTATGTAAAGCAAAAGCACATAGGTAGCCAACATTACGGCAGTCAAGATACAAAGTTACGTTTTCTTTGTTATTCATTATGGATGATTTATTTAATGGCCTATTTTTTGCTATAGATAATTGAAGTGATTTTATACACCATTTTAACCTGTTTATCAAGTTATGTGCAGATTATTTTAATGGTAATATAACAATAAGAAACGCTCACATAAACAAATAAATGATGTATTTGTTGGTTTTACTTGCTGGTAAACAATGTTGTATTGGACTTTTTTATCTTCAGCATTTTTTAAATATTTCTTGACATCAGACAGACAAAGCAACTGATCCATTTTCCAAGCTATTAGCAGGAATATTGATAACTGAAATAATTGTTAGTTCCAGCTGGTCCTCATGTCATCAGAGTTAAATATCAAATGCACAGGTCCTCTAAATAGTGAGTTTGTCTTCTTTTCTCTGCAGGTGATCAACCATGTCTCTCCAAAAGCCACTGATGAGGGGGCTGCTGGCCAAGCGTCTGAGGTTTCATCTGTCCATCGCTTTTAGCGTCTCTATCGCGGCTGCAATCGCATTCAAGGTAGGAGGAGGACAAACATCACTGTGGCTGCAGCTTCAACCTGATCATGTTGTGATATAAGTGATAAGTACACATGGAGACACTTCAGTGTTAAAACTCAGCAGACTGCCGGAACAAAATGAATCATGTGGCGTCCTGTCAAGTTGTGAAGAAAATAAGTCAGAGGAAAGTGCAGCTCCAGATTGGTTTTAAATTCTACAGTGCTGTCATCCAAAGTGAACACCGTACTTTTTCTTTCTCCTGACAATATTGAAATTGAGGTTTTGTGTTCATTTAATGTGCTGCAGATACTGCATATTCACAAATAGTACCGCACTGATGTTTGTTTTAGTTTCTAATGCAGTTAGGAATCCAACGATTATGTACAGTAATATCCTGTTTCAGGCAGAGTTTATATATTATATTGAGCTTTTTAAAATATTTCACAACACCAGATGGACGAGGCACCACACCTGGGCATGAGCCCATTAGACAGCAAGTTGGACTAAAGTGGAAGATGGTGAAGACAGACTAGTCAAACAAATGTAGCTTATATTTATATTACTACTGGTAACTTAGTCACCTTCAGTCTGTCTGATGGGTGACATCACTACCTGAGGTCATGCTAACGCAGCTTCAAGTAGCTAACTTAGCTGTTGGTGACAGAATCTGAGGAATTCTTTTTTTGACTCTGGTCTTCAGCTTTTGTATCGACTAGCTGTCATATTGATTTAATGGTAACACTACCCTATGTCGCATCGCTCTGTTGTATGTTTTTTTTTCTTGTTTTTGCTGTGATGCAGAAGCTTTGACATTATAGTATTATAGCAAGCTACACACGTGGACAAAATTGTTGGTACCCCTCAGTTAAAGAAGGAAAAACCCACAATTCTCACTGAAATCACTTGAAACTCACAAAAGTAACAATAAATAGAAATTTATTGAAAATTAAATAATCAAAATCAGCCATTACTTTTGAATTGTTGATTAACATAATTATTTAAAAAAAACAAACTAATGAAATAGGGCTGGACAAAAATGATGGTACCCATAACTTAATATTTTGTTGCACAACCTTTGAGGCAATCACTGCAATTAAACGATTTCTGTATTTGTCAATGAGCGTTCTGCAGCTGTCAACAGGTATTTTGGCCCACTCCTCATGAGCAAACAGCTCCAGTTGTCTCAGGTTTGATGGGTGTCTTCTCCAAATGGCATGTTTCAGCTCCTTCCACATATGTTGAATGGGATTCAGATCTGGGCTCATAGAAGGCCACTTAGAATAGTCCAACGCTTTTCTCTCAGCCATTCTTGGGTGTTTTTGGCTGTGTGTTTTGGATCGTTGTCCTGTTGGAAGACCCATGACCTGCGACTGAGACCAAGCTTCTGACACTAGGCAGCACATTTCTCTCCAGAATGCCTTGATAGTCTTCAGATTTCATCGTACCTTGCACACTTTCAAGACACCCTGTGCCAGATGCAGCAAAGCAGCCCCAAAACATTACTGAGCCTCCTCCATGTTTCCCCGTAGGGACAGTGTTCTTTTCTTCGTATGCTTGGTTTTTGAGTCTATGAACATAGAGTTGATGTGCCTTACCAAAAAGCTCCAGTTTGGTCTCATCTGTCCAAAGGACATTCTCCCAGAAGCTTTGTGGCTTGTCAACATGCATTTTTGCAAATTCCAGTCTGGCTTTTTTATGAGTTTTTTTCAGCAGTGGTGTCCTCCTTGGTCGTCTCCCATGAAGTCCACTTTGGCTCAAACAACGACGAATGGTGCGATCTGACACTGATGTACCTTGGCCTTGGAGTTCACCTTTAATTTCTTTGGAGGTTGCTCTGGGCTCTTTGGATACAATTCCAACGATCCGTCTCTTCAATTTGTCATCAATTTTCCTCTTGCGGCCACGTCCAGGGAGGTTGGCTACTGTCCCGTGGGTCTTGAACTTCTGAATAATATGAGCCACTGTTGTCACAGGAACTTCAAGCTGTTTAGAGATGGTCTTATAGCCTTTACCTTTAAGATGTTTGTCTATCATTTTTTTTCGGATGTCCTGGGACAATTCTCTCCTTCGCTTTCTGTTGTCCATGTTCAGTGTGGTACACACCTTTTCACCAAACAGCAGGGTGACTACTTGTCTCCCTTTAAATAGGCAGACTGACTGATTATGAGTTTGGAAACACCTGTGATGTCAATTAAATGACACACCTGAGTTAATCATGTCACTCTGGTCAAATAGTTTTCAATCTTTTATAGAGGTACCATCATTTTTGTCCAGGCCTGTTTCATTAGTTTGTTTTTTAAAATAATTATGTTAATCAACAATTCAAAAGTAATGGCTGTTTTTGATTATTTAATTTTCAATAAATTTTTATTTATTGTTACTTTTGTGAGTTTCAAGTGATTTCAGTGAGAATTGTGGGTTTTTCCTTCTTTAACTGAGGGTACCAACAATTTTGTCCACGTGTGTACTTCCATTTACCAACACTGCAGAGGTTTCAGCATGAAATCATCCAAAACTTTAGACAGTTTCTGCTGTTTCCTCTCCTGTCTCTTGTCTTTGAACCTCACTGAAACTGATCATAGTTAGATCAAAGATCTGATGTAAAGATAAGATAAAGTGTTTTTTAGTTGTGCAGTTTTTTCAGGATTCGAGTCTTTGTTTTATATATATATATATGAAGAGTTCATTTGCAAAAACAGGCAACTCCGTTTTATAAATTTTCTGAAAACTAATTTATTTATTGTTTACTTAAGATAATAATAACACTGATAATTTATTTTTTCTCTATTTTGTCATGTATTTTTCTACTGAGTCAAATCCACTCAACTTCAGTTTGATTGATATGATCTCAAGTAAACAATTAAAAAAAGTTTTCTGAAAATTTATCAAAACAGAGTTATCTGTTTTTGCAAATGAACTCTTCATATATATATATATATATATATATAGAGTTACTATTTATTTGGCAAGTTGAGATTTTTCATGAAATGTTTTAAAAGATGTATTTAACAGGAGATTCCTTTCAGACACAACATGGAAATGTTATGACATTAACCCTCTGAGTTTTTCCCTGTGTTGCATTTTTCCTCACTGTGGGCTCATTTTTAACAGCAACGTAAAGTCCTGCACCTCTGTGGAAACAACACAGCCATGGCTATAAACAGAAACAACTCAGAAATCTGTTTTATGCAGTACAACAAAGTTATAATAGCATAAGTTGTAATTATTTGTTTTAAAAAATAAACTGAAACAAAATATGGACATTTTTCCAGATACCTCCAGGTATTACCAACACTTTACTATGCAGGTTTTGTCACGTATTTTTTCAGTTTACCAGACTTCTCATCTCTCTGCGATGTGAAGGCACAGCCTGCAGTTCAGTCAGAAGTCCCAGAATTTTTGGCATGTTGCTGCTGAGTCACTCATTGGTTTTCAGTTGCATTAAGAAAGGCCGTTTTTTTTTGTGTGTTTTTTTGCAGATAGATTCTGACAAAAAAAGTTTTTCTTTTTTTTCTTAAACAGTGATGAAATATCCAGTTTTTTAAGCTTAGATGTGATTCACTAAACAGCTGCAATTCACACATGTTCAGTTGAAGCCAGTGTTCATGTAGTTTTTAGTTGCTTTGATAAATGTAAATTTTTTTTTTTTTTTTTAAATCTTTTGAATCCTCTGCTGAGTTTTGGTGTTGAAGATCCAATAAATCTAATCCAGCGTATAATAATGTAGCACCGAGGTTTCCCTCATCCCGCTGTATCCAAGTACAGTTTCATTTGTCACGTACTGCGTAGGACTTGACAGTGTTTCAAATGTTTTCTTTCATGACTGCTCTGTTGTTGCCCACAGTACACAGTGACAGAGCCCAGGAAACAGGCCTACGCTGACTTCTACAAGCAGTACGATGCCGCCAAAGAGTTCAAGGCCATGAGGGAAGCCGGTATCTTTGAGAGCGTGCGACCCTCCGGGGAGTAAAACCGCTGTGAGTGAGGTTTTTGCAGCATCAAACTTCAGCATCATGTGTTGTCTTTAACAGCTGTTTCTTCTCTCTTCTCCCTGCAGCTCTGCTCCCCTTGTCATTCATTCCTGGTCTGAAGATGGTTCCTTTCATGTTATTTACTGATCAGATGTGAACATCGCTTTGCTGTTTTGTTCCTCTAAGAAAATAAACTATTCTAATGATGTAAGAGCTGTTTTGTCTTTGTGCTGTTTATAATGTAATCTATAATTCAGTCTAATATAACTTGCATCGATCAAACTTTACCAAAAAGTTGAGTATTTTGAAACGTTTGGGGAGCAGAGAAGTGTTCATGAAGCAGGTCCTACACAGCTAGACTTTCTTTGTGGAAGTCAACAAAAACTAAAGCCTCAGTTAGTTTTTATTTTATTCATTGATAAAAGGAAAAAAAAACCCAATACAAAACATAAAAGATTCCAAACTTCTGAATGAAAGGGAGCAGATAGAAGAGCTTCATTTCTTTGTATTTTAATTATATGATGGTTTTAATTACATTTTTAAATCTGTGATTTAGATAATTTTGATTCCTGTCTAGTTCATTCCGTGATTTGACCCCTTTTGCATGAAACGTTTCGTTAACTTGGTCCTAAATCTTGATTTTATGAAGGTCTCTGTTCCTTTAAGTTCTACTAACCTTCTCTTTTTCTGGACTTTGACTGATAAAGTTTCTTTATGAGCTTTAAACATAATTTTCTGAATACTATAATCTACTATGTGGTGAAATTTCAACAGTTTTAACTGAAGGAATAATGGGTTTGCTGGATCTATTTGTTTTGACTGATTATTCTTGTGGTTCTTTTCTATACAATTAAAACTGGATGTTTGTCTTCCAGGCATTTCTACACTTCAGCCCAGTAGGTCAGATATGGAACAATCAGAGAATTATAGAACATGTACAGTATTTGTTATCTAAAAAACCTTTCACTTTTTGATATTTTCGATTTAGCATAATTTATGTGTGATTTCCAGTTCAGATTCTTATCAACTATGACACCCAACAACTTAGTTTCCCTCACTCTATTAAGTTCAGTACCATCAATATTAACTGAACAATCGATGTCTTTACCTCTGTTACTACATATCATAAAGTTAGTTTTTCCTTCAATCAGATTTAACCGGTAGCATGAAGGTGGTTGTCAGCTTACTTTGTCAACTCAGGCTTCCTGCTTCAAATTCTGTGCACGTTTAGCGGGTCATTTGACACTTATGCACAAAATAAAATGATGTGCAGCTGCTGCAGTCAGAAGGATGTTTTAATATCATCCATTATCTCTACACCGCTTAGTCCTCTGCAGGGTGGAGGGGGACCAGAGTCATTCCCACCTGACTTAGGGTGAAGGAAGGGTCTTTTAAGATCAGTCATGCTGCTAACGCTAAGCTTTCACGTGTTTTTAGCTTCAGAAGTTTGCAGCTAATTATTTTCTGTTAATTGATCAGTTAATTATTTCAGCTACCAAGTGCTGAAATCAGATTAATGACATTTGAACTGAAAGGTTTTAGTCCAGGAGGGAAAACCGATTGCAAAAATTAAAAAAAAAACAACAACATTGTTTATTCAGTGATTATCATTCGTGCTTAGCGCCTTGCATGGCAGCTCCCGCCATCAGTGTGTGAATGGGTGAATGTGATGTATCATGTAAAGCGCTTTGGATAAAGGCGCTATATAAATACAACCATTTACCATTTTAAACAGTTTCTGGTCTGCCAGAGACGTTGGTGAGTTAAACGTCTTGATTGAACAGAAGAGGTCAGACCATGAGGAAGTTCAGACATGTCAGTAATAACACAGAGACAAATGTAGAGTGTCATTAAGGCTGCTTTGTCTCTCAGGTCATTTTTATTCAGTTTAATCTTATTTTGAAAATGTTATTCATCTCTTCATGTACATCAGGGGTGTCAAACATGCGGCCTGTGGGCCAAAAGCAGCCCTCCAGAGGGTCACATCCGGCCCCCAAAATGTAAAAATTACAGAGAAGACGTTAACTGCAGATTGTAAACTATCCATCCATTCTCTATACACCGCTTTATCCTCACTAGGGTCATGGGGGGTGCTGGAGTCTATCCCAGCTGACTCGGGTGAAGACAGGGGACACCCTGGACAGGTCACCAGTCTGTCACAGGGCTACATATACAGACACACAATCACACTCACATTCACACCTACGGGCAATTTAGAGTAACCAATTAACCTCAGCATGTTTTTGGACTGTGGGAGGAAGTCGGAGTACCCGGAGAAAACCCACGCATGCACAGGGAGAACATGCAAACTCCATGCAGAAAGATCCCAGGCCGGGATTTGAACCGGGGATCTTCTTGCTGCAAGGCAAAAGTGCTAACCACTGAATCACTGTGCAGCCCTAGTAAAACTATAAATTTTAAATAATTTCTGGACCATGACAAGCTGTTTTGATCATAAAGTAAAATACTCAATTGTTCATTGAGGGGCGGCATGGCTCAGTGGGTAGAGTGGCCGTCTTGCAACCGAAGGGTTGCCGGTTTGATCCTTGCCCCGTCGTGTTTGAGGTGTCCCTGAGCAAGACACCTAACCCCGAATTGCTCCTGATGGGGTCGTGGTTAGTGCCTTGCATGGCAGCTTCCGCCATCAGTGTGTGAATGGGTGAATGTGATGTATCATGTAAAGTGCTTTGGGTACCTTGCAGGTATAGTAAAGCACTATATAAATGCAGACCATTTACCATTGTTCTGTAATATTTTGTCTTGTTGTGTTTTGTCTGATTTTTGTCGTTTGTCTCATGTTTTTGTCATTTTGTTTGTCGTTTTGTGTTTCTTTTTGTCTCACTTGTGGTTTTTGTCCCTTTCTTGTTGTTTTGTAACTTTTTAAATCAAATTTTGTTTCTTTTTATTTTGTCTTTTTTGTCATTTTGTCTCATTTTTGTAACACTGTCTTGTTTTGTTATTTTTAGGCTTTTTTTGGTCTGACTTTTGTTGTTGTGATCATAAAGCAAAATACTATGCATCAGTTCCAGATACCTGTGACTAAATGTGTTCTTTTGTAGACACTCTGATCTGGAAGTTGTATTGTGGAAATGATAAACTGAGGCTGAATGTTGTTGAAATTCAATTTATTTTTCTTAATAAACTTCAGGTTGTTCATTATATTTTGTTGAAAGGTAGTTCATTAAATGTGAACATTTTCAGAATGTACTATTTTGCACTAAAACAATGGGAAAATTTTGGAGTTGTGGCTATTTATAGGTTATTATGCTGTGATTTGGTCCACTGGAGATCAAATTGGGCTGAATGTGGAATCTGAACTAGAATGATCTAGCTATCTATCTATCGCCCCCTGCTGTTCCACTGTGTCCCTGCAGTCTTTGTCTGCACCGCCTTCCTGCCCACTCTCCGCTTCACTTCCTGGTTTTTTTCACGGAGGTTGCCAAACGGTCTGTCAAACAAGCCCAAAGTTGTCCGGACCCAGGGGAGGATGAGCCCGGCAGCGGCGAGGAGGACACCACAGCCGATAGGCCAAGCTTGTGCAGCGTGTAAATGGCGTTTTATAAAATGATAAGCAGAGGTTGTGTTTCTGTCGGCTCCCAGGCAGCGGCGGCAGGTTAGCTGCTGTTAGCCTGTTAGCTCCTGTTAGCATCCAGTGTGTAGTTTGAAAGCAGCTCGCTTCAAGTGATTCAGAGGAGTCTGCTGAAGAGGACAAACATGGAGAACAAGGACAAAGTGCAGATGAGAAACCACCCTCGAAGGTAAAGCTATGCTGAGAATGAAAACACGGCGGGAATAGTCTGGCATCTCATTGATTTTATCTGTTAGCCTTCGGTGAAGTTTGGCTGAAAATGTGCCAAATAGACGACCAGCCTCCACCTCCGAGTGTCCTGTCAGTAGGTTGCATCACATTACAGCACTAACTCAACAAGATACGGTTAAACTCGCACATTTAAGCATTTCTGGATGCATTTCCAGCTCCTCAGTCTAACTTTCTTATCAGATGTTTCCTGCTGTGCTGTCAGTTCAAAGCATTCTGGTTGAATGTTGAAGCTCCTCTGAAGTATTTTCTGTTTCTCAAATTGCTTCCTTAAGTCCTTCTGTAAGCCTGTATTCTCACAAGTTAAACATGAGTCTAGGGCTAAAACTGATGACAGTAAATCCAAAACAGGTCTGAGTGATATACAGAAAACTGAAAAGTCACATTGCCACTATTTTTGATAGACAGTTTAATAGGAGCAGTGAATGTGGAGGAAATGATAATCTTTGCATTTGTTTTATATTGAAACAAATATACAAACAATGATATTTAGGTTCTGTTGCATCAGGATTTGTTGGTCGTGACCTCTCTAAATCTCCTATCTGTTGGATTTTGCATACGTTTAGCCCTATTCCATAGTGACTTGTACATAAGTCTGTCCCCTCAAACCCACCGGTTACTTCATTAACTGTAATGTAACAGAGAAAAGCAGCACCTGAAGCTGGAACTTGCCCATTTTGCTTCACTGATTATCAGTTACTTCCACATAGCTCGTACTGAAGGGCCTGTATTGACCTGACCTGCTGTTCACATCACTATCAAAGCCCTGGTAATCCAATTAAATGCCTTAACTGTGTTTGTAGATCTTGGCTTAGCTGCTTTAATCTCATCAGGTTTAACCAAATGAGCTCAGAGCAGACACAGGTGCAGCGTTCTGGCAGCGAAGTGTGTGGGGAATCACAGACCACAGCACTGGGTTTGTGGCAGAGAAATGAGGCCACTGGAAAGAGTGAGGTTGAGAATTTAATGAAATGTCGTGTACACAGAGCACATGGGTCTTTATCATGTCGGTCAGTCCAGTGTGTGACTGAGGTGTCTTCTGTATTTATAATACATGCAGTCAGTTCAGTTATCCAAACCTGATGAAGACCAAACCATAGATACAGATGTTGAACTGAAAATCCTGTTGGTTCTTTGTTTTAATGTGTTAATGTTAGAGTTTAATTCATTTTAGGTTTGCCTTGATCCGTAATCATAGTTATTATAGTTAAAGGTGAAACATTGTTTTGATTAATTGGCCAGCTATTTTTGATATTCCAAATTATCCACTGTCTTTAGTGTTGCATGTTTAAGGTTTTGGTGGTCTTCTGTGAAAAGTATATACAGTATCAGGTCCCATTAGGAGGTGACCATTTGTATTTTTCATAGTTTTCTGACATTTTATCAAACAAAAGTCAATCAAGAATGAGTTGCCGTCCGTCCGTCCGTCCGTCCGTCCGTCCGTCCGTCCGTCCGTCCGTCCGTCCGTCCGTCCATCCATCCATCCATCCATCCATCCATCCATCCATCCATCCATCCATCCATCCATCCGTCCGTCCATCCATCCATCACATATTGTATTGGGTCCCGTTAGAGTATAGTTTTCTGACATTCTATCAAGCAAAAGTCAATCCAAAAATGAAACAGCAGATTAACTGAGAAAGAACACTGAATATTTTTTTTAATGTATTCTAACAAATCTCATCTCAGGTTTTTTTGTCACCCTAAACCAACACTGTGCTTGGTTTTTATAAAATATTTTAGTGTTTTTGTAATGTTAATGCTGGTGGTATTTGCTGGAGATGAGCTGGTCCACTTATGCTCTTCAAACTATGAGGAATATCACCACAGATACTGTCAGAAACCTGTGAACATCATAAAAGAAAGCAGACTTCATAGCATGGGTTATTAAATGACGTGCGCTTGTTTGTTGTTTAGGAACTAGTTTGTTGGTTCATTGTGTTTGTCACTAGGAACTGATGAGTTCCTATTCTGTCCACTTATCAGGAGGATGACTGTAAAGCTCGCTGCTCGCTGTTATCATGTCCACTCACTTGTCCACTGTTTCCTCACCGAGCTGATGTAAGAATGGAGTTCAGAGTCACTTTCATCCCTTTTTATTGATGCAGGAAAGGGTTTGAATTCATTCTTCCTCTTTAATGTCTTACTACGATACTTAGCAGTAATTTCTGGCCATTTCTTCTTTTTTCTACTGAATGTGGGGTTATTTTTCAAAAACAAAAAGTTCTGCAGCTTTTGGAATCAGTGGAAGTAGAGACAATATAAAACTCTAGTTTTGTGCAGTTTATTTTGTACACATTTATGAATGATATGTGCAGAATAAAGTCATTTTGATGAAAGAAATTCAATGATTAAATCAATGATGATTGTTTTTTAAAGTTATTTTAACGGTTTTTATTGAGTTTTCCATGAACGTCACTATAATACACTTTGCTTGCATCACACGTAGGAAAATACAAAAATGTAGCACAGCTGCTGCAGTATTTGGGTTCCACTATTTAGTGCTGTCATTTTTTTGAAGGATAACTTGCATTTCAAGCCTACTGCTGGATTCTTGATAGATATATGCATGAATACACTCTACTCTTTACCTCCTTCCTTTTATATCTATTGCTGATATGATGACACTTCTGTGTCTCGAAAAAACTCGTTGCACTATTTCAGGATCAATCAACAGGTTTCACAGGATTTGGCGTCCCTTCCTAGATTTCTTTAACAAACCTGCTACAATAATTTCAGAGTAGCCCCCCCCCCCCCCCCCCCGTGTGTGTGTGTGTGTGTGTGTGTGTGATGTTGTTTTTTGTCTAGTTTTGTTTTGTTTTGTTTTTTTTTGTTTTGTTTTCCTCTTATGGGGTGTGGGTAAGTGGGTGGGTGGGTAGGTGTGCACTTTGTTGTTGTGTTCCAGCACTACCGTTCTCTTGACTGAGAGTGCTGCACATGTTAAGGGTAAAAAAAAGAAAAGTCACTTTGTTAGTGCCTGATGTTTTCATGTTGAACCGTGAAATCTCAATAAAAAGGCCTTTGAAAGAAAAAATAATCTACAACAAAATATTATCTCTCTACTGTATAACCAAAGACTCGACATGCTTTATTAGGCCTAGATTAATCTCTCTTTAACAAGTGTCAATGGTACAAAAATAAAATAAAAATAAGAATCTCTCTGAAATAATGATAATGCGTATCCTGTATTAAACAATGAATAACACATTTATCACGACTCAGGTTTTTTTCTGTAGCCTAATCCATCTATATTTCGTTTTCACTGGTTTGAAAAAAACTGTGTCAAATACAACCTAGTTTAGGTACCTTTCTTTCACCCTTTTCTCTCCCTCCACGTCTGACTGTTGTCTCTACTCTTCGCATTTCACGCGCAGCAGTTAGACAGGCAGGTGCCAGGCAGTGACTCTGGTGTTGGTTTTTCAAAATAAGGGTAGGGTATTTGCAGCGTAGCCTCACATTTCACGAAAAACGCCACGTTTTGTGCCGAAATCACATTTAATACAATAATCGTCATTAATATAAACATAAAACAACATAAAAACAAGGTAAAAAAAAAATATTCTGAAGGTGTGGCGGCTTTTATTTTGCCGTGGCGGTGCGCCACAATCAATTACATGTAGAGGAAACCCTGCTCACCATATCGCTGTTCACGTTTCGCTGTCTCACTCTATCACGGATTTTTAAATTACATTTTGCAGTATATGTATTTTCCTTTATTTATTATTGTGGTGAGCTGCGTTGAAGAACGGCATTGAAGGATATCTGGCTTTGATGCACTCTGCAACTGACAGATGATTTTTTTTTGACACACAGACGGCAGCAATATTAAAAATGTGGCAGGAAGTGATCGAACACACTTCACACGCACAGTCCTGACAGCATAACACTTAAGCAATCTAACTAGGCTGACTGAACCACAAAAACACAATAAAACATAATAACACTGGAACACTAACAAGAACCACTATATTGACATTTAAACCCAACACCCTGAACCCCCATGATGCATTGCAGTACAGCAGTTCAGTCACAGCGACCGGCACTGCGATCGCTACGTTATTTTCATTATTTTTGCAGTAAAATAAGAATGTTGTTGCCTAAAGAATTAAAATAATATAAAAAAATAATAATTCAAACATATTAAAAGAATATTTAATTGAAATAAAATGCGTAGCATCCGGCGCTGCGCTCTGATTGGCTCAGCGACCATAGCATCAGTCTCCTCTGTCTCCTGTTCATAGCAGCATTCAGCATCTGGCCCTGCCCATTTCACAGACGTCTTATAACTGCTCATAGTGGTGTGGGGTGTGTGGGGAGGGTTTATAAAGCCCTAAAGTGTATATAAATAGTAACATAAATATGGTCGCTACTTTGCAGATTTTCGTTTATTGTGGGGGAGTTCTGGAACGTAACCACCACGATAGACGAGAAACCACTGTACGGTACTTCAAAAATTAACCAAAAAATGGAGCTCAGGAAAGACATATTAAATGTAATGTAAACATTTGGTGTGTCCTGCAGCATATCATCCCTCACACATACATTTGTGGAAGTTCACAGGGTCCACCGGGAAAGCAGATTAAGGGCTGCTGCCGTGGATTAACATTTCAATGCTTTGCTCCTGGTTTTGTGCAGCTGCTGGGTTGAAGCTGGTTCACTGGACAGCTCAAAGTCTAAAATGTGGCCTGGAGGCTTTGTAGAGCCACAGAGTTACTGACAAACCACATCTGTTACTAAAAGTAACTTAGTGGGTGCTTTCACACATACGCCTTTTGGTCCGCTTAAAGCGGACTGGAGTCCACAACACCAGCAAGTACGGTTTGTTTGGGCTGGTGTGAAAGCAGACCAGATGTTTTTGGTGCGGACTAAAGAACCGGACCGAGACCACCTCTCGAAGGTGGTCTCGGTCCGCTTCTATGTGAACTCCAGTTCGGTTTGCTCCTGGTGAGAACACAAACCTGTCTCCATTCGGACCGGCTTGATGGTGCAGCAGACTTTTTGGTCTACGGGAGCTTCTGTAGCAACCTGCACAGGGAATTTTGGAATAACGATAACGTCTTGCAATGCATCTTCTCCGTGCCAAAAACGACTGTGTAATGTTCTCGTACCAAATGCGAGCTTCATGCTGGAACAACAGCAGTATTTGTGCTTGCTGCATAAAGCAATGATACGAATATATGGCAACAAGAACGAACAGGAGAGCATAGTTCATTGTTTACGAATAAACCTTCCGGCATTTTTCCCTCTTCACATGCTGCGCCAATCAGCGTTCACTACGTCATCTAAAACACCTTAGTTTTGTGAACAGCGCCGCCAAACGACTGGAGGGAGATATAACATTCATCGTAGTTGGTTCAACTGCGAAAACACTGGTGTGAATGTGAACCGAACCAGTTGAAATTAGCAACATTGTAACAACTTTTGGGTCCAAACGAACCACTTTAATGGACTAACAGGTGTGAAAGCACCCTAAGGCAACACTCTGCTGGAGAAGTTTGGTTTTTGGAGATTATCATTTCCTGTATGGCCATTAAGAAACCTAAAATAAAGACCCTTCTGTAACATATTAAAAACTTTTATCTCTCTGTGCACACTAATTTGATTAAACAATGACAAACATCAATGTACTACACTGTACAAATACAAACCAGAACAAGAAGGCAGGAAATAATGCTTATATTTGCTCAACACCTGGCTATTTTGTTCTTTCAAAGGGAATACTTGTGCATATTTGAAAAAATATATGAATAATGAAGAACTGTCAGTGGTTCTGCTGCACTGAATTGTAACTTTCTGAAACTGCCAGTGGGTTTGAGAGCTATTGGGTTTTAACTCTCTGATCCTCCCTGAGCTACTCATCTATGACATGTCATTGTGTAGGAGAACAAACCCAAATCTCAGCTTAAAAATTATGACATTTAATCAAAATCACTTTATTCGATCTGTGCCATCAAACAGAAGTGTGCCAAAAATAGTTGCTCTCTTCTAGTCATGGTTGTGCTCTTTCCATGCAGGTGCAGGACTTTCTATAGCGGTGAGAATGAGCCTACCGCCAATAAAGATGTGACAGGAGCCACGACAGCCCAGAAACCGCTTGGGGTTAATTCTGTTGAAGAAGTGTAGGCTGAATTTGAGAAATGTTCTCTTAATAAATGTGTTATTGAGGGAAAGGCCTCAGAGCAGCTTCCAGCTGCCTTTTCATCTCAATACGGAACAGTAAATCGATCATAGTTTGTCTATGTGGAAGCTTCCTCTGCTGTTTTACTTTAGTTCCAGTATGAAAAGCACCATTGTTACAGCACTGAGTCCTATCTTTCTTTTTTTACATCTATGTATGTAACTTTACACTGATGCTTTGATAGTGGGGATCTCACGATACCAGAAATTTATATGAATTTCTGTAATTTTTAACACTAAATTCTCGACCAAACCCTGTGTGCAGATCTGGATGTCTGTTCTTGAAGATGTTTTGATCAGTGTGTCCTCACTTCACTCCACTGTGACTCTGCTAGCATGTTGGCATTCTATAACTGGTCCCTGATGATCACCTCAAACACTGAATATCTTCATGCATGATTCTCGCTGTTTTTTTTTGTTTGTTTGTTTTTTTGTTTTCACACAGTTCTCAATGGACCTGTTGCTGACTTCATACCAAAGCAGTGCTTTTTATGACATCACTAGTTGCTAGTACACACTTTGGAAAATATCTAGTTAATGAGTCTAAATACAGTTTGCTTATATTGGTATACTTTTGTCATATGTACACTACCATTCAAATGTTTGGGGTAGAAATGTCCTTATTTTTGAAAGAAAAACATTTATTTTCAGTGTAGATAACATTAAATGAATGATAAATCCAGTGTAGACATAGTTAATGTGGTAAATGACTGTTGTAGCTGGAAACAGCTGATTTTTAATGGAATATCTCCATAGGGGTACAGAGGAACATTTCCAGCAACCATCACTCCTGTGTTCTAATGCTACATTGTGTTAGCTAATGGTGCTGAAAGGCTCACTGATGATTAGAAAACCCTTGTTCAGTTATGTTAGCACATGGATAAAAGTGGGAGTTTTCATGGAAAACATGGAATTGTCTGAATGACCCCAAACTTTTGAATGGTAATGTAGATACACATGGACTTTAGTCATTGTAATACCATGTAGACCTTTTAATTTATCTGCACTATTAATGGCATTTCTCAGTTCGCTCCATTGCATTGAACTTCTAACTGGTCGCCTCACAGTCTCAGACATGTACAGGGTGACGCAAAAAACTTTTTAACATTCCAATAAAACCAAGAATGATGGAAGAAAAATATTTTATTCGTAGTAATAGAAACCTTAAAACATGCCATTTAAGAAACAATGATGGAATTGTCATTTTTAAAAAAAAATGACTTCCTGTAGATGGCGTCCTCCTGTATGAATGCATTCTTGAAATCTGCTGTTTCCTCATTGACCGCTGCAACATCTCAGCCGGGATACTGTGAATTTCATCCTGAATTCCTGGTTGTATTTGTGCTTAGAGCTAAATGCTAATGCTTACATGCTAAAAAGCGGATGTTTCCAAGTCATTGTTCACCATGTAGTATTAGCGTGCTAACGCTTACTTAGTGTCACGACACACCAGATGCAACTGAGCCTGTTGGGCATGTCGTTAGTTTTGCAGGTATCTGGTGGCGGTCCAACCCACCACCCTGCCATTGCTGCAGCCATGGGGCCACACAGCAGCAGACTTAATTTGATATTTCCTCCTGCCTTCCTGCATTCATCCTCAGACTGTTTTGTCAGAAGCTGCATCTAGGACATGTTTGGATCTATTTTTGTTTGTGTGCTCAGACTATTTTTGTCTTGACTTCAGACATCTAGAGAGGCTTTATAGTTCTGCTCACATTTCACAAGAGAGTAAACGTGATCAGTGGCACCCACAGACAGGATGAGTTCAATGTTCTGCCTAGTTTTCATTTCTTAAAGTAGCACATCCTGACTACACACACAACTATTGAGAAACAAGAATATTGGCTGCTTAATTGCTTCAGTTACTGCTGAAAATTTTAGCCTTGTGCAGATTTCAAACTTTTCTGCAATTCAAGTTGTATGTTCTTTCTACAGATTATCTTCCAGCTAATTTATTAATCACCGTTCGGACTATAAAAACTCTGAACTAAGAGCTAATGTATATGAAAAACTAAACTGAAAGGTTCATTATTATCAGAAAATGAATTAGTTGCTTAAAAACAATGTAAAAAAAAAACGGTTGGACTTTTCAAAGACAAGGAAGACAAACTGCTCACATTTCTCTGGTTTGTTGAGCTCACATCACACTGTTTAGGTCTGGCCTGTTTTTCCCAGCACAGATGGACTTTTGTTTCTAGTTGCAGCTTGTCTTGTAAAAAGCACTGCTTTTCTGAGTTTTTTTTTTTTTTTTTTTTTTACCTTTAATCTGTGAACTGATTATTTTTAGGTTTCATAGTGTTGGTCAGACAAAAGAAGACTCTTGAGGATATTTAGCTTTCACTCTGAGAAACTGATAACTTTTTTTTTTTTTTTTAGCTATTTTTGGACATTTTATAGACATAAAATGATTTGTTAGTTGCAGCCCTGCTCTGGACGTTTTAACTTCGTAGTCTCTCCTCATTTTTGGTCCGTTCCTCTCCTCAACACCTCTCTTCACCAGTGTCTTTCTATCATTACAGACAGCTAAAGAAGCTGAGCGAGGACAGCCTCACCAAGCAGCCAGAGGAAGTGTTTGATGTCCTGGAGAAGCTGGGTGAAGGGTGAGTCAGTGAACTCAGTCAGACCATGAGTGACACGTTACTGATAAGTGCCACCGCCTCAGTCTGTCTGCATTTCAATCAGATAGAAGTGTTTGCAATAATCCGCTTCTCTTTCATGCTTTCTCTGTTAGTCACTCTCAGTCCCTTTTGATATGTCGCCGTGTCTCCGTTTTTCTCGTCAACCATGAAGCTCCTCCCTCCTCGGCTGCCTGTCACCGTAAACATTGCCTCTTCATATCCTGTTTCTCAACGTTCTTCCTGTTCTGAGTGGCTGATTGACTCTGAGTCTGTGTGTGTGTAATGGTAGTCAGTTCTACTATGACATGCACAACTGGATGAGCCTCCAACTCCTTCTCTGTGTCTACTTTCTTTTTTCAACATAATCCACTCAGCAGCAGCACTGGTGTTAACTAGACTTCCATTTATACCAGCTGTGTTCAGAGCTGGGGAAAAAAAATCAACTGAAATTAAACAGGGCTGATTTTGAATCCTGGTTTTCTGTTCTACTTCATTATTTCTGGAGGGCTGTTTTCAAATAAATCAGATCTTGGTCTGATTAAATCATACCTACTGTTCAGCCAATGGAAGGGAAAAATCATCTGCATACTTTGTCTAGAAAAAACATTCAGATAATACCGACTGCTAAAACTTAACATTCAGCAGTTTGTGTATGAACTTTTTACAAGTCTTTGTAATTTATTTGATTATTAAGGATGTAATTATAGAGAAGGTGATCTGTACCACTCTGAAATTGCAATCAGGAAGAATACAGAATCAGTTTCATTGACATTTAGTTGTTTTCTCCTGGAGAATAGTGTCTGCTTGGCACTCAGTACTGGCAGACACAAAATGTTAAGTGACTTGGATTGCATCAGGGCAGAAAAACTTAACTGACACTCCCTGTTATAGATCGCCTTGACCAGTAATGTACTGGTCCCATGCTCATTCACAGGTAAGGCAAACAGCTGAAACAGCACATTAAACCTTTCTGTCTGTCTCTGCAGGTCTTATGGCTGTGTGTTTAAGGCACATTATAAAGAAACAGGGGAGATTGTGGCCATCAAACAAGTCCCTGTGGAGTCTGATCTTCAGGAGATAATCAAGGAAATCTCCATCATGCAGCAGTGCAACAGGTACCTGTGTGCCATCAAATGTGATTTTAGTTTGGACAAAGCCAGTAAATGCACCACTGGTGTGACAGAGCGCTACATGGTCAGTTCTGCTCTTTGTTTCCAGATGTTCTACTGCTGTGGAATACATATTACCCTAAACCTAATAAAAGTAACAGTCCCCTATAAGAGAACAGTGGATGGATAGGGTTTGTTCTGTCAGAAACTTAAGGCAATTAGCAATCAGCGCTTTTATCTGGCAGGTGCCTCTGTCCAACATGGCTAGCAGTGAGTCTTTTGCTGAGTTTCCTATGAGCTAATAATCAGCCAAGAGTTGCATAAAGAATGAGTACAGGTATTCCAGATGTGACAGGTATTCTGACCAAGGCAGGATTTGACTGTCAAAAAGTTCAGAGACGGTGTCCATAGAAAGAAATGTTGTTTTTTGAAGTATTCTCTTTGTCCGGTGCTCCTTTAATTCTTGTGATGCTGCCTTGAAGCCTTGTTTTGTAAGCATCTGTAATCACCTCTGAATCTCTTCCACTCAGTTTTTATGGCCACCGTTTCACTTGAATTTCATTTAATTTTGCCAGGGATCACACAAACCATTTAGCACACATGTTGCACATACAGGACCGTCACACACTGCATGCATGTGCAACGTGAAGAGTCCCAAGAGTTTCTGAGTGCACCGTGTGTGCCTGTTGTATGGGTGGTGAGACGTGGCAGTATCTGTGATATCTTCTATTTAGGTGTATCACTAATGTGTGGATAATGTCTGCTTTGCTGCATTGACAGAATTTCTTTTTTAATCATTCAGAAAGTGAATTTCAGGCATCACATGATCTCAGAGGAGCACCGTATAAAACCTAAGAATGCTGTAGAAAACTCCACTTTTAAATGTATAACTGTAAAATTTTTTAAAAATCCTGCGGCCTTACAGAGCTCTGTCTGTGTGTTCAGTCCACATGTAGTGCGATACTACGGCAGCTACTTCAAAAATAGCGACCTGTGGATCGTCATGGAATATTGTGGTGCCGGATCAGTATCTGATATCATCCGAATACGTAGCAAAACGGTAACGTAATACTCCAGCCCACACTCACTTGGATGTAGTTTGTGTAGTCTGCACTAAGTAGCAAATGAAGGGCGACAGAAGCAGCCCTGAGTGGTGTGTTTGTATTGACGGGGCTCTAGCTTTTAATGGAACCTGAATTCTAATGTGAATCCTTTTAAATTCATGCCACAAGTTGGTTAATTTTTGAACATTTACTACTGGTCCACAACAGCATCTAGTTATCCCGTATTTGTACACATGAGCAGTCGTCCATGCTTTGCTGAAGCTTTGTGCTTCATGAATGTGTGTGTATCAGTGTGTGTCATAACTCATCCCTGTATCACTTTTTATGCGTTTCTGTGAATTGTAGCTTACAGAAGAAGAGATTGCTACCATCCTGCAGTCGACTCTGAAAGGTCTGGAGTATCTTCACTTCATGAGGAAGATCCACCGAGACATCAAAGCAGGCAACATCCTCCTGAACACAGAGGGTCAAGCCAAATTAGCCGACTTTGGAGTTGCTGGACAGCTGACAGTAAGGAACTAAATATTAAACCGTCAAGCTCTTTGTGGTCTGCCTATTTGGCAATGGAAAAGCTTCTAGCAGAAGGACTCGTGTGGGATTCATTTTAAGGACACATTTTGTGCTCTCTGAAATATTTCCTTGTTAAGCATTTAGCTGGTTCAAATGTGGCTCTGAGACGTATTTCTGATCCTTGTGTAATGAGCCATTTTTGATTAATAATAACTTGGTTTATGCAAAAAATGTGCACCACGCCACATACTTCTATGGAATTCCAGAACCGAAAGGCTTAAATGTATACTATCTTTTGTTTAGATATTTTATTTTTTGTATTTTAAATACTTTGTCACATCTGACCCGACACTGGAAGTACAGTATAGGTTAGTGAACTGGCAAAGAAAACATTAGGTAGTTTTATCCCTGAAAATTACACATCACATTCTGATTAATTTAATAGACAGACCTGGTTGAATGTTTGGGTGGGGCAGCTCTTTCTCTGGTCATTTAACATCAGCTTTTTACCCCTTTGCTGTTGTTGGAGCTGCTTTTGAGTATCTCTGGTAGTTTCCCTCATCTTTCTTCTTGGCCGTCCTCTGTTTCTCAGGACACCATGGCGAAGCGGAACACAGTGATTGGCACGCCGTTCTGGATGGCTCCAGAGGTTATACAGGAGATCGGCTACAACTGTGTGGCCGACATCTGGTCCCTGGGAATCACAGCTATAGAGATGGCAGAGGGCAAACCGCCCTATGCAGACATACACCCGATGAGGGTGAGAGAGTGTGTTCAGTTGGTGTGCCAAAGGTTTGTATCTTCTAAGTTTATGTTCACACCTTCATCTTGTGTGTGTTTCCTCTTCTAGGCAATTTTCATGATTCCCACCAACCCTCCTCCAAAGTTTCGAAACCCAGATCTGTGGTCTCCACCCTTTCAAGACTTTGTCAGCCAGTGTTTGGTGAAAAACCCAGAGACCAGGGCGACGGCCACACAGTTGTTACAGGTACGACTGGACTGGCTTTATTTATAGGACATGAAGTAGCTTTAATCAACCGCTGATTCATCAAAACCAAGAAACTGTTCCATAAAATCAAACCTAATCATTTCAGTTAACAAAGGAAATTACACAAAGAGCAGCCGACTGAAGATGAGCAATGAAAGTGAAAAATAATCGCTTGCAGTTCAATGCAAAATAGTTAAAAATCCAAGCAACTATGCATATAACTGTAAAATGCAACTATTACTTTTCAAAGCAGGGCTTTTAAGTTGCAGTGGAGTATTTGTACGGTCTGGTATTAGTACTTTTTAATGAAAGGACTTCAGTGGATCCTCTCTACTTTGTGTAACTGCAAAATAAGAAATGGGGTATCAAATCCAAAGCCTTCATTGTGTGTAAGAATTTATTTTAAAGTCCAGCTGTAGCTATAAATATCAAGTGAGTATTTTGCACGGTTACAGCCTTTTTCTTTTAGACAGACGGACAGATGGATGTACAAAGTCACTTACTACATTAACTATTGTATCGTTTAGATGCATTTTTTCACCATAATCAGCAACTCTTGCTGCAGTTCAGAGCCATTAAAATGCATCTTCCTCTCCTGTTGTTCGTGTTTCTGCTCGGAAGGAAAAAGAAAAATATCTAATCACTGTTGTCTTCCTTATTTTTTTTTAAAATTTTGTCTTTCTCCCCTCCAGCATCCTTTTATTAAGTCAGCCAAGCCCAGTTCCATCCTCAGAGCCCTGATTACAGACGCCATGGAGATTAAACTGAAGAGACAAGAAGAGGCCGAACAGAGAGAGCAGGATGCTGAAGATGACGACAACTCAGTAAGACTTTAAAGCTCGTGTCCGGAGTTTCCGTTTGTTTTCAATTTATGTATCATTGTTTAACAAAGCTTAAATGTGTTAGTCTAGTTCGATACTATAATATAATGTTAGTATGAAAATGTATTCCTGAGCTCCGCCTTCCTCTCATAGACCCCCATGTTATTCCAAAAAGCGCCGGTCGCTGCCGACCAATCAAGTTCGAGCTTCAGCTTTGTCATTCTGTCAATCAACGGTTACGCACACAGCAAGCAAGCCCATGCAGAGGTGGGCGAGCTACGCACTACGCAACCGCGCGCACATTTGTTTTGCTTGTGGAGGAGAGAGCATCAGGGATCAGCAACTTCCAGAAAAGTTACCAATCCCACGGCTTGTCAGGCCAAGAGACTGCAGGACGTTTTTTGGCTCGGGGTGCTCGCGTCGCTCCCCGACCACGGCCTCCATAGCCCGCCTGACGGCTTCGTTTAGATGCCCGACCTCTGGAGGAAGATGTTGGGGCGTCTGGGACATACTCTTCGTCAGAGGAGTCATGCAATTCTGAACTCTAGATAGAAATAAATAAACAATGTAGCACATATACACGCGTAAATGCACTAAGTTTGATAAACAACGTCATCCAGAGGGATACACGAGTGTAATCACATATTGAAACTTTACTCGTTCGTCCTAGCAGATTCATGTTATTTTGGTATTAGGACAAGTTAGACTCAATACAGCATTCTAACGTAATTCCTTTATTATTTACTAAATGTACTAAATGTAGAAGAGTGGAAAACAGCAAAACAGGCAAGATACTGCAGCACTCCGGGCACTTCTCTCATGTACTGCGCACGTGCACAAATAAAGGGGCGAAATCAGAGGGAGGGACCAACCGTGTTTTGGGAGATGCTGCGATTCAAACTCCGGACACGAGCTTTAAACATTGGAGGAAATGGCTCAAAGTGTTGAAGCACCAAAGTTGAGACTCGACAAGATTTTGTTTGAACATGTGATTTTGATAGAATAGTGATCAGTGTCATCAGAATAACATCAACCTCTGCAGTACACCCACAAGCCTAGTCAAACATGTAGAAAGGAAGTGAGTGGATCTGCAGATACACTTCAGTGCTTCACTGTCTGCCTGTTTGCTTCAGGATGACGACGAGGTCGACCAGGGCACGATGGTGCGGGCGGGAACAGGTGATTCAGGAACCATTCGGGCAGCCGGTTCATTAGCAAGTTCACTTGGTGGCACAGCACGGACTATGATCGAGCATGAGGACACGGGAACCATGCAGTCACAGCTAGGCACCATGGTCATCAACTCTGACGATGAGGATGAGGAGGAAGCTGGTACCATGAAAAGTAAGTTCCTCACACCACACCCCAGTATAGAGGTGATCCATTATGGCTGTCCAACAAAGAGAATTAAATCAATGTTTTGGCACTGAAAGTAAAGTGAGAGTGTCTTCAGTGTTTTTTATTCATCACTTAGCTTAATTCATAATAATAGCAACAGAAAAACTAAATCAAATCGGTTGCCTTTAAAACGGTACCAACCATTTTGGTTAGTAGATTTCTCCAAAAATCTTTTTTCCAGACCTCGCTGCGGTTCTAATGTGCATTTATTTACTTCATTAGCCCATTCCTTTGCTGTTGCTTTTTAGTTTTAGATTTGTTTTTACAACTTTATCATTCAACTTACAGCTCCAAACCTATTTAAGTGTGCAGTACCTCCTGAGTTTGTTGACCTCATCAGCCATCCGTAACTCCCACACTGAATGTACTAGTAATGGTAGTGGTAACGATGACAGTTTGGATGATGTTGGTCTAACTCTAAATGAGTTAGATTAATATGAGCATCAGTTGTTACACGAAACTGTCATGTCTGATGAGAAACAATTGGCTCCCAGTTTACTCCAAATCATGTAAGAGGAACTAGCTGATGAGGAACATGCTGGCACTAATTGAAAACAAAGTTACTCTTTGAAAGTCACTGTAAACCCAAGGTCAGAAAAATGAAACATGTTGTTTCACCTTTAATTTGTATTCACTTTAGTTTACACCACGCATCAATGTGCTGCTTTGAGTTTCTCTAGCCGTAATAAACATGTTACTGAACAATGTACTAATAAAACCTAAACATGGACAGGGGAGTTCTTCATTAAAAGTTCCAGTAATATAACAGTGCAAACTCTTAATAACCCAATCCTGGAAATGAAATGTTATCAGGCTTTTGTCAAAAAGAATTTGTGGCTTGATCGTATGTAATGTGATGTAGCCTGGTCCATCTCTCTGTGTAGCTGCTGCAGAGTTTCATTAATAATAATAACTATGCACTTTATTTCTTTAGCACATTTAAAATACATTTACCTGATTAATGAATACAGTAAAAACATCAGAAAACAAAAAGTAGGAATAGAGCACCACTAAAACCTCTGCTGTTCACTAGGGGGCGTAGTGTGACCGTCACTGACCTGTGAATTCAACAATCTGTGTTGTGTGTTGGACACTGCTTAGTGTTCTCACACGTAGTGACTCAACTGATCTTTCTGCAACAGTGGTTAATGACTTCCAAATGTGTTTTTTTATATATACATTCCAGTTTTTAATAGTAAAATAACTTTAAAAAGCTGTAACTGTTTGGAGATGTAAAGGTCATGAACCCAAAGCTCTGCTGCCTTTCTGTTTTATCAGCTAGTTTTTTTTCTTCCTGTATGCTTGGGAAAAACTCTTTTTCTGAATGCATTTCCTTCAGAGGCCTTTTCAGTAGTAAGATTCACCTCAGTGCTATTGTGAGTTTTTCTTGGTTCTCAGAGACAGCGTTTGACTCCTCATCCTGTAAGTTCGTACATTTATGAGCCTCACAGCTAGCAACGGGGTTTAAACCACCTGTCATCTCAGGAATGTTTCACCATCCAGCACGTGTAGTTAAATCTGAAAGTTGAATCTTTTTTTCTGTTTGTTAAGGCAAATACTCTAATACAGGGTGTCAGACTCATTTTAGTTCAGGACCACATTCAGCCCAGTTTGATCTCTAGTGGACCAGACCAGTAAAACCACAGCATAATAACCCATAAATAACCCCAACTCCAGATGTTTCCTTTGTTTTAGTGCAAGAAAGTTTACATTTAAGCAGTTATCTTTTACTAATTAACTATTATGAATGTTTAAAGAAAAATCAATGATATGCCTCAGTTTATTGTTTACACATTACACGTTTCAAAGGAGCACAACATTTAGTCATTTGGAACTGAATGATGTAGTATTTTACTTTATGATCAAAACAACAAAAACAAAACAAAATATTAGAAAAATGAGACAAAATGACAAAAAATGAGACAACATGAAACGAAACAAAAAAAGGGACACAAAATGGACAGGTGACAAAAATGAAACTAAAAATGACCCAAACAAAATGACACAAATGATACACAAAATGGCAAAAGTAAGACAAAAAACACAAGCAAGACCCAAAGGAAACACAAAATGACAAATGACAAAGGTCAGATAAAGAAAGACAAAATATTACAAAATGAGACACAAAAGAACAATAAACTATCTAGTATTTAACTTTCTGATCAAAACGACTTGTCATGGTCTAGAAATTATTTTAAATGTATAGTTTTACTAATTCATAGTCTGCAGTTAATGTCTGCTCTGTAATTTCTACACTTTGAGGGCCGGTTTTGGCCCGTGGGCCGCATGTTTGACAGCCCTGCTGTCATAGAAACGGCAGTTGTGCCTGGTTTTAGTTACACATTTAACCGTTAGCTTCACCTTATTAAGAAATATTTAAGAAGATTTTTTGGGCAGTTTTTCTTTTTTAGATAGTGACAGATTCAGAAAGTTTATTTGTCCCCAGGGGGCAATTAAAAAGGTGACCTGCAGTGACATGAACCAGGGACACACACACTGGTATGTGCAGGGTGTCCCAAAAACATGTATACACCTTTTAGCAGCTGATAACTAACTAACCTCACTCCACTAGACTTCTTTTTATGAGGATACCTAAAAGACAAAGTCTGCCAATGAGACCTGTAACAGTCACTGAACTGAGAGCAGCCATTGAACGTGAATGTACGCAGATACCAAGGAACTGTTTCATGGTGTGTGCTGTTCCATCGCTTCACGTTGTCGGCAGTGTCTGGACCAGAACAGACATCAGTGTGAGAACAGGCGGTGACAAAAGAATAGAATGATGTCTGTACATTATTTTACATGTTGAAAATTATAATAAACACAGAGTTTACAATTATTTAAAGTGTGTATACATTTTTTGGGACACCCTCTGTGCTAACCACTTTCACTGTTCACTTAATTTTATTGAGATTTTATTTGCCAGAGAGTAAAAAGAAACGCAGACCAAACAGAGCATGCAGCATCAGAACGTTGTAATGAATACCTGAACTTGTGCTGATGGTCGCCTGACTGAGAGCTCTGCTGATGCTGCTTCAGTCTCTTGGAGTCTGTTTGCAGTGTGGGGGTTGGAAGCATTGGGTGCTTTTGAAGGGAATCTCAATAAGAACTGGACTTTCATTGGTGCAGCCAGTCTGTGAGTGTGTTTTATATGTTTGTTTTTCTGCACAAAGAATCAACCCCAGTGAGACACCAGAGCATAGTGAATGTGTGTACGTTTGCTTTTGCTCTGTGTGATTCCTGTAGTGCACAACCCTGAGTGTCTGAACACCACCACAGTATTTCCTGATGAAAACAAAGACACTATGTAGGTTTATATGTCAGGGCTGCTGCTAAAGAAATCATTTTTCTGCCAATAGTCATTTCAACCATTTGATTTAAGTTTTTTTATTTTAGAGTTTTGTGAGTGTATTTACCAGCTGCAGGGACAAAAGGTATTAAAGCTCCCTTTATGCTTGCTGGCAGATAGACAGCACACAGCTTTTCTGCTGGAGCATCGTCCAGAGTAACACCAGTGAGTTTTCTCAGGTGCTCGTGTATTCTGCTGTGGGACGCCATTCTAACTTCACGTAGTGTACAAACCACCTTTTTGTTGTGGGATCATTTGAAGTAGTTTTTTTTAAATTACTTACTTGCTGTCTTTAGTCTTGGCTCTTTAAAAACTTGTACACTGTACTGACTTGACTATGCAGCTCCTGTCATTTTCTAAAACTGATGATTAATTGGAAATTGATTAATTGCAATTCCAAGATTATGAAGGCTTCACAAGATGTAAATTACATCATCCCTCCAGTCGACGAAACTCCACTCAGAGTTCTCTGTAGATATCCGCCTTCATCCCAGAATTTTTGTCCATGTGGCGACTATGCTACATGTATGAAGCCCACCAGTCAGCCACAACATTCTGACCACTGACAGGTGAAGAGAACAACATCCATCAGCTTGTTCTAATGCAATGTTCTGCTGGGAAACCTTGAGTCCTGACATTCATGTGGATGTTTGACACACTCCCCAGATCCAGATCTTATTGAGCATCTGAGGGATGGTCCAGGATAAGTCTGATCTAAGTAGGTCCCACCCTGCAACTCATTGGACCCACAGAATTCACTGCAACCATCCCGGTGCCACAGGACATGAACCACTGGGGCAGAGGAGTTTTAGCAGCATAGAGGACCAACACAATATTAGACGGGTGGTCATAATGTTCAGACTGATCTGATTATATAGCAGTGGTGTTCTCCTAGCAGACTACAAGCAGACTAGATATTAGTACAACAACTACTACATGACCATGGGTGTCTGTAGCTGCCCGTATAATCTAGCCGTAACTGCTCACTGTTGATGAACTCTGCAGTAGCAGCTCTCTGCTTTAAGTAACTTTAGGTCCATGTACAACTAAAGTAACCAGATGTTTGCCTCATCTATTTTAAATTCCTGTTTCCAGACTAATTTTTTTTTTTTTTTTTGTGAACGTCTCGTGTCTGTGGTTGAAAATGGTTTTATCAGCATATGGAATAACAGTACCACTGTATTTTGTTGAGTTCAACAATTGATCATTTGATCGTTAACGGAGAAAATTACAATTAAAATTGGAATCCCAAAATCTCACACGTTCAAAACTTTGATTCTTTGAAAAGTTATAAACAGAACTCTGCTTCAGGCACAAACCTCTAAAGCTGTAAAAATGGCCGATGTCATGATGCAACAGTTATGATACTGAAGAAAAACCTTCCATTGAATTAAAGCACTTTAGAAAAAAACTATTCAGAGCTGTGGATTGGTTTAAAATACTGACTTTGCATCAAAGCCATTAATAACTGATCCCCCACTTTATGTCATAGCATCACAGCTCCTGCCCTACATCTAATGAGATTCATGTTTGGGTCAGCGAAGCTCGGTTACATTTACTGCCACTGACAGAAATTAGCAGCATTTGGTGCTCACCAGGGTAATTTGTCATCCTGCAGTAATCTGGAGCCACCGTGTAATGAGCTGTCTACAGAGAAACAAGACTTGACATTTTCTCTGATTAATGATGGCAGTTTAAATATACACATTTAAGATAAGAGGCTGAACAGAGCGATGGACACCATGTACACTAACGTCACACACTTGATTTACACCACTGATGTAACAGCCCTGCATTAGACCTACCGTAGATATGAGCGCATGCACAAACAGTCATTTGAGTGATTTACCGTGTCACGATCGCAGCTTGTAAATCTCATAAATACAAACACACACACACGGTGTCTCCTGTCTGATGTCCTCCTATTGAGTTACTATGGATCTCCTCTGCCAGCAGTTTAAACTGCATTAACGCAGGAACATTTAGAGTTCATAATTGCATTAGAACCCTGATATCCTTCAGTTGTGTGTTTGTGTCAGTGTGTATCTTCTTGTGCCTGAGCTCCTTGTTCAGTGTGTGTGTCTCAGACTAATGCCAGTGATCTGATGCTGAAGGGACCCCGAGGATCCAGATAAGACATTAAATCAGATATTGATCCTTCCTAATGGTACTGAAAAATAAAAAGCCTTTTAATTTACACTGATTAGCCACTAACCGTTGCTCACTGGAATCCATATCAGAAGCCTCTCATTGTCTTCTGCACTCCTTCTCCAACTCATTCATGTTAAAAATAGGATATTACACTCAGAATCTGCCTGAAAATTGGATCATTTTTCATAATATAGCTACTCTTTTGATGTTTTTGTGCATTTTTCTGCCCAACAGTGGAGTTGAAGCAGTCTGTCGGTGAACTTATAAACTCATTTTACAATTGCACAGTCATTTCAGCCATGTTTTTAAAAATAGTTCCACTTGTTGGATCATCAGTCATATTAATATTAATGAAATAAAAAGAGTAGTTGTAGCCTGAGATTACACATTCTCATATTAAGGTATGTACAGCAGTTAGAGTATATTTAGACAGACATTTGGCTTTAAAGTGGCGTTTTTGTGCCCACATGTCTGATGTAAAACTTGGGACCTTTTTAGGGATCTGCCAATTTGTGCTAATGTTGAAAAATTATGTCAGAATTGCTATTTACAGACTGTGTTAGCACATGAAGCCTAGTTCTCCTTTTCAGTGTTCACTCTTCACTGGAGTATTGTCATTGAAATGTGCTAGAAGCTACCAAGTTGAGCCTTTTCTGCCCTTGGACACTCCTAGCTGGCTACTTCCCCCACTAGTTGGCTGCTCAATACCCTTGTAGGAAGTCCGGATTTATTGGAACAAAGCTTGTGATGTATTTTAGGATTTTATTTCAAAATGTAAGAGAAAGTCACTAAAAGAGATAAAATCCCCAAAACAGGTAGATGCATTTAAGATTGACACAAACACAATCTGAAGGGTAGCTGGCACTGTGAAGTGAAGGCAATTCAAACTTTCTCTTTGTTGTTTGAGATTCATGGAGACAGCATCATTATGTTGACAGAATTATTATTTAAGTGGATTTTTCTCGTCCACAGCTTTAACGCTTTGCTCTGTGAAAAATACTTTGTTTAGCCATTTCTGTACTTTACATTTATTTAGCAACTTCAAAGTACAAACTAACCTGGCAATAGCCAGATTAATAATTGTGTAGTACTTGATAGTACTCCACAATATCAATCTGGGACCGCTCCATGTAAATCCGTTCGGAGGAAAGAGGCACCGATTGGACAATGCAACAGTATGTCCCGCCTCTGACAGGTTTGTTTTTAGCCAATCGCGGGATCTTCACAACGAGCGGAGCCAATTGGTAGATTAAACTCTTACCAAAACACGTTGGTAAAAAAGCACAAACATCTTTACCATCCAGAAATGCGCAAAGCGCCTCTCGTTGTTCTTCCTTCAAAGAAGCGATAGGAGATTCAGCTAAAACTGACTTAATAGCAGCATCTACACGATCGTTGTCCTCCGTTGCCATGTTTGTTTTGATCTACTGGCGCTTGGTGTCGTCTTCACACCCGAATATCCCGCCCCACACACGAATACTGCTGCGTGATTGGCCCGTGCCAACTTGGTGCTGTACGAAAAGTGAATGCGGGAGCAGAGCAAGATGCTTTCTTGAGAGATTTGTGAACTCACAAATATCGCGAGAAATCAACTTGCTGGCAAGGTTAAGTACAAACAGCACATGGAACAAAATAAATACCATAGGGCTCCCAGAAAGCTCAGCGGGCTAACAGGTGACCCACAGACAGACTCTGTAGTCCCTGAAGCAGCGGTCATGGGTCCGAACCCAGCTCATGGCCATTTACTGCATATTATTCCCCTACTTTTCTACCCATGTTTGCTGTCTCTCTCACACTGTCATATCTAATAAAGGCAGACAATGCCCCCAAAAAACAAACACTGTAATGTGTTTTCTAAAAGCCTCTTTGTAAGAAGCCTCGTTAAAAAAGATGGAAGAGCTCTGTGTGGATTCTCATCTCTCACAGCTGTTTATTTATTAAAGTTTCATTTTGCTGTGGGAACTTGCAGGATCAGAAGTACGTCCTCTAGAGTCCACCATGGTTTGGTCTTTATTCTCAGTTGAAAGTGTGTTAAACCTGTATGTTGCTTAACTTTTGGTTTATGTTCAGTCTGGTTTCAGGGCTGCAGCATTCTGTCACAATTACCAATATTAACACTGCCAGGAGAAAAACCAAAATTACATTCATTAGCTGAGACACTCTGAAAGTTTTCTGGTGGAACTAGTTAGCTGACATGTCTGAGTTTTGCCATTACTATCCTACGACCAAACTCTTGTTGTTGTACGTGTTGAAATACACTGAAGTTATCCTTCAACCCCAGGAGCTGTCGGCTGTTTTAGGGTCATTTTACTAGCTTTACCTTTAAGCTGTTATCTTGATCATCCTTAGTATACTACTATTACTCTGCCAAGAAGTGCAGCAAAGTTAAGTGTCGATTGGCGTCTGTCTGTTAGCAACATTACTCATAGATGGACTGACAGATTTGGTTGAAATAATCCACTGAAGGAAACTTCTCTTTTTCCTTTTTTTGTTTGCTGAAGTTAAAATGAATAACTTGGAACTGGGATTGAGGGATTTTAAAGTGCAGATGTTTGCTGGTGTGCATGTTTGCACCTAGATCTTGTGGTTGCAGGACAGTTTCCACATGTTGTTACTCCACCAAGTAACGTAGCAGAGTTATGTGATGATCGACGTTGGTTTGTCTGTCTGTCAGCAACATTACTCAAACACGGATGAAAGGATTTGGATAAAATTTTCTGGTAAGGTCAGAAATGACACAAAGACCACCTCATTAGATTTTGGCAGTGATACAGCTTATAGTCTGGATCCACGGATTTGTTAAAGATTTCTGTATCATTGTGAAATACCGGCACTGTAACCATGACAACAAGTGAACACTACATGATTGCACATGATTGTGACCCTACTGCAAATCCACCTCTGAGGACTTATCTGGACTTATCCATCAGAAATGATCCAAGGAACAATTGATTAAATTATGAGGCAACTTGCCAAAGTTAAGCCTTTTTTATCACCTCACAACTTTGAAATTTTGATTCACGCTTTTATCTCCACTCGTTTAGATTATTACAACGCACTTTACTCAGGACTCAGCAAAACCTCACTGTCGAGACTACAGTTGGTTCAGAATGCTGCCGCTCGACTTTTAACAGGATCGCGAAAATTTGTCCATATAACTCCCATCCTGCAATCCCTCCACTGGCTCCCCGTGCACCTTCGTATTGATTTTAAACTTCTTTTATTTGTTTTTAAATGTCTTCATGGTCTGGCACCCCTGTACTTGTGTGATCTGCTGGCTCCCCACGTCCCATCTCGGCCACTGAGGTCAGCAGATCAGGCTTTACTGGTGGTGCCAAAGACTAAAAAGAAGTTGAGAGGAGATCGTGCTTTTTCTGTGGCTGCTCCTAGATTGTGGAATGAGCTCCCACTACATATTAGATCGGCAGACTCTCTCTACTTTTAAATCTCTTTTAAAACACACTTTTTTAACTTGGCGTATGGCTCAGCTTAGAGCTGGCTTTTATTGTGCAACCTGTGTTTTATGTTGTATTTTTATGCTTTATATTTTTATTTATTTTGTTTTAACATGGACAGCACTTTGGTTGACAGTGTCATTTTTAAAGTGCTTTATAAATAAAGTTGATTGATTGATTGATATTATGAAATTGCTTTTTTTTTAACCTGTGTCTCACCGCAAAATGGTTACAGTCGATATATGTTTTTACTGTTGGGTAGGAGAGGTTGTCTGGAATCTGGCAGCATCAGAATCATGATGGTGGCCTACAGTATGAAAATATGTGCCTAGTGTTTCAAAGAAATAACAGTCAGTGTTTCATTCACTTAGTGTACACAGAGTAGCCTACTTGCAGAGGTGCAAGACCAGAAAATGTTTTGTTTAATTCATCTTCATAATGTAATTCTTTGATATATGCAAATCTGTGATGAGAGTCATTCCAAAGCCCTGGTTTCACTGTCATAGAGGTCGTATGGAAAGATCGTATCTATGATTAAGTTTTATGTAAATTCCAAATTATTCAACTTGGACCATTGCCTTGCTGGGTCCAACAGCTCAAGCGATCTACTGCTTTTGAATTTGGGATATTTTTTTCTCTCTCAAACTGAAGTGAAGAATCATGTTTGAAAACCCCCCCCATGGTTTGTTAACACATTTAAATACTCAAAGTCTAACGCTTTCATGCTGTGTTTGTGTGGATTCAAGAAAACTTTTTCAGCTGAAACTGCCCAAACACTTCTTAAATTGAGTTACACAACAGACAGACAGGCTGAAAAAAGGAAGTAAACACGGTACCTTTCCTATCTCTGTAAAGATGTTGAATAAATCTGGTCATAAAAATAGATCTTCTCTCTTTGAAAGCTGGATGGACATTCCTAGCTTAAACCTGTTTTCTTCTAGATGTGATGTGTACTAATGATCCCAGTTATCAGCACCAGTGACAGAAAATATAAAGATGTGTACATGAGCAAGTATAAATAAACACTGCTCGCTCGTTTGCTTGCCTCCACATGGGGTTGGCATGACAACCAACAAAGCACAGCAGGCCACCGCTGATAGCAACGTGCAGCACAGTTGGCAAAAGTCTTTGGCATGTCAGATAATTGCTGAAGTTATAAAACAACACTGGACACCAAACTGAATTCAAAGAGAAGTTAGATCATGTTTTTTATGTGTTTGTCCTCCTGTTATCTGATAATGTTGAAAAAACTCCATATTGGGGAAACTGAGGCTACTATCTTTATCAGTGACTTTTCCAAGGTCTGTGCTCTTGGCAGCTTAATCCAGTGGCAGCCGGAGCAGAGAATATACAGTCATTAATTCTACTGAGGGGAGCACTGGTCTTAAAATTGATTTTGTGCTTAAATGAAAACGAACTACAAAGCCACAAGTGAGATGAGCCCATTAGACAGTTGACATTAATCACCGTTACCAAGCAGAGAAGACGAGGACAAAGTTTTGGAAAGACATGGATTGTTTTATTGATTGTTTTTTGAGAGTTTAAATCTGCATTTAGACCACTAGAAGGCGGACACACCGTGACAACTTTAGCATATTTTCAGTGTATAAACTAATATACAGATCTTTATAACCATGCATTACCAAGAACTGCAGCCATTTTAATGAACTAACGGTGCAGCTCTACAGCTAGCATATTAACAATTAGTACATTTTGCGGAAACAAAATGACTCCAGCTATGTTCACATTCAAATGTACCACATAGCTGAAGCAGATTTTGAGAAAATCTGCAAAACAAAACGCAATTTTCTGCAGTTCCGTCCAATATGTTAGATCTTTCTAAAAATCACAGAGGGCTTGTTTAGGACTGGGCTCTCCACCTCCATTGTTTGTAACATCGAATGTTTTTGGGGAGGGTTTCAAGGTGCGTTGAAGTTTTTGTGGCAGAAGATGTTTGTCACTGCTCTTTACAGGTATTTAATTTTTATGGACGTTATCTCACAGTCCTGTCCGGTGGACCTCTCAGAGATTGATTGAATTAGCGGCTGTGGCTCAGCAGCTGCTTACAGGATAGCTCAGTATGCATCTTGGATAGAATCTGTGCTGCCGGGTTACTCAGAAATGCATCCATGTGTGGGCCGGGCTGTGTAACCCAATGAAATGAGGTCTAAGTGGTATAATGTGTGAAAACAAACTGACCTTTTGACAGTTTCAAAACTTGTGTTGGAAAACATCGACCCTGTTTAAGTGCCAACAAATGCAAAATACTGAAATGCTCCAGCTCCTGGATTCTTATTTCTAACTCAATCCCTTCAGACCTAAATATCAGTAAAAGTCCTCATTGCATCAGCAACGGTAAGACCTGAGGAATGGAGAAGCCACACAGCCACCTGGACCAATGTCCAAACATGTCTTTGGTCATTCCAAGTTCAGGCAGCAGCTCTAAGTCAGCCCTCTGACATCCCAGTTACAACATGTACTGTAATAGAACCTTTGGCCATAAATATGTTTGAGTACCCACATAAACCAACCACTAATTTCCCTTTCTTATGACATCAGGAGAAACATGGGACTGAATGTCTCAGAGCAGAGCCATGTTGCTATGAGTCTGTGAATAATGTCTTACAAATGAACAGTGGAGGGGTCAACGTGATGGACCGTGATAGAAAGCTGAGAATGTGAATTGTTAACAGAAGTATTAACCGTTATCACAGCGATCAGAGTGGCTGTAAGTGAACACTCTGCAGGAGTGGGAATGTTAGCCTTGTAACACCACAGCAGCCGATTAAAGCCATGAATCAAACTGCACTCATGATATCCTCATTGATCCGCTCTTCTGGTGCTACAGACGAGGCTTTGTCTCCTCAACTCCACACACTAACTGTCTGTGGATCTGTTGCTTTTTCAGTGCACACACAGATACAATCACATTCATTCTGTCACTTACACACACACACACACACACACACACACACACACACACACACACACACACACACAGAGAACCTCATTAATCTCATTACATCCCACTCATTAACACACATGCAGCTTCTTTTAATTATGTTGGATCATTTTTTTAATGAAATGTCATGTTTATCTTAAATATCTTAAATTATCTTTGTGAACTCTTCAGGTGGTTGTATTTTTATGTTCGTTTTAAATACACTCTTTTATTTTCTTGTAAATTCATACTTGGCTCATGATTGGTGAATGTTGTAATCATTTTCTGGGCTGGTGCATCCATCCAATCACGGTCACTTATTTGTGTCTAGGTTGCATTAATTATGAGGAATTATTGCCATTTGCGGCTGAGAAGCATTGACAAAAATGTATTTAATAATAAGTGATTCAAGAAGAGGTCATGCCTACTTGTTTTCCATCATACCTTGATTTATTTGCCTGTATGCTGGTGAAACAAGCACTGAATTTTAGTAATGTAAACTCATGTTGACTGGTTGGCAGCACCAGTTTCTCATCAGTCAGACCATCGCCAGTGGTGCCTTCACAAAGAGAGAACTCTACATCAGCAGGCTTCCTGAATTAATCCATTATTGTTTGCTCTGGGAGGAACAGAATCTCTGTCAAACCAACAGAATGGAGACTCTGAGGTCTTATTTAATGTTTCATGACTAACGTACACCATGAATATGATGTACATGTCATCTGCCATCACATGAGGCTTTTACATATCACATTTTGGCTGATATAGTTCCAGTTCCAGTTTACCTCAAGTGATCCCTGCAAATGGCCAGATGAAAATGATTTGGAGTCCTTTTGTTGATTTGATGTTCTAGTTTTATGTATATTTATTCTGCTATAGTTTAGACTGAAGTTAACTCATGTTTTACAGTCATTTTTGCATTTAAAATTAGAAGCTGCATCTCCCACTGCACTATTACACTCCTTAAAATGAGCTGTGTTTTTAGCAGAGCTGGTCGCTTTTGCTCCTGATTGGAATTGTTTTGTATTGCAAAAATAATTCCACAGCATCTAGAATGAATATGGTTGATTATTAACTTGAATTAAAATGAATTCCTGCTCAGAGACTTGATGAACAAAGTATAGCTCCTGTGTTTTAACCTCTCTGTGAATTTAATCAAACAATGCACCGTTTTAATTATTGATCAGACAATTAATGAACCAATAACTAGTAAATGTCTCACTAGCAGTAGTTATTTTAGAAAATACTTGTTTTTCTCTGCAAATGGTTGAAAGCACCTGAGGAAGTGACTCAGTGGTATTGATCAGCGCCATGCTTACTGCTGCTTTAATAATGCAGCGCTCCACTGATCCCTCCACTGAAGGGAACTCCTCTTTTTCTTTTTTTTTGTTTGCTGAAGTTAGAATGAACAAGACGACATGGTCATCAATATCCCCCGCCACATGTGATGTCTATGAGTCTATATCCAAAATAGTGATAAAGGGCCATAACTCTGTTAAATATTACTGCACAGGTCTCATTTTCGAACTTGATCAAGGTGTCCATGGTGTGAAGCTACACTCCAAATTTCGTAATCCTAGCTGTAATAGTTTCCGAGAAAAGCTGTCCCCTTCATCTGGGACGGACAGACGCACGGACAGACGGAGGCCAAACCTATATCCCCCTTTTCCACTTCGTGGAGGCGGGGCATAATAACCTGGAACTGGGATTGAGGGATTTTAAAGTGCAGATGTTTGCTGGTGTGCATGTTTGCACCTAGATCTTGTGGTTGCAGGACAGTTTTCACATGTTGTTACTCCGCAAAGGAACTCAGAGGAGTTGTCTGTCCATCCGTCCGTCTGTCTGTCTCATTACTTTCAAACAGGCTAACAGGTTTGGATGAAATTTTCAGGGAAGGTCAGAAATGGCAAGGACCATATCAGATTTTGGCAGTGATACAGCTTATAGTCTGGATCCATGGATTTGTTAAAGATTTCTGTATCATTTCCAGATAGTGGCATGGTGTCACTGTAACCATGACAACAAGTGAACACTACATCAGCTGATTGTGATCCTGATATGAATCCACCACTGAGGACTTATCAGGACTTATCCATCAGAAATGATCCAAGGAACAACAGATTAAACTGTGGGGGTGTTTCTGAGTCCCATCAATTCTGCTACATATTTAGGTCACGTGATTCGGTATCTGTACATAACGTACACATGCAGAACACACAGCTGTGCTCAGCGCAACGTTGTTTTTTTTATTAAAGATTTCGTCTGTCAGAAATCATCCAAAGACTGAGCAGCCTTGGAGGAGTACTGCGCTCTCTCGGTGCTTTTCTTGTTCTGTCTTTATTGAAACACTGATTCTAAAATATAGCATTATTCAGTTTGCTACTGCTTCCCCTCCTCCATTGCTTAACAATTTACGATGCAAAAGACTTCATTCGAGAGGCTAAGACTATCTTGTGTGGATACAAAAGAGGTCAAATTGTATTCTTTCATCATAAGCCTGCACACTAAAGTTTGCCAGCGTCTTGAACATCTTCATGTTTTATAATCACTACAGCAATTTAAATATTTTACCAATGACTAAAAAAGGGAATAAACAATTTGACGTCAGGTTAAATAAATCAACAGTGAATGATTTAAATTAAGTGCAAACAGAAGACCCCTTTTTCTGTTAAACAAAAGTAAAACATTAAAAATTCAACGGGAAACTAGGGGAACTCAGTGCATTAGTGTGAATTATTCTGCTTACTGTCATCGCAAAATCCTGTTCTCCTGTCGCTAATCCTGATGTGACTGAGGAATGCAGCATTACCCACTGCTTTTACAAGCTTCTAAATAAGAGAAAATGAATCAGAGGAGTTGGTGAACGGAAATAAATAATGTAAACAGTAATGTCTTTCCTCTCATTATAGCAGCCATTGGGTTTTGCAGCATGTACCACTGCTGTTAAACCCTGAATATCTTCTCCTCATCTAGAGGTCTTTCGTTTGTGTGTTTTTGTGCTTTACTATCAACTTTAGTGAAGACTGCTGGTCATCTTCTGTCCTGGAGTAAACGCTGCTGGTTGTGTGTTTGACAGGGAGAGATGAGACGATGCAGCCAGCCAAGCCGTCCTTCCTGGAGTATTTTGAGCAGAAAGAGAAGGAGGCCAACAGTCACAACGATGGAGGAGGAAGAGGAGAAAACAACGCCGACAACCGCAAGCTGTCTGCTGAAGGAGATCTTGAAGTGGTGAGTTTGGACAATGTTATACTTTACTATGTTGAAATTAATAATCGACCGCGGAATTATGACATGCGCAATTTGTCAGTGGCTCTTATTTAGTCTGAATTTAGCTTAGGGCCATCGTAGAGATGCTCACAGTTAGGATGCTCATCATGTACTTCTGTAATAAACGTGTACTGGGCTTCAGAGTAACTTTTTCCCTGGTAGCAGCAGTGTGCCCAACTTTCTCACAACTCCTCACCCTCTTTTTTGTTCACAGACACTAGTGTGAGACAAAACATTAGCTGGAAAAGAGTGACAGGGTCATGATGTCGAGTTTAAACAGGCTGGAGCTACGTGTGTTTTCTGCACGCAGACTTTTCTATCAGAAGAGCACGTTTTTAAGTGTTGATCATCACGTTTATGTAGTTAGGGCAAGTCAAAAGAATGATTGATTAATATTCATCTCTTTTGCATTCCTACTAGAGTGCTGTATTTAAATGTATCGTGTTTTCTTCTTCGCTGGTTCAGTTGGCCTGCACCACTCAGCCTCCTCTATCTCCTCATTTGTTTTTTTAAAAAGCTAACGATTGCTTTATCTTTGGAACACACAACAGCTAAATCGATTGTTTCACATGTCAGTCAAGGACGGACGGACTGACCCAGTGAAGAAATAGAAGTACGACTTTCCACCGCTATGGTTAAAGCTCGTGTCCGGAGTTTCCGTTTGTTTTTAATTTATGTATCATTGTTTAACAAAGCTCAAATGTGTTAGTCTAGTTCGATACTATAATATAATGTTAGTATGACGTGATATGAAAATTTATTCCTGAGCTCCGCCTTCCTCTCATAGACCCCCATGTTATTCTAAAAAGCGCCGGTCGCTGCCGACCAATCAAGTTCGAGCTTCAGCTTTGTCATGCTGTCAATCAACGGTTACGCGCACAGCAAGCAAGTCCATGCAGAGGTGGGCGAGCTACACACTACGCAACCGCGCGCACATTTGTTTTGCTTGTGGAGGAGAGAGCATCAGGGCTCAGCAACTTCCAGAAAAGTTACCAATCCCACGGCTTGTCAGGCCAAGAGACTGCAGGACGTTTTTTGGCTCGGGGTGCTCGCGTCGCTCCCCGACCACGGCCTCCATAGCCCGCCTGACGGCTTCGTTTAGATGCCCGACCTCTGGAGGAAGATGTTGGGGCGTCTGGGACATACTCTTTGTCAGAGAAGTCATGCAATTCTGAACTCCAGATAGAAATAAATAAACAAAGTAACACATATGCACGCGTAAATGCACTAAGTTTTTGAAACAACGTCATCCAGAGGGATACACGAGTGTAATCACATATTGAAACTTTACTCGTTCGTCCTAGCAGATTCATGTTATTTTGGTATTAGGACAAGTTAGACTCAATACAGCATTCTAACGTAATTCCTTTATTATTTACTAAATGTACTAAATGTAGAAGAGTGGAAAACAGCAAAACAGGCAAGATGCTGCAGCACTCCGGGCACTTCTCTCATGTACTGCGCACGTGCACAAATAAAGGGGCGAAATCAGAGGGAGGGAGGGACCACCAGTGTTTTGGGAGACGCTGCGATTCAAACTCCGGACACGAGCTTTAATCCACCCGTAAAAGAGTATAACCTCAGCAGTGATGAGCGATAATCACAGTTTATTTTGGCTACAATAATCAGGGTGTGAAGTCGCTTTGGTCTTGTAAATAATGTGGACCCAAATCAGGATCCACGTCACATTCAGTCTGTTTACATCACACTGGGCCTCTCTGTCAGTAAGTCTAAAAAACCAATGACCATCATCAGTTTTGATCATAATGCGTCACCATCAGATGTGTTTTTTGTAGCAATGCAGAGTCAGATTTGTAAACGACTGTTTTCAACCTGTTTGTGTGCAGTTTGTGTGGATGTTCTCTCTGTGTGTGTCTATACTGCTGAAATGATGTCTTTAGGTCCAGCTGATTGGCCTTTGAACACATCTAATGTTAAAAGATTCTGAAATAGTCATTTCAGTTCAAAGCTTTAAGATATAAAAATAGTATATTCCGTTATTTTCTAAATTAGTGGCTCCTATAGGTTTTGTTTGTTTCTCAAAACTGCTAAAAAGTGCAGTTTGACAAACTGTGTTGTTCTCACCTTCCTGAGTGCCTTTGTGTAAATCAAACCACAGTGAATGATAAAGCAGAGGTTGTTTGTCATGCTCAGAGACATTTAAGCAGGACAAATGGCTGCTGTCGGGATTAAATATTAAATATGTGACCTTTAAATACGAGGTGGTTTCTCTTACCAGATCACACAGCTGTCTTTGTGCCAAGCACAGCTGATAGTCAGTAGCCTAAATAAATGTCATCCAAAGCAACTAGGCACTGATTTCTTGATGTTTTTGATCATGAAATGGGAAAAAATCCAGATATTGTTCTTAGCAATGCAGACATTGTGCTTAAATTATGTAAAATTCCACAATGGCTGTTCTAGCATGTTGTGACCAAAGTGTGCTTTTTACAGTGGTGTGTGTGTCTGTGTCTGTGTGTGTCTGTGTGTTCCATACATGTGCTTAAACTTAGATTTGAGCCATTGTGCATCTGAAGCTGTGAGACTAACAGACAGTGACAGGTAACCACCGCTTGACCTGGATTTTCACTCTTGTTTCGCTGCATCTTTAATATTGTAAACACTGGCACAAAGACAGATACACAGCATCACCTTCAAGGTATATCACTGCTGCTGTGACCTGTACTGTCAGATTTTATGTTACCTTTAGTAAAAGAATCATCTCAAAGTGATGCCAGTCAGAGAACAACGTGGCTCAGCTGAAAGCTGCTCTAATATCATGAATTGAATGGGACAAAATTTAAATTAACTCAAACATATTATGATAGTATCATCAAACATTGTAAAGCTACATAAAAATATTTCCTGTCTTGCTTGTTTTCACTCACTCATTTTTCTCTGCAATCCAACGTCCTGCACCTCCACGGAAACAACACGACCATGAAGAAGTAGAGACGAGTCAGGAACGTGAAGAGTTTATGTGCAAAAACAGCTCCATTTTTATAAGTTTTCAGAAAACATATTTTTTTGTTTACTTGAGATAATAACAATGTTAATAATTCATTTTTTTCCTATTTTTTCATGTATTTTTCTACTGAGTCAAAACCACTCAACTTCAGTTTGATTGATATTATCTCAAGTAAACAATTAAAAAAAGTTTTTTGAAAATTTATAAAAACGAAGTTATCTGTTTTTGCAACTAAACTCTTCGTATTTTTTTTTTTGCAGTATAGCGTACTTCTAATGTCAAATCATGATCAGTCACACAACTGTTGATCACAGCTGACTTTCTAATTGCTTCCTTGTTGTGCTGAGGTGCACCGAATTTTTATTTTTAGAGGCTCTGCTGCAGATGGTTTTATTTTGGTAATAGTTTAATGAGACTGAACCGCCCTTCACACATGATGAGTTTACACCCCTTTGGAAAATTGAAAATATCAATACTCTCAACGTTTTAACAGTTTCTGGCTCTGGTAAATGATATAATTTTAGTTTATAGTTTTAAGGCTGTCATGCTAGGGGATTTAGAGGATTAATATGCAGCAAAAACTATCTTTTTATGCATATTTATTTATTAATAATTTTGGCTAATAAAGCCATAGCAGGTGGAGTTCATTCACAACTTTTTTCCCTTCCTGCGACCAATCATCTGGTTAACTCGTAGATATTCATCCTGTTGACCAAGATTCTCTTTCTTTGATTGCAGTCCTCATTTCAGTGTGCTATTGTCTATCTTTGTTTTTGTTATTCTTTTCTGTACGATTGCTTTTGAGGCATTTGGTTAAGTAAAAGGGCTTCGCCTGTTTTATCAATATACAGTCATGGAAAAAATGATTAGACCACCCTTGTTTTCTTCAGTTTCTTGTTCATTTTAATGTCTGGTACAACTAAAGGTACATTTCATTGGACAAATATAATGATAACAACAGAAATATCTCATAAGAGTTTAACTTCAGAGCTGATATCAGACATTTTCCATGTTTCTCTTGATAATAATTATAGTCACTTCAGTTCTTCCATCAGTAGCTACACACGTGGACAAAATTGTTGGTACCCCTCAGTTAAAGAAGGAAAAACCCACAATTCTCACTGAAATCACTTGAAACTCACAAAAGTAACAATAAATAAAAATTTGTTGAAAATTAAATAATCAAAATCAGCCATCACTTTTGAATTGTTGATTAACATAATTATTTTAAAAAACAAACTAATGAAATAGGGCTGGACAAAAATGATGGTACCCATAACTTAATATTTTGTTGCACAACCTTTTGAGGCAATCAGTGCAATTAAACGATTTCTGTATTTGTCAATGAGCGTTCTGCAGCTGTCAACAGGTATTTTGGCCCACTCCTCATGAGCAAACAGCTCCAGTTGTCTCAGGTTTGATGGGTGTCTTCTCCAAATGGCATGTTTCAGCTCCTTCCACATATGTTCAATGGGATTCAGATCTGGGCTCATAGAAGGCCACTTTAGAATAGTCCAGCGCTTTTCTCTCAGCCATTCTTGGCTGTTTTTGGCTGTGTGTTTTGGATCGTTGTCCTGTTGGAAGACCCATGACCTGCGACTGAGACCAAGCTTTCTGACACTAGGGAGCACATTTCTCTCCAGAATGCCTTGATAGTCTTCAGATTTCATCGTACCTTGCACACTTTCAAGACACCCTGTGCCAGATGCAGCAAAGCAGCCCCAAAACATTACTGAGCCTCCTCCATGTTTCACCGTAGGGACAGTGTTCTTTTCTTCGTATGCTTGGTTTTTGAGTCTATGAACATAGAGTTGATGTGCCTTACCAAAAAGCTCCAGTTTGGTCTCATCTGTCCAAAGGACATTCTCCCAGAAGCTTTGTGGCTTGTCAACATGCATTTTTGCAAATTCCAGTCTGGCTTTTTTAGGAGTTTTTTTCAGCAGTGGTGTCCTCCTTGGTCGTCTCCCATGAAGTCCACTTTGGCTCAAACAACGACGAATGGTGCGATCTGACACTGATGTACCTTGGCCTTGGAGTTCACCTTTAATTTCTTTGGAGGTTGCTCTGGGCTCTTTGGATACAATTCCAACGATCCGTCTCTTCAATTTGTCATCAATTTTCCTCTTGCGACCACGTCCAGGGAGGTTGGCTACTGTCCCGTGGGTCTTGAGCTTCTGAATAATATGAGCCACTGTTGTCACAGGAACTTCAAGCTGTTTAGAGATGGTCTTATAGCCTTTACCTTTAAGATGTTTGTCTATAATTTTTTTTCGGATGTCCTGGGACAATTCTCTCCTTCGCTTTCTGTTGTCCATGTTCAGTGTGGTACACACCTTTTCACCAAACAGCAGGGTGACTACTTGTCTCCCTTTAAATAGGCAGACTGACTGATTATGAGTTTGGAAACACCTGTGATGTCAATTAAATGACACACCTGAGTTAATCATGTCACTCTGGTCAAATAGTTTTCAATCTTTTATAGAGGTACCATCATTTTTGTCCAGGCCTGTTTCATTAGTTTGTTTTTTAAATAATTATGTTAATCAACAATTCACAAGTAATGGCTGTTTTTGATTATTTAATTTTCAATAAATTTTTATTTATTGTTACTTTTGTGAGTTTCAAGTGATTTCAGTGAGAATTGTGGGTTTTTCCTTCTTTAACTGAGGGGTACCAACAATTTTGTCCACGTGTGTATGGTGTTGTTCTGCCAAAAACAGCTTTTAGGATTCCATGTTTCTTTTCTGTCTGTTTTAGTGACATGATCCACTCAGGAGTTAGTACTGATTCATAACCATTGTTTCTGATGACTGCAGCCATGCATCTTGGCATGCTCTCTACCAGCTTCTGATCACAGCAGCCCATTCCTGTTGCACTAATTCTAACTAATCTGCTTTGTTTTTGGAGTTTGTGGTTCTCCATTTAGTGTTTGATGGTTTCCCACAGGTTTTCAGTTGGATTTAGATCTGGTGATTGAGCAGCCAAGGCATGGTTCCAATGTTCTGCTTCTCCATCCAGGCTTTAACTGACCTTGTCTTTTTGGAAAATCCAGTCATTGGAGGCAGGAAAGAGTTTTCCAGCTGATGGAAGAAGGCTGTTTTCAAGAGTAGTCCTGTACATGACCTGGTTCATTGGCCTTCAAGTTGGTTGCCCCTTTTATGTTTTTTATGTTTTCACATGTGACAATGTTTTTATGTGTTTTTTTGTAGTGTTTTATATGAGCTGCCGGATACAACAATTTCCCTATGGGGATAAATAAAGTATCTATCGATCTATCTATCTGTTCCACCCAGACTGAAACAACCCCAGATGGTCACTGATCCACCCCCATGTTTTACTGTAGGGGCAGACAGTCTGGTTTGTAGCTTCTCCAGGCTTCCTCCTAACCAGTAAGTTGTCTGGAGTGAACATCAACTGTAAACTGGATTTATCCCTGAAGAGAACCTTAGCCCAATCATCAACAGTCCAATCCTTGTGATCCCAGCAAAGACTAACCGGGCTTTCCTCTGCCTTTCCTTGATGAAGGGCTTCTTCCTGCCCTGTGTGACTTCAGACCAGCTTCAACAAGTTGCTTTCCAACTGTCCTTGCCAAACAAGTCACATTTCTGAACAGTACCGACTCATTTTTAAGGTCCCTGGAGGTCTGAGGATGATTTCTGACACAGAACCAGATGAGTGATGGTCATCTGGTGGGTAGAAAGATGTTTCCTGACCAGCTAGCAGTTTGGTAAAACCATGCTCAGCTTGTTTTTTCTTGGTGTAATGAACGACTGTCTTGGAGATCTTCAGTTTTTTGGCTACCTGTCTCTCACTCAGACCAATTTCCAGCAGTACCAAGATGGCTGTCTTTGTGTCTTCACATAATTCTTTAGTTTTAGGCGTTATGTGAGAGCTGACAACTTCTGAGCTGTGCTACGACTTGAATGTCAGCAGGAAACCATTCTAGACCTTTACATGTGCAGTGCTGCTGATGACTTGAAATGTCCTCTTATATACCCTGGAATACAATGAAACTGAAGCATGTCAAATAGGATATAAAGTATGATGGAATCAGCTGCATTTTTTGTCATGTTCATTGTATTCTTCAAGTAATATACCTTTAGTGTTACCAGGCATTAAAATGAACAAGAAATTGAAGAAAACAAGGATGGTCTAATCATTTTTTCCATGACTCTACATGTGGTGTGGTAACATGCTGATTATTGTCACAGAAGCAAGACCTGATGGCAGTGGAAGTAAAACATCACATAGCTTTGTACTAGGGCTGGACCCGAATATCCCGAATATTCGTTCGCTACGGCGGTATCCGAATATTCGCCAGAAACCACTATTACTTTGTACTTTACTGCACCATGTAGTATGAGGCAGCTTGACGAAATCTAACAGGCTTCACTTGACAACTCAATTCCCACTCGGGGGGATTTATTGTTCCATTAGACTTGCAAATGTGAGGATAAAAAGCTAATTTCTTTTTGGATCTTTAATACGTTGAGGCAGCTTGTTGACAGCTTCATACTGACTGTGTTTAATTTTAGATACGTCTACTCTGCTATTTTCGTATTTTGCTGTCAGATGTTTTCTTAATGTGTAGTTAGTCAGGACAGTCATGTTGGCTGGTCATCAGTTTGTGGTTCATATGCATTTAAGGCTTCATTTTACCATTGCAGGATGCCACTTTTCTCTTACACAAGTTGTTTTAATCCTTACCTATTAAAGCATGCTCTCAATCCATGATAAATAAAATATCATGTTTATTTAGCTGCCTTACCTTAATATTTACCATTTAAACTGTGGCTTTAGCTTTGGGCACTTCAGCTGTGTGACAATGCTGCATAGAACATGTGATGTGAAAGCTCTAACCTACATTATTCATGAGAAGCAGGCATAGAACAACCAGGCTCCTGCTCTTTTCTGTCCTTCCTCCTTTTCTAACATTTTTTCATCCTGTCTATTTTTATTCTTGACTTACTGGTTTACTTCTTCCCTGCTCTCCCCCCCTCCACAGTGTTGTCTAACACAAGGTAAAGTCTCAGGATGCAGGCTCAACTATTGATGAACCCATCACAAGTCACATGTTCTGTCATAGTTTAATAGTTAAATATCCACTGAAGACCTGCCATCATTCAAACCCTGTATTTTTTTTTAAATTTAATTTCCTGACTGTTTTAGCAGCACATCTAGAACTCTGAGTGGTTTTCTCAGACCTGAATAGAAGTCACATTGGCGACTCTCTTAATTTAAAAATGGACTTCATTCAATCTGTGATCTGGTGTCTTAGAGTGAATTATATATCAGACAGACATTTGAACATCATGGAAGATTGTCTGATTCTAGAGTTTTGGAGTTTGCATTAAGTTAGCTTTAGTGTGGTTTAATTCTCCAAAATGTTTCTATTATACACTACTATTTGGAGTCACTTAGAAATGTCCTTATTTTTTAAATAAAAGCAGTTTTTTTTTCAATGAAAATAACATTAAATGAATGATAAATCCAGTGTAGACATAGTTAATGTGGTAAATGACTATTGTAGCTGGAAACGACTGATTTTTAATGGAATATCTCCATAGGGGTACAGAGGAACATTTCCAGCAACCATCACTCCTGTGTTCTAATGCTACATTGTGTTAGCTAATGGTGCTGAAAGGCTCACTGATGGTTAGAAAACCCTTGTGCAGTTATGTTAGCACATGGATAGAAGTGGGAGTTTCCATGGAAAACATGGAATTGTCTGAGTGACCCCAAACTTTTGAACGGTGGTGTACATTTAAGTTGATTTCCTGTCCTTTGCAGAAACTAGCATCTTCTTGTAAATGTTCCTGTTCCTCATTAAAATCACCAAATGTGGCTTCCTCAAACTAGAAATATGGATATGGATGCCCAGCCCCAGTTTAACCATCATGTGATGACGTACAGTTTAACTGTTTCCCTCTATCATTTAAAGTGGATAGAAATGCACTCATAAGACTCAGAGCTCCACCAAGGCCTTGTTACTGTTTTAAAGCTCATACAGAGTCACACCAAAAATTGAACTTCTTGTTCTCTACCTCTCTTATTTTCATGAAATTCAGCCTGCTTTGTAGTTTTTGTGTAATTACGCTTGCAGCTAGACAAATGATGCTGAAAACATACCTCTTAGTTATTCCATCTCAAGCCATCCAATGAAATGGTGGGGTTGGAAAATGAAAAATGTGCCCACATTTAACATAAAAGCCAAACTGATTTCTAAGTTCTATTTGAAGAACATTTTGAATCTGCATACGTCTGTCCTTTTTGGATGAGACTACAGTACTTTTATTTTTTTTGTGCAACTTCTCCTACCTGCTCAGTCAGTTTAGAAAGTTAAATGTAAATAACTTATGACCAGGGCTGGTTCAAATAGTGATTTCTGGTCTCCGGATATTTGGGCTCAATTAACGTTGAATATCCGAATATTCGGCTTGTTGTTTCTTCATTTATTACAACAGTAAAGGGACTTTAAACAAAATGAAATACTAATTAAATACTAATTACAGCATGTATTTACATGAACGGACATGTCAGTAGCCTACCTACACTCTCGTCATGTTGTGTGCCAGGAAGATGAGCATATATGCGTTTTTGGGCAAGAGTGAACTCCTGGTTTTGTTCACAGTGCAGCCAGCCTTCAAAAAAATGTGCTCCGATGGGGTGACAGTGGCCGGAACGCACAGGCAGTATTTGTCTGCTAATGCCAGTTTAGGATAGCAGTCACAGTTTCGTTTTCACCATCCAAGGGGGCCAGACTGGACTCTGGAGTCCACTAAACACTGCTCCATCTCTCGCTTGGCACTTTGATCATGCTCCTCAGGGTGTTCATCATCGGAGTCCGACAGCAGTAGCATGGATATCTCCATCTTCTGTTTACAAACACAGGTGAAGTGAAGCGTGACGTCAGAGTTGGTAGGTCCGCGTGATACAGCCAGCCAACTGGCCAATCAAAAGTAATGCAGACCCCAGAGGCCACTGCAGTCCACAAGACTGAGATATACCAGTGCTTCATGACAGTAAAGCAGCTGCTTGGCGGAGTGTTCAGATCTCATGTTTAATAGTCAGATACCACCACAACGACTGAACATTCAGATATTCAGGTCCAGCCCTACTTATAACCATGTATTTCAAATGATAAAGTAATCTCCATGCTTAGTTTTGTATTAGTGTGACATTCAACTACACCTGGTTCAGAAAACATCACTAGTTGGCTTCTGCATTATAATCTTTTTAATGTGTGCTGATTAGTGGGACTAAGTGTTTTTTATATTTCACCTATCATCAGAGATTATCTGATATAATTGTCCAATGTTGCATTGAAATTAATGACATGATGAAAATCACAGTTCAAATTTCAGGCTTTTATATTCAGTGGTCCCTGAGATGCTGTTTTTCAAACATAGCCTCAAATTTCAATGTGCACAGAAATGGGCTAAAAGTCAGGCTACTGACATCCAGAGCCCAGAAACTGGTATTCAGGGCCGCCCTACAGTTCAGTGCAAAGTATTTCTGAAAGCATTTGAGGCGAGAAATGAGCCGTGCAGTTACTGAATCTGTCCTCCTTTTTGTTCAACCACAGCTCATTTAGACGTTTGACCAAAGTTTCGCGATGCATCAGATCTTTGCATGCCGCATCAAATTTGCATAAAGTAGAGACTGAGTCTAGTACTCTGTGTGTTTCACATAGACAATGAATGGGAAATTGACGGATCCAGTGGACACATACCTTAAGTTAGTTTATTGACTTAAGATTGGTTGGCTACTTTGATAACTGAATCTTTTAAGTTGGTTAAAAGTGTTTCCAACTTGCAAACATACAGCTTCCCAAGTGTGGATAAGTAATTGCTACTTTGATAAATTCATTTTCCAAACAGTTGTCATTAATTATGTTGTATTAAAGGGATTTACAGTGAATGTTGAGGTTAATAATGATTTGAGGTTTTGGCCCTCAGCGTCTGTTTTACCTTGACCCTGGTGTAGTCCAGCTGTAGGACCTTCCACCCTCTGTTCACGGTTATCTGTCTAGTGGACTAGGACGCCAGTGTTATTTTAGCTCTATCGATTGTGGGTAATAAATAGTCTGAGAGTGTAGTGCTGCTGGTAAAAGCTGAGAGGGGGAATCCTCAGGGGAGAAGCTAAAGCAGGCACCAGGTCCCTATCTGAGGCCTCCGACAGAGACAGAAAGAGATTGAATAAATGTCAATAGATGTAGCCTTTGAAAGCTACTAAAATAGATGCTCTTATCAGACACCTTGGTTACTGCTGTCACACGTGAGATATTTTGAGGTTTGGTAAAGATTTTTTTAAGTGTCCGTTAATGGACTGGATACCTATCAATCTTTGAGCTTCATCAAATCATCCAGCAGCACAAGACAGAAACGACAGTGAAGGGAAGCAGTTAGCATAGAAGCTAACTAACATGTTGCAGGACTGCATACTGAAGCTCTGGCAGCAACTAGCGATTATTTTTGCTGTTGATTAATCTATTGATTATTTTCTTTATTATTCAGTTAGTCTATAAAGTTTCAGAATACAGTGGAAAATGTCAGTGTTTCTCAGTTGTCTTTTTTTGTCCACAAACTAACAGTATTCAGTTTACCGTCACAGAGGAGTAAAAACAAACATTAAGTAATCCCATTTCCAGAGCTGGAGTCGGAGAACTTTGACTTTGACAGCAGAAAATTCTCATCATGATGATGAAGTTGAAAACTAATCAGTTATGTGTTGCAATTGTTCTGCTGTGACTGAGGCTGGTTCACATCAGTGCTGTGACTGCAGTAGATCCATCAGTAGTCCATGGGTTTTTCCTAACTGTCCGCTCTGTCCTGAGGAACACACCTGCAGTCTAGTGATGCAACAGCGAAGAGATGGTCAGGCTGAGTTTTTGTCTGATACAGATGAGATTAACTGCTTTGACTCTGTGCTCTGATCCAGGTGAGTTCGTGGTCGGTGGAGGAGCTGCGGCTGAGACTCGCCTCTCTGGACCCTCAGATGGAGCAGGAGATTGAGGAGATCCGTCAGCGGTACCAGGCCAAGAGACAGCCCATCCTCGACGCCATTGAGGCCAAAAAGCGGCGGCAGCAGAACTTCTGAGACAGACCTGTGAGCTCCTCACAGCAGCGACTGGAGAATCGATGTCATGGTTTCTACAGCAGTTTGGAGAAACGTCACTGAGGCTGTGCTCAGAATTCTTCATCCTAATAACCGGTCATGAGATGATGCAGCTGGATGTAAGGACGTGACCATCATCACTTCAGATGTCAAACTGCTGTGTTTGGTAAAGAAGAACTTCCAGAGAGCTGTTTCTCTCTTCTACAGAATGTTATTGACATTTACTGTTGTTTGATTTAAGATCCATATTCATTCTTTTTTCCACCTTCTTGAGGTAATCTGGAGCCTTTAGGGGGAGTAATATATTTTATTACAACCTGCTGTATATCCATCAATATGACTGTTGTGGCTCTGATTGTCATGCTGCCTTTGCACTCCACCCTCATCGTAGAGGTTTGGAGAAACAGTTAAACTGGGGGCAATTAGCTTGCAGCGTTTCAAAGAAAGACGATTTTTACATAAATCATTTTTGAGTCCATGGAAAAGTAAACCGAAATTAGCGAGCTGGAATAAACATGTTTCTATAGCTCCTACAACCAGGAGACAGGAGAGCTCAGCGTCTTTTGTTTCCAGCTGAGTTCAGAGAGGTGAAACATCAGTACAAAGTTAGCATGAGCTAGACTGACACAAAACACATCAAGCTGAAATGAATTCAAACTCTCTTTGAAGAGCTGAGGTGCATTTCTGTTGTGAACAATTCAAGAAATGACAGTTAAAGTTTCATTCCTATCATCAGAGTCCAGATGAACTGGTTTGAATCGGCTCATCTGGTTTCTTTCTGCTTGCATTCACTATAGTACGGTGAAAATGCTAAAAGAGCCCATCAGATCTCATTACGATAGTTTTTTTTTTTACTTCATAGTGCGGTACATCTTCATTGTAAGCGCTGAGGTTCAGCTTAGGTACTCGTCTGTTCATTCCTCGACCGTTTCCTGTTCAGTCATCGTTGGCAAACAACGATCAAGTTCTCTGTTTCCCTCTGCAGACTGAGAACATCTAGAAGAGTCAAGAAAGGGATCAATTTTTGAAAACAAAGTCACACAAAGTCCTGAAAATACAGGAGGAAAGTTGTTCCAGCCCTCAGACCATGTGTTTGGTTTCAGTCCTACTGAGTTTAGTTTCATGGTTTAAATGGCAGGATTTGTTTTTCTTTGTAACTTTATCTGGTATCTGTCAGATTTTCTACTCTCCATATGTATTTACAGTTTGATTTCTTACTGAAAAAAAGGTCTTTTAGCATTGGTTACTGTATGAAAACTCTTCAACTGGTACGTGTTCCTCATTGTTGTATTTTCTCAGTGCTGAATATGGAGCCGCAGTGGAATCCCTTCTCAAAAGGTCGACAAATGAGTCTTCATGGTTACAAAGGAAACGCTTCATTATATTCAAGCTTGTGTTTCTACTTCACAAACATCCTTTTTAAAATATTTTTGTTCTTTCAGCTGTCTGCTAGAGACCGCTTTCTTCCATTTCTGCAGCATCAGCATGAAGTTAAGAGGCAGAAATGAGTATTCGGTGCTGAGCTCGGTCTGTAATTAGGGTTTTTTAAAACTCTTAATGGCTGCTCATGACAGCGATGCCTCGTCATCTCTAAACATGTTTGTTTCCAAGGGCAGCTGGTGGAGATTAATGCTTTAGTATCAAATAATTTTGCTCGTGTCATGTTGAACTTCATGGAGCCATTAAATTATAGGACCAATTACACAGAAGATTTTACTGTCAGCAGACGTGAAAAGCAAAAATATTGTCCTTAAAAAGTACTCAACTCTGTAGGTCAACAATTCTGAAAAGAAACAAAAGCATCTTCATCACTATGTGACTATTTAGTGAATGCTTTCTAACATACTGTAGAGTAATACATGCACATCTTCTCCTCTGAGCTTCCATATTAGTTGGACGTTCATTGACTTTCGGTGCGTGTTCATTCAGCAGCTTCCACTGGTTGGTGCTCACAGGAGGAGTTACAGTGTAGCAGCTCCATCATTCCAGTGTGTTACAAAGCGTTTGGTAAATGTGTGTTGTTCATCAGCACAAACTGGGAGAGATGGAAGTAATGGTAAAGTATTCCTCTGATTTTTCCTTGTGCCTTCAGTTTACAGGCTAATTTCACTTCTGAATCTCTCCAGAATGGTGGTCACTTTTCAGATGGCTTCATTTAAAGAGCCTGTATTCTGCTTTTGGGTTTTCACCTTTCCATCAGTGTGCTGTAGCTTTTTTAGCACGTGAAAGGTTTGCAAACTGGGCAAAGGCTGAAGTCTTCATCAGAGGCAGCTGTTCTCTCCCACAAACAACCCTGTTCCTTAAAACGCCTCATTCCAAGTCCAGGCTTTTCTTCCGTTACGTTTCTACATCACAAAGTAATACATCTCCGTGACGCCTGCCTCTCCGCTAGTTTGACCCTCAAACAAAGAATGAGCCGTCAGTGTTTTCCCACTAGAGATGTTTCTGCTGGAGGTAGAGCTCTCTCTAGACCTCCAGCTGACCGAGGCTGCCTGACTTTAGTCAAGTGGCCAATCAAAACAGCCGGGGTTTTTCCGATGAGGGGGGCGGAGCTTAAACAGAATGTTTTAGAAAGAACAGCTGCAGTGTAAAGCGTAAGAAAATGCATGTAGACGTGTTCTGGTTGAGCCAAAAAATGAAACTATGAACCTGTAAATGTGCAGAGTATAGACTCTTTAATAGGATCACAATTCCTGAAATAGCAACCTGCTGTCAAATGTCAACAGACCCAGAACAGTTTTAAAGGGAATCAAATGAGATGTTAGCACTTTGGCCTTTTTATAACCACCAGTGCCCTTCTTAGGTAGTTTAGTTTTTTAATTTTGGATTTGTTGCGTCTGTTTTTCTTCCTGAGTAAGCTACAAAGACCTGGGCTGACAAATGCATGGTTTATATTTAACAAACCTCGTGTTTCCTGGATTTATTAGCTTGATCTGGCGTCGACCCAGGTCTGTCTTGTCCAGCTTAACTTCTAACATTCCTCGGAGCTGCTTGACCGCTCATTTTTCCAGACATTTCTGGTGCACATCCAGCATAAAGCACAGTTCTATTTTTCTACGTAGGTTTAGTGGCGCCGCGGTCAGAGAGGAGACGGCTGAGTTTTGATCACTGATGTGTGAGGGAATTAAAAACAAGCTTCTCAGGTCATGAAACTCCTCAGGGGTGTAAGATAACGACGGTAGTGGTGAGAAATGACTGTAGATAGTTGAGATTCTTCATACAGAGTCACGTCTGTATATACGAGCAACACTCGGCTGTATGTGTATATCAGGTTTTGTTTTATCGGCCGAAGGGTGCAATCTTAAAGCGTTTAGATAAAAAATGAATTATTGCTTCAAATATTGAGCAGTTATCAAACATCTGATATTTCTGGAGAGAAACACTTCAGCTCGATTTGATCTGGGATGTCCAGGCCTGTGTTGTGGCCTCTTGGTGTGTAGAACTCCATGTTTCTGCAATACACTGAGTCATGAGCACAACTCGCTTCATTTTTCAGTTTTGTGTTTAAAAGCAAAGCAAAAGGGATTCGTTTTTCTGCCTTATCTTGTCAACTTTGGATGCACTGTTGTTTTTAACAGCTTTTTTTTTTTTGAGTGGTCAAAAACTGTTTACTTTGGTTTCAGAATCGGCATGGAAAAAGGGTAAATATTGAAAGTCATGCCGCCTGACTGATTACATTTGATGCACAGGTGTTGTTACTCTGCTGTTAGAAGAGCAACGCATCAAACATTTAGTTGAAATCACTGAAGAACAGAGGAGCAAATGAAACTGTCCGGATGCTGTGGAATCACTTCTGTTTCATTTCTACCTTTTTAATCAACAAAATGGACATTTAAGGGATTTTGATGACTGTCTAATGACTCCAAAACAAAACCAGGTATTTGTTGAGTTATTTAATGGTCGTTCAAGGTTGGGACAGTAATTCCCACTGTTTCCTGCTTCATCTTAACCCTCTGAACCTCAAGCTGTTTCTGGGCGTTTTTTTGCTCTCATCACATTTCCATCCACTGTGGGCTGATTTTTCTTTGTTCCTGCACTTCTATGGACACAGCACAACAACGGCTACAAGTAGAGAGAACTCAAAAATCTCTTTTGTGCATTATGACACAGTTATAATGTCATAAATCATTAAAAAAAAGAGGAAAAAATCTATATGTACCACACAGGTGTTACCGATAGGGGTAAACATGCCAAATATTCCCAGATTTTTGTTACATGACTGTAGACTACAGCTGAGTTAATGATTTTTTAACTCAATTCAAAGATCATTTTTCACTTTTACCTTTCCATCTTGCCTGGCAGGTTTTGGGGTTCCGAGGATTAAGTAGCAGCGAACTTACCTTTCACTTTGTTGAAAATTCAGGGTTTTTTTTCAGTGAAACATATCTGGAAAATGTTTGTTTTCCCTCTGTTTTAATTTATTTGCTTGTTTCAGGTAGAGAACTCAGATTAATCAGTGTTTCAGTTCAATTTATTTAAGGAGTGTAAATCCTACTGAAAAATAAATGGCTTCTGGATTCATCTTTTCTCATGTTTGCCACTATAAACGACTATCTAATTTATTCATCGTCAGTCAATTCCATCTAATTGTTCTTGTTTTTGCAGGTGTTTGGCTCATATTGTGTAAAATATGCAATTTAATGTCAGCTTTGTATTGAAGCACAAACATGGTGTTTACATGTCAACCATCACTGGCCTCCACAGAAAACCCAAGTCTACAAAAGTGAACCAGTAAATGAACAAAAGACAGAAAGGTTTGGAAGTTTTATTTAGGATTCATAATGTCAGTGTTTTCAGGCTCAGATCAGCTGCACCTCATCAGATTTTTGGCCAAACTGCAGGTGAGCAAGAAGCTGTGCAGACTCAAGATCAGAAGTTATCACTGCTTCATTTCTATCTTCTAAACTGTCTCTTTTCAGGATAAGCATCTGAGTTTTCTGTTCCTGAAGTGTGTCTGCCTTAAAATGTGTGGTGCAAGTCAGGAATCTGTTTGAGATCACTGGTATTTAGTTTGTGTCTGTTGTTTGTTTCTGGTTGCTTGTTTAACTAAGAAAATAAAAAAAATGATGAAACTTAAGGCACTCGTCTTTGTGTTCATGAACAGAGTTTGGTATTTATACACTGCCTTGCTTAAAAAAGGTCAATGTTTCCTCTCCATTCATTTAGGAGTAGCAGGCTGCTATTCCTAAATCCTAGCTGCCGCTCCTTCAATTGTCTTTTTTTATTGTTGCAAACACACCACCGCCGCATGTCTCCACCTTCACAGCAGAGTTCTGCACTGTGTTGGGTACTCATGAGTACTAAGGTAACTATCTTGCTCAGTATCTGTTCTTTGATAATCGGGTTAATATGACGTTAATTACTCGCGAGAGCGCGGCCTTGAAAGTGACGTCACGTCGACCACCTGGTCAGAGTGTCAGAGGAGTGTCATCTTGGAAAATAGGGCAGCGACTTACCGGAGAAAAGGTAGACTTATGAGCTTAAGACAACTCATAACCAGTCTGTCGTAGTTTCTCAGATGTCTGTGATGTGCAGGTGAAGGAGAAACGTCCGTGACACTGACTTTCTTTATAAGTTTTTTTTATTAAAAGAAAGAACAGGATCAATACAGACAGAAGATGCCTGGAAGGAGCCTGCCAATTGATTCCTCCTCAAACAATGGGCTAGTGATCAGTTTTATACCCTTCTGGTAAGGATGTGAGTTCAACTTCTGAGACTTTGGTGACAAACAGGATGCACCCCTAAATCAACATCTGACGACTCTGGTAAAAACAGGAACCCCTAAATCAACATAGCATAGGGTTTCTCTTCTAGGGTAACAGATGTCATTCACTGATATAGGTCCATGCATGGAAACCTAACATAACATATGGCTTCCCTTCAATGACAGGCCCCACATCACTTTACGATCTCCCAGACAGAAACCACTTTAACATAAACAGTCCCAGACAAAAACACATCTCAGGTCAGAGACCACCTGCCTACATAGGGAAAAAGGAATGTATGTTTTCCCACAAGTAGCTGGTCAGATACTACAAGTCCCTCCAGGAATTCGCCACGTTGCGATCGCACCAATTCATACAAATTCAACCAATCTCCACGAATTCTGCGCAACCTTGTAATTGTCCAATCACTGCAACTTTTCTGCAATTTTGTCCCGCCTCCCATGAGTGCCACCATTAAAAGCAGTCCCCAGCACAAACGTAATGCACGTACATCACCAAATTCACTTCCTGTTTATGGTTTGAAGATGCAGACGTGTCTGATTCTAATGTCTCTCATTTACCAACAAGAATGACTGCTGAAGACCGTGATAAACAATTCCCTGACGTTCTTCACGAAAGCGGAAGTAAATTGCTGTACACCTGTGCAATATTGTGGAGGAATACAAAAAAAATCATTGACTGACAAGCACTTTTCTACCACGACACATATTAGAACGGCTGAAAGGAGCAGACCACAGACCAGATAAATCACCATGATGGAAACTGTTGCATACAGATCTGTTAGAGCACTGAAAGAATGAAGATAAATTAGATTAATTATTCCACCAAGGAACGTGGTGGAGTTATGTGACAATCAGTATACGTGAATCCTTTCTCTATTAGCAACATTACTCAAAAACAGACTAAGAGATTTGGATGAAATTTTCAGTGAAGATCATAAATGACCCAAAGACCAAGTGATTAGATTTTGGCAGTGATGCAGCTTGAAGTCTGGATCCAGGGATTTGTTAAGAATTTCCCATTGAGGTAGCGGCACGGCGTCTGCTAGCAGCACGGTAACCATGGCAACAAGTGAACGCTACTTCAGCAGCCTGCTGATGATCACATCATTGTGATCCTATAACAAATCTACCTCTGTGGACGTATTGGAAATGATACAGGGAACAACTGATTAAATAGTGGGGGTGTTTCTGAGTCCCATCAATTCCTGTCGCCCGCTATGTATTTGACACACATGACACACGCCTGTGTTCAGCTCAAGGTCAGGAGATGAACTGTCTTAGTGGAGCACTGTGCTCTCTGAGTGCTTTTCTTGTTAACTGATTTGACAAGCCGTGAGTGTGTGTGTGAACACGTGTGTGCCAGGAAGTGAAATTAACTTTTTAAGCCCCTGACAGACATGTCCAAATATGATTCATTCAACAGTAAATGATCATTTAGTGCCTTAAATCTACCAAGTACTTCATTTTAAACCAGGATATGGCTGCTGCTAATTTCCCACCAGCTAGTGTAAATGAGTTGGAGCGTTATTAAATAATTAATTTCAGAATAAATGCCTACAAAATCCTGAATGGACAAAATATTGATGTCCAGCTAATGCTAATTAACATATCAGTAGCTTCAGTTAATTGGGCCTGGTGCCAACTCAGCGAATAAACTCATTCATAGCACTACGCGAATATCTACGTCATGATGTAACTGCTGACTGTGTTTACAGATGAGTTTGTTCCAATATTTCTGTCAGAAGACACCTGATGAAGATGACGCTTATCAGGTATGATTAGTCTTTTACTGACTCATAAATGATGATGGTTAGGTAAAAAATTGTGTTCACACTTGAAATCAAATGTGATGTGAGTACACATTATCTAATGTTAATGTAATTGTATAAGACAAGTAAAATTAGACAGGGAGGAGCCGTGGAACAAAGTGAAGGAGAGCAAAGAGTACAGCCATGGCCAAAAGTTTTGAGAATTACACTAGTATTGGTTTTTACAAAGTTTGCTGCTTCAGTGTTTTTACATCTTTTTGTCAGATGTTACAATATTATACTGAAGTATAATTACAAGCATTTCATAAGGGTCAAAGGCTTTTACTGACAATTACAGTAAGTTTATGCAAAGAGTCAGTTCACAATGTTGACCCTTCCTTTTCAAGACCTCTGCAATTCACCCTGGTATGCTGTCAATTAACTTCTGGGCCACATCCTGACTGATGGTACCCCATTCTTGCATAATCAATGCTTGGAGTTTGTCAGAATTTGTGGGTTTTTGTTTGTCCACCCACCTCTTGAGGATTGACCACAAATTCTCAATGGGATTAAGGTCTGGGGAGTTTCCTGGCTATGGACCCAAAATTTCAATGTTTTGTTCCTTGAGCCACATAGTTATCACTTTTTCCTTAAGGCAAGGCGCTCCATCATGCTGGAAAAGGCATTGTTAGTCACCAAACTGTTCTTGGATGGTTGGGAGAAGTTGCTCTCAGAGGATGTTTTGGCACCTTTCTTTATTCATGGCTGTGTTCTTAGGTAAAATTGTGAGTGAGCCCAGTCCCTTGGCTGAATAGTAACCCCACACATGGATGGTCTCAGGATGCTTTACTGTTGGCATGACACAGGACTGATGGTAGCGCTCACCTTTTCTTCACCGGACAAGCTTTTTTCCAGAAGCCCCAAACAATCGGAAAGGGGATTCATCAGAGAAAATGACTTCACCCCAGTCCTCAGCAGTCCAATCCCTGTACTTTTTGCACAATATCAGTCTGTCCCTGATGTTTTTTCCTGGAGAGAAGTGGCTTCTTTGCTGTCCTTCTTGACACCAGGCCATCCTCCAAAAGTCTTCGCCTCACTGTGCGTGCAGATGTTCTCACATCTGCCTGCTGCCATTCCTGAGCAAGCTCTGCACTGGTGGTGCCCTGATCCCACAGCTGAATCAGCTGTAGGAAACGGTCCTGGCATTTGCTGGACTTTCTTGGGTGCCCTGAAGCCTTCTTCACAACAATTGAACCCCTCTCTTGAAGTTCTTGATGATCCGATAAATGGTTGATTTAGGTGCAATCTTAGTATCAGCAGTATCCTGCCTGTAAAACCCTTTTTGTAAAAAGCGTTTCCTTGCAGGTAACCATGGTTAAAAGAGGAAGAACAATGATTTCAAGCACCACCCTCTTTTAAAGCTTCCAGTCTGTTATTCTAACTCAGTCAGCATGACAAAGTGATCTCCACCTTGTCCTCATCAGCACTCTCACTGTGTTAAGGAGAGAATCACTGACAAGATGTCAGCTGGTCCTTCTGTGGCAGGACTGAAATGCATTGGAAATGTTTTTAGGGGGATTAAGTTCATTTTCATGGCAAAGAGGGACTTTGCAATTAATTGCAATTCATCTGATCACTCTTCATAACATTCTGGAGTGCATGCAAATTGCCATCATAAAAAATGAGGCAGTAGACTTAATGAAGATCATTATTTGTGTGATTCTTAAAACTTTTGGCCACGACTGTACAGCAGGGGGAAAGACATGAGAGTAGAGGAGAAAAACCTATAGGGAAGCACAGACTTTAAGCGGGGACTCTAAACGGGTTGAGAAAAAATAATAATTTATTGTTTTATTTATTTTTGCATTCAGCCTTTAAAAAGCCATTTTCAACTGGCCATTCCATGAATAAGATGCAAAAGTAAAATCGGCAGTCAAATGTCAATTGTTTACGCTGCCACCGCTCCCGGAGAACCTGTCCCGGCAAAAAGATCCTAGAGGAAACCTACCTGAAACCTTATGTAGGCTCTGCATGCACACCTGACTGAAGGGATGTGTGTGGGAACAGGAGAATGCAAGTCCCAAGGCCTAAAATAATGAACTAATCTCCTATATCAATGGCTGTCCTTATTCATAAGTGAATTTGGGAGGTTGGTGTCACTCCCTAGTAGAACATCTCAACCCTACAGGCTCAGGTTCTTGTGCTCCAATGTCAGCGCTCTCAACCAGGTCCTCCGTTGCTACATACGTGTCATCTGTAACAGGTGATACGTGTCACTTCAGGTTCTGGTATTTCAATATCAGGGCTCCAGACTAACTTTTTTTCTTAGGATCACAGTGGCCCTTAACTTCAAATTTTAGGAGCGCAAGCAGAAAATTTAGGGGCACTCACCAAAATCGACTTGCAAAGTAAATGTTCATATTCCCTCTCATTTTCACTGTATTACTGATAAATACTTCCACAGTAAATGCAGAAACTATGTTTTCAATTCACATTTTACTGTTCAGCAGTTGACACAACATAAGAAAAGCACTCAGAGTGCAGTACTCCACCAAGGCTGTTCAGTTGATGTATAATTTCCGACAGATTAAATCTTTAATAAAAATGACCTTGTGCTGTGTCACAGGCATGTGTTATGCAAATTGCCCGTAGGTGTGAATGTGAGTGTGATTGTGTGTCTGTATATGTAGCCCTGTGACAGACTGGTGACCTGTCCAGGGTGTCCCCTGCCTTCACCCGAGTCAGCTGGGATAGACTCCAGCGGCCCTAGTGAGGATAAAGCAGTGTATAGAGAATGGATGGATGGATAAATGCCGGCGAAATCCAGGCATTATTTTATCAGTTTTCGTGGTAGACATAAAAAAACGATAACAATATTGACTGATATTGACTTGCTGCGAACTAGCATGGGGTTTGGTTCATTTGAACAGTGCGCAGCAATGTGGTTAGCTTCTCCACACTTAAAGCAGAACCATGCCCTTGACAGTCCATGTACTTTGAAAGGTTTCCTCATGCTGCTACTGCTAACAGCAAGATGGTCATTTCTGGTGCTTTCGCCCAATTCAACTTTTCAGCTTGTTTAATTAGCTCAGCTATCCTTTTATCAATCCTAGATGTCTCACTTTGTTTTATGTTGGAAGTGGAGAGAGGCTTGTGCTCTTAAAGAGATATCAAAGATGGAGTGAGCATGTGCAGCAGCTTTGGTACTGCCAAAATGCTTCTTCATCCTGTCCAGCTCAGCTGACCTGCAATCTTCTTCAGTTCTTAACATAAGGAAGAGTTCATGGAATGATGGTGGATTGCTTTTCCTGTGTTCTAACTGCAGGCCTATGCTGATACTCTGATCCCAACAGATCCCCTGCAGAATTGTCTGAGTAAATGGTGATTTGAGTTTCCAGTAGGGGCTCCCCCTCTAGAAACTGCTCTAGTGATGAGGCTATGAAGTCTGTTCAGGTATGCAGAGGGTTTCATGCCGTTGTTTTGGTTGGAGCTGAGAAATGCCGTGAAAAAACATTCTATCCTCCACAACTCCAAAGGCAGAATCCAGCTGATAACATAAGTGTTTGGTGGTGAGGTGAGTCTGAGGGGCTTCACAATCACTGGGCTCAGTCAGCTTTCAAGGATTTTCCTCACCTTTAGGGCATCATTAATGGAGGGATCACTGAAACGGAGATCAACCTGGGTGCGCCAAGGGTCATAGTCAACTTCACCGTTTGGCCTTGCCATCCAACCAGAGAAGGTTTGAATCCTTTGTGTGGATGATGAAGTGGTTGATTCATTTCAAATGACATGTTCCACAATCATTTTGTGGATCTGAGGTGGGTTGAAGATATTCTCATCAGTATGAACAGGACTCACTGGCACATTAGTAAGATAAGATAAGATAAGATAAGATAAGATAAGATAAGATAAGATTGATCGATAGATTTATTGATCCCCAGAGGGGAAATTCAGGTATTGCAGCAGCACAGAGCAAATACAAGGATACAAGGGTAATAGCATGCATTGGGTTCAAGAATTACACATAGTCTTAGGACAAGCCGAGGGTGACATATAATAAACAAAACAAAATGGGGAAACAATAAACAGCAAACAGTATGAGGTATTCACAATGTGAAAAAAAGTGTCATCCAGGACAGCTGAGCTATGCAGTGCAGTGAAGTAAAGTGACAGTGATATTAAAGTGACAGTGTGAAGGGTAACAAGAGTTAAATACAGTAATCAACAGGAGTTATGTACAGTAGTTATGGGGGGGTCAGAGCAGTGATGTACTGTGGCCTCCGCTGCTGTTTAAGAGTCTGATGACGGTGGGCACAAAGGAGCGCCTGAAGCGCTCAGTTCTGCTTCTGGTCACTGCCAATGTGTGTGGACTCCACAGGTTCACTCTGGTTACCTTTCATAGTATCATGGTGAGGTGTGTTATAACCTTGGTTTGTGTGTGGTTCTCTTGCACTAATAAATGAGGTGCAGGTTCACAGAAATCCATAATTAATAAATACAAAACAATGTCTTCTTCTCAGTATTTATAACTGAACACAAATAACACTGAAGTGTAAACAAAATCAAATGCAGAGTCAGTCAACAAATCCTGACAACTGACTAGACTTCACTATCCTCCATGTCCTCTTCAGAATCTTCTTTCACCCTATTTCTTTTAAAAGAATCACAGGTGAGTCGTTGGTTGTGGTGTAAGAGGACCAAGGCTTTGAGGTGATTGTTTGTCATGGATCTCCTTTGGCTGAACAACACCAGCTTGTAGATGCTGTTGCTTCTTTCAGCATCTGCTGGGTTTATAATAACATCTTTGTATTGTTTGGCCATGATGCTCAGCACAGGAAGTCTCTCCTTCAGTCCATCCCAGAACACATCCAGATCCACCAGTCCAGATGCTGAAGCTCTGGCTGCTGCTGGATCAAAGCGGATAAAGTAAGCATTCGGTTCCTCTTTAGGAACAGCACTGGAGCCTGGGATGTATTTGTAGTGACACACATCATCATTTGTAAATGCAGTATGACGAGGATCACCCTGACCTCCTGAAGAAACTTAATGGCAGGCAGTCCATCTGGTCTGTACTCGCTGAGTTTCTCCTCAGCATTGTAGTGTGCCTGGTGCACTGTGTTGAGGATGTGTGTCTTGATAGAAAAGGTTATGTCAAGTTCCTCGACGTACTGGGCACATGCTTCATACTTTAGCTCTTTATTTGCAGCAACGTTGATCTGCAGATCCTCCAGGTAGTCTAAAATATTGGTGGTCACAGGGGGTCTGCTCTGGAAGAAGTCCAGGAGTTGAACGATGATGCCGTGATGCTGATCTGGACCTGCAGACTTTGAGCCATATCTGGATTTTGCAGCATTTCGTGGAGTCTCTCCACAGACTGTGGTGTGCTCCTGCCGCAGATCTATGAATAAAATCACAAACTAGTCAAAATTGTGTCAATGCAATCAAAATAATACTTCTCAATCACAGAAGCACTGGTGTACATGTTATCTCTGAGGGGTGCCGAAAATGACAGAAAATTGTGAAAAGTTACGATCAGTGTTTCCTAAAGCTGAAGATGACTTCCTCCACTGTCTTGCTTTGTCCTCAACCCAAAAATATTCAGATAACTGTCAGAGGAACAGTGGAATCAGAAATTATTCATATTTAAAAAGCAAGCATCAGAGAATTTTGACCTTTTTAGTAAATCAACTCAAATTGATGATCAAAATAGCTGCCAATAAATTTAATAATTATCTTTACAGCTCTATTACTTTTGATTAAATGTTTGCTCAGTGTGTGTATATCTTACATTTATTTCCATCTCTATAAACTCCTTGTACAGTCCAAAGTGCTCTGAAAGGTACTGTACTGCAGCAAACCAGGAGTTCCACCTTGTTGCACATGGATTTGGAAGCATGTTTGCCTTTCTTCCCGTTGGCAGCTTTTTTTTGTCATGAACTGAAGATACCTTCTTTGGTAGAACATCTGTGAGAGACTCAGCATGAATGCATTCAGCTGATCAAAAGGTCTAAGGAAGGCACCACCAATAAGGTTCACAGTGTGTGCCATGTTCCATGCAGTGAGTTGGGAAATAAAGACTCCAGATTTACCCTGTTCCAGAGTGATGGGGGCATCAGGGTAAGAAGAGAGGCGATGAAGTGATGAGCTCATCATGGTTAGTGCCTACCAGCCTGTGGGGGTTAGGGTTATGATCTGGGGTTGGTCAGGTTCAGCAACGTTATGTTCCAAAGAATGAGGTCAGCTGATACCTGAATAAACTGAATGAGCAGGTCTTTACATCAGTGGAGGTTTTCTTCCCTGATGGTATGGACATGTTCTAAGATGAAGATGCCAGGATTCATGGGGTCACACTGAGAATGAGTGGATGTGGGAGCATGAGATGGATTGTCCTCCAGACCTCAGCCCCACTGAGAACCTCTGGGATGTTCTGGAGAAGACTTTGTGCAGCGGTCCAACTCTCCCATCATCAATGCCAGATCTTGGTGAAAAATAAATGCAACTCTGGACAGAAATAAGTTCTGTGACATTGCAGAAGCTTATTGAAATGGTGCCACAGTGAATGCGTGCCGTAATCAGAGCTCAGGGCGGTCCAACCAAATATTAGTGTGTGACCTTTTTTTGGCCAGGCAGTGTATTTTAGAGTTCTCACATGTGACTGAGCTTGTTGTCAGGCAGACTTTCTAAAAGCTTTTTCCTGTCCCATCAGGTCCATCACAAACAGCAAAACTTTCAAGGCACGACTTGCTCTCGTTGTCTTGTTTTCTCTCCATGTCGAGAGTTCTGTCTGCTAAAATAGCGGAAATGAATTTTTAATCAGAACTTGATCTCTCTCCTTCACTGTGACTGCGGATGTGCTGTTTCCCTCAACCCAAATAAAGAGGAGAAAGTGTTTAGTCACAGAGAATAAATCTCCAAGAGTTCATTAGACCAGTTTTGAAAAGTTATTGCGACATTATTTGGAAACAGCTTTGACATTGACTTAATTTTAAAAGAGGGAAAATTATTGTTCATTTTGCGTCACTATGTTGTTTTATCCGTCCCGTCAGAGGAAACTATACTGCATATATTTGCATTCAACAACAGAAAATGTAGTAGAGGAACTGGACCAAAAACAGAAGTCCAGTTGCTTCTCCACTGATCTCCACTGAAAATGTTCAGTCTGTGTCTGATGTCCATCAAACATAGTGTTCAGTTTGATCTGAGCTCAGTTTTTGTCTAATCCATCCAAAGCATCTTCTTACACTTTACTTCAGAGTCTTCCAGACGCTGTCCTGCAAGCTCTGGTCAAGATTAAATAATTACTTTTTCGACAGTGCCACTCTCCCATTAGGCATTGACTGTTGAATAACAGGAAATATAAATGTGTGTTGTATGAACAGTCTCCCATCTCAGCTGCTGGACTTCTTCAGAGGACTCACAGGGGTCTTGGTGGCCTCCTCCACTAGTCTCTTTCTTACACAGCCACTCAGTTTTTGAGGATTTACCCATGGATTGTGTACCTTCCATTTCTTAATAATAGATTTAACTACTTTAAAGAATATTCAGTGACTTGAGCATTTTCTTGTGTTCATCCCCAGACTTATGGATTTAAACGAGCTTTTCACAGAGCTGGTTGGAGTTTTCTTTTATCTTCATGGTGTAGTTATAGTCAGGACTGCTGGAAGTGACTGGACCTTCCAGAGACAGGTGTCCTTATAGTACTGAGACACATTCACTGCATTTGATCATCTTTTTTCACTCTGTGTCCATTAGAACCAACCGGCTGCACCTGTGTTAAATTAAATGAGGTGGTTTAAAGGGGATTACTGCTTGTCACAAAACAAATTAAACAGACCAAGATTCAAAGTTGAAAAACAAGAAAAGGTCAATTTTTCAAAGGGAGTGAATACATATTATCTACTTTGTAACTGTGGCCTGAGTTTACGGCAAAAAATGTGCTTTGTGAGGTCACAGTGACCTCTGACATTTGACCACTGAAGTCTAATCAGTTCATTGTTGAGTCGAAGTCAGCTTTTGTGCTGAATTTGAAAAAAAAATTAATGCATTGTTCAAACAGTCATTGATTTACAATTAAACACTCAAAGAGAAATAACATCCCATCCGTCCAGCTGTTCCGTCCAGCAGACAGAACAATGTATGTTTTCTCCCAAACTCTGTTTGTCATTATGCCAGTCAGAAACTGACCTGAACATTATAGCAGAGAAATATAACACCAAAATGATGAAACCATCATCAGTTTCTGTTCATCTTCTCTGACAGACAACAGAACTTTCATCCTGACTCATCATGGCAGAGCTTCAGATGGTGTTAGCATCATCTTCTCTCTCCTTCTTAATGCTCTCAGAGAGGAAGGAAACCTGCCGGAAGATTGGAGCGTCCATTATGTGAAACACAATCTGAGCTGCAGAGCATCTTAATGTCATTCCTCTTCCTGAGAGTCGCACAGTTTTCCTCCTGACCTGTCTTTGAGAACAAAGGTTGAGTAGAGGGGAGGTGTCTGCATTTAAGGGATTAGTTCTCACAAAGCAGATCTCACCGATAGTTTGGCCTTAATTTGAGAGAGTTTTTAAGTTGTCTGAATTAGTAGCAACAAAGATTCTGTCTGTACACTTTTAGGTGGTACTGAGAAAATCAGAGGTGGAACTGCCAGTCAGATACTGCTCACACAAACCCAAATGAGAGAAATCCACTTTAAGCAGAACACAAAAATTAAGCCACCGTCAAAAATGCATCAGAAGACGACGAGCAACGAGTGTTTCCAGCTGTGGAAGAAGTACATAGATCTGTTACTAAAACTTTAAAAGAAAAGTAGTGGACTAGAAAGTGTAATATTTGCCTTCAAAGTATAGTAGTGTTGAAGCAGAACGTAGCATAACATGGAAAGTAAGGCAGAAGTACGTAAAAGCTGCTCTTAGGTATACTTATATTCCATCAGTGAGTTTTTTTTCTTTAACAGTTGTCAAAATAAAAAAAAACAATTTTCTTTTATAAATAACTTGGTTTCCATGAAAACAATACATACATATATTTTATAACGGGCATTACTGTGAGAATGTGGGACATACATCATGCCAATAAAGGTGTTTTATATGTAAGATGTTGCTTTTGTACATGTCTGAGGAGAAAACAATAGACAGCAATAAATCTTAATCTAACCAAGATTTATATCAGCTAACACCACCATACAGAAGCCTAGTTTTTCTGTGTGTGCTTCTTTAATGTTTAACTTTTATTTTTGGATCTAGAATTTTATTTTGCTTATTTTTTTGTTTTTAAGACATACATCCATCAGTTATCCAGACAACGCCCAATCCTCATCAGAGTCATGGGGGGTGGAGTCTATCCCAGCTGACTGAGGGTGAAGACAGAGGACACCTGGACAGGTAACAGACTGTCACAGGACTGCACATAGAGACAAACAATCACATTCACACCTACAGACAATTTAGAATCACCAGTTAACCTCAGCATGTTTGTGGACTGTGGGAGGAAGCTGGAGAACCTGGAGAAAACCCACACATGAACAGGAGAACATGGAGACTCCATGCAGAAAGATCCAGGAAGGCCGTAAGGTGATGGTGCTGACCACCGATCACTGTGCGGCCCTTTTTTTTAAGACATCATATTGTTTAAGAAATTAAAAAATGTCTTTGTAAAAACAAAGAAAAGAAAGCATGGAGTCAGAAAAAGAGAGAAAGTAGATGGAAGCAAAGTAAACCAGACAAGACAAAAGAAGCCATGAGTTCAGACGGATGCAGAGTTCGCTGATGCTCAAAGCAGCCGTCAGCACAGCAGCTTCTACACTCTCCTGCGTTTGAAGGATCACCAGTGATATTAAATGACACTTTGACAGGTTTGATCCATTTTCCTGTAAACAGAGCAGCTGGATGTGTGTCAAAGTCATCCTGTAAATGAACTCTGTGGCACGATGCCACTGACGCATCAGGCTCAAACTGTCCTGTGAGAACTTACAAATACTGCAGAACCTTCTTTATTTAGTTCCAGGGTTTGGCTCTTAATCACAGGTTTCTGTCCTCACAGACCCACTAGGAAAGACGAGCGCTTCTGTTTCAAATGTTCTTTTCTATGGTTGCTTTTGAGTGAAAATCTGATGCTGCAGATCATCACGTCTAGATTTTACTTTGACTGTAGTCTGACTGGAGTCTGATGAGGCAACATATAACTCAGATTAAAGGTTGTGCCTTTAAATTCATCTGTTCTGAAACTCAAAATGAGTTGTGTGCACATTCAGAGGTAATTAGAAGGGAAAACAAGCTGATTGAGTGATGAACTGGTTCTTCTTCAGACCAGTCCAGCTGGCATGATTTCTGATTTTCAGCCTCACTAGCAGCTCTATGATGGTTGGTTCATCTTACTACTAGATGGACTTGTATGAAATTTGGAGTAGATGCTCTGAATAGTACAAAGTGTTGTGTTTAGTGTCCTCTACACAGACTCTGTGTGGAGGACCTCATTTGCCCCAACAACGTCATTTTGATTAGCTGTAATTTCACCGTGATCAAAAACAGAAGAACAGCTGTGATCAAGTAAAAGCTCTGAGAATTACATTTTGATGAGTCACAACTCATTTCAAGATATTCAGTCAATATTCATTCATTCACAATAGATATTTAGCAGTTCAAACTAAATTGAAGACATCCAAAACCAACAATGCACATTTGTTGACTTAAGGAGAATTAAACCTGAACCAGAATTATGACAGGACTATAGCTACCCAGAACTAGCCATAGTGTAGATATCTGCATATTAATGGTGGAGGAAATGTTATTTATCCAGAAATACTATTAGCCTGGAGACTTGAAATGCTCTTTTTAAGCAAGGATGAAGTCAGTTGGCTAACATAGAGGCATTAATGTCAAAGAAATCGCTTTTGTTCAGATTAGAACAGCCCTTCAAAATGTCTGTGCACATTCCTCTTCTGTGTAAAAATTACAATTTACCATATTTCAGTGAGGAGTTAAACAGGGAGCTTTAGAGGTGCTGGTATGCAGATTTTATTTGCTTTGGACAGCCAGGCTAGCTGTTTCCCCTTGTATTCAGTCTTTATGCTAAGCTAACAGACTGCTGTTTACAGGATTATATTTACCAGAGAGACATTTGAGTCTTTAAATTTGTCTTCACTGAGCTTCTTTCCACAAAAGTACTATTCGCAGTGCTTTGGCATAGTTTTTATTCACTTCATTTCATGGGTGCATGCTATTTCACTTCACTTCAGTCCTTCTGCAGGTCTTAACATTCACTTCAAGAGTTTTTTTTTTCAACAAATCCAACATCAGAATGAATAAACTACACTCCTGAAACAGTCAACATGCACATATTAATCATCATGGAAGCCCAGAAATGATGGTCCAAGCCCCAGGTTGATGTCAGACATTTGTCATGTATAACATGGCCCCTCCAGCTTTGATTATTTTATGTCTCAAACTGCAGCCCTCTGCCTTTATTCTCCTCCAGATTTGCTTTGTTGAAGAAAGCGGTCGGTCATCGAGATCACACATAAAGCCTACACCTCACACTATATTTTGAACAACTCTGGTTCAGATAAAAGTCAGATTCAAGACCAAATATGAATGAAAGTCAGAGATGACTTCATTTGTTTCCAAAATTTGAATCTGAAATGGTTTAATCTCCAGTGTGAATGGAGCCTGTAGCAGCTCAGAGGTTTGACTCGTCTTCACAGCTGGTTCAGCTCCTTCTTCCTCAGTATCGACGTGTAGGACGGATGCTCCACATAGCTGTAGTTTATTACACCTCCTTCATCCTCAAAATCTATATCGTCCTCCTCACTTTCATCGATGTCGTCATCGTCCAGACAGCGACTGTCCCCGTCTGATCCCTCCTCCTCGTCCTCCTCTTCCTCCTCTGGCTCATTCTCACAGCTCATCTTGATCTTCCTGCGGTTGTTGTTCCTCACCGACGCCTCCAGAGCTTTCTGTCGCCGGTAGAAGTGGGAGAACTTGTTGAAGATGATGGTGATGGGCAGCGCCACCACCAAGGTGCCGCCCAGGATGCAGCCGCTGGCCGCCAACTTCCCGGCCACCGTGACGGGCACCACGTCCCCGTAACCCACCGTGGTCATGCTCACCGTCCCCCACCACCAGCAGGCCGGGATGGTGTCCAGACCCACGTCCTGACAGCAGACAGAGAGGCAGGCTGTTCATTCAGGCGGTTACATCTTTCTAATTCAACAACAGGACCCATTTAAATATGAATACACCCCATTATTTAAAACTAAAACATGCAATGTTGAAAACACTTCTTTCTCCAGGAGAAGACATTAAAAAGAATAAACATTTCACACCACGTGATGTTCTGACATGACAGAGCAACGTTTCCTTTTATTCTAGCTTTATTACATACACAGATCTGCATGAAAACGTTATAGATAAAACTACAAAAACTAATTGACAGCAGCTTGGAACTGCTGGTTAACACCTAGTCTCAGACAACAGAAAGAGAAAACTACATAAAAATAAGCTTTATGGGGACTTCAGCTGTGTTAAAATACAGTATATGTGAACACAGAGCAGGGAAGAAGTAAACACATGTAAAGTTGTGTTTTGTCTTCAGGTGTTTGTACATTGTGCTGCTGTAATTCACCATCCAAACGTTTCATAGCGGAGAAACCACCTTTTTTCTGCTTTCATTTGAAATACTTCTATACTTTCAAAACTTTGGGTCTTTGCAAACTTTTACACTAAACTCAGTCAGACTCTGCTTAGTGAAAACGACGGAAAAACATCTGTTATGGTGAACTCAAGAAAAGAAACTGGAATTTTGTTCATTTTCAGTGTCGATGCCACAGAGCAGCTGTTTCGATTAGGAATATGTTTATTTTGAAGATATTTGATCATAAATCAAAGTACTGGACAAATCAAAAAATTTGGATGTGATAATGGAGTTTGCAGTTGAGATTTCAGGACAGGACTCATGCAGGAATCAAGACATTTTGCTTCAGTGGTTCTAAAAAGGTAGAAGTAAGCATTGAAAGACAAATACAACAAAGGAATATAAACACAAAATAAAATCAGAAAGCTGAGCCCAGAGTCTACAATCATTCAGACTTCACCTCTTCATATTCAGCAGTGTAAGCGATACCAGAGAAGACGGACACTCCGACGGCCAGGTAGAGCAGCAGGATGCCGACCTCACGGTAGCTGTGCTGCAGATACAAGATGGAGGGTAGCTTGTTAGAGATCAGGCAGAGGAAGGAGGGAGTGGGTGAAGGTCTTCAACATTTCAACTGGTCACATCTTTGTCATATGTTACATCCCCCAGAGCTGGGGCATGAAGGGAGGAACAAATATAAAGGAAAAACCAGGTAAAGAGGCAGGAAAACTGATAGTGTAGCAAAAAAATATTTATTTACCCAAATAAAAAACAAAGCCAAAATTCAACACAAGGCAGGCTTATTAAACACAAAATCACTCCAAAATCCAAACACCACACTCTTGGGTTTAGGCAGAACGTGAGATACCAAAACTGCACGCTAGCAGCTGATCATCACCGCTATCCTGAAGGTCCTTGATGACATCTTTACCGCTATGGACAACAAGCAGACATGCATAGCTACCTTCACAGACCTGGTCAAGGCCTTGGATTCAGTGGACCACACGATCCTTCTGCAAGGTTCTCTAGCACTGATCTGTCTGTATTAACTGGTTTGCCTGCTACCTTAAAGTAAAGTCAGAGAACTTTATGTCAAAACCTCTGACCTTCACTAAGGGTGTACCTCAAAGCTCCATTTTGGGCCCAGCGTTGTTTTCCATCTACATAAATGATGTGGCCAAAGCTATTAGTGCCTCCTGGATACACCTCTACGCTGATGCACCATTATTTACTCCACTGGCCCATCACTTCACTCTGCTGCATCTACCCTTCAACTCAGCATTCAACTCACATCGAGGAGTCTTTTCATGACCTTTCGCTTGTGCCTCATTTCCAAGAAAACAAAATTTATGCTATTCAACCGGACAAACGGCGTCTCCAGTCTCCCAAAGATCACCTGTGAAGATTGCTCAGATCTGGAGTTTGTCAACTCCTACAAATACCTTAGTCTCTGGCTGGACTCTTCACTCTCTTTCATTCCTCACATCAACATTCTACAGGCTAAAATCAAATCCAGACTGGGGTTCCTTTACCCTAATAAGGCCTCCTTTACATACCCTGCCAAAAATACTCTTGTAAAGATGACCATCCTCCTCATGTTTTATTACGGTGATGCCATCTATAAAATGACCCTTAAGTTTCCCTTCACAGGCTTGATGTCCTTCATCACTCAGCCATCCGTCTTGCTGCTGGTCCTTCTTTTTCCACCCACCACTGTGACCTTTACTAACTGGTGGGTTGGTCCTCCCTTTACACCAGGTGACTCCAGCACCGGCTTTTACTCATCTACAAGACCCTAGCAGGGAGACACCTCAGTACCTCTCCAACCTCCTGCATCCCTCCTGCAGCAACACTTGTGCATCCTTTTTAGTATATGTATTGTTTATTGGTTGTATTTATTATTGTCAGGTCATCATTGTAAATGAGAAATTGCCTATGTTTATGATACCTGGTAAAATAAAGAATTAATAAGATAATTATAGATAATGCATGGATGGATGAATGGCGCTTCTGCCACAAAAATTAAATTCACAGCTGAATGAGTCTTTTAAAAGAGACATATTTCAGAGGCTTTCCATTAGGTCCAGTACTGCTATTTGCAACATATTTTTGGCATTATCAGTTCGGATTTAAACAAATATCTTCAGTTCAGAATTTTAAATTAGTTGATATACAAGAAAGAAAGCAAAAAGCTCTCAGGGTTTCACTCCTGAAGCTGCTCACAGATCAGGAACATTTTATTAAAGTGCTGCTGTGCTCTAAATGTAAATTTAATGCATCCCAATCCAGTAAACCAGCAAGATTTTAAAAAGAGCAGCAAATTATTTAAGGTAAAGGTCTCTGTTCACATTGCAACTGATGTATGATGATGTGTAATACACAGATGATCCTCCAGTCATCGTTCTGGTGGAAAAAGGAAGCTTTGATAAGACAGATTAGACAGTAATACGACCCACTGAAGTCCTGCAGATGTAATGAAACTCAGGAAGAGCTGCACAGCAGTAGATCCTAGTAAGTGATTTTGCTTCTACAACATCCCTGCTGGTGAAACTGATACACCTCATGTCAGATTGTAGACATGTAGAGAGAGATCACACAAGATGTCAAATTGTATCAAGTCACCGTTATTCATACAGCAAATTTAAAACAACAGACTTTGAATCAAAGTGTTTCCAGTAGAGAAACAAGGCGGACGTTACCGGTTTACCTGGCAACTTTAAATATTAAGCTAAGGACCAACAATATTAGGGCCCTATATTTATTTATATATTTAACAGTAATGTATTTCGCACTTTTATTTTTCCAATCCTGCTATATGAAAAAAATACAGTTACATTTGGTTTGCAAACACTGTCAACAAATAAAGTGCTTTTTAACAGCAGTATTTTTACACAGTAGCAGTTAACATATTTCTTGTAAATCTATAACCTAAACATTAATATAATCAAATAAAACCAAAGCTCTTTGCCACTGCAAGGGCATTAAAGTTTTATCTGGTTTGTTCTAGAAAAACACGTTACCCTCAGAGTCCAGAGCCACGATCAGAACATTGGAACAGGAACCTTCCCAGCAACACCAAGTTAACATTTCTACACCTGCATTCTTATTTTTTTCTGAACAGGAACCAGCAGAAACATTCTTCTTTCATCAGGGAGCAGCAGAATCAGTCTATGTGTCGGGGACTACAGCCCCTGGTGTTTGGGTCGCCCACTAGTGCTGCAGGTTGAGGCTCATGCTGCCGCCATTCGTTGATCCTACGAACATTCCTCAGACCAACATCTTCCACTAATCAGAATACAGTCTGTACATAACTGTGACATTTGTTAGTTTGTCTTGTTTTAATATATCTTCATTTTTCCCACACGCTGCTTCCAACCAGTCTGAAGCCTTCAACCACTGTTAGTCTAGAGACGTGATGACCTCCATCCAAAGTCCTGATCAACATCCAGCCTCCTGTGATCCATGGTTAGTCTGTCTGTGGATTCAGAGCCAATGAGCAACCGACTGTCACAATAATAGCAAGAAAAGTACTCAGGGAGTGCAGTACTCTGCCAAGGCTGCTCAGTTGTATGACTCTTTAACAAATCTGTGGATCCAGACTATAAGCTGCCAAAATCTAATCACTTGGTCTTTGTGTTATATCTGACCTTCCCTGAAAATTTCATCCAAATCCATTGGCATGTTTATGAGTAATGTTGCTAACAGACAGGCAGACGGACGGACAAATGTACGCCAATCGTCACAGAACTCTGCCACATTCCTTGGCGGAGAAACACTATATTATACTTTATTTCTCATTGATGTAAACAAATTTACATTTTCACTGTAAATTATCTACTGTAGTTTGAATTAAATGGAAAATAAGCAGCACTTTTACTTTTAAATTCAGCATGTTAGCACCTGGGCTGCACAGTAGGGTAGTGGTTAGCACTTTCGCCATGAAGCTAGATAATCGCGGGTTCGCATCCCGGCCTTCCTGGATCTTCCTGCATGGAGTCTCCATGTTCTCCTGTACATGCGTGGGTTTCCTCCAGGTTCTCCAGCTTCCTCCCACAGTCCAGAAACATGCTGAGGTTAACTGGTGATTCTAAATTGTCTATAGGAGTGAATGTGAGAGTGATTGTTTGTCTCTATGTGTATCCCTGTGACAGACTGTTACCTGTCCAGGTGAACCTTCACCCTCAGTCAGCTGGGATAGACTCCAGCACCCCATGACCCTACAGAGGATTGGGCATTGTCTAGATCATGGATGGATGGATGTTGGTCCCTGTTCACCTCATCACAACAACAAATATTACCTACTGGAAGTAAAACCTTCTCTGATCCTCTTGTTTCATATTTGAAGTCATTCCATGATTAGACACCATGTTAAAAGGGTTTCACAGAAAATCAGAAAATGATTTCAGACAGAAAAAATTAAATAAGGAAACATAACCGCGAGGCAAAAGGAACATAAACTTAAAGGCCCCCTGTGGAGGTTTTGACCATTTGTAGCGCTGTGGAGAAAGGCTTTACAGTGGCTCCTATTGGTGAACATGCAGCTAATGAGCAGGCAGAAGATAAACATGCACCGACTCCCAGCTGATCTCCAAGGTGCACTTTGGTGAAAAACACTAAACACAAACATAACTTTTACTTGTTTATCTGTTTCGAAGCTACATAATAAAAGGAATCCTGCAGCCTCATAAACTCACAGTGACTTAATGAAACTCCACTATAGGAGGTGTGTAGGACGTGAATACAATCAACTCTATACAAACACCACTGTTCAGATGTTTGAAGATACCATTAAATGAATGATAAATCCAGTGTAGACCTTGTTAATGTGGTAAATGACTATTGTAGCTTTAAACAGCTGATTTTTAATGGAATATCTCCATAGGGGTACAGAGGAACATTTCCAGCAACCATCACTCCTGTGTTCTAATGCTACATTGTGTTAGCTAATGGTGCTGAAAGGCTCATTGATGATTAGAAAACCCTTGTGTAGTTATGTTAGCACATGAATAAAAGTGGGAGTTTTCATGGAGAACATGGAATTGTCTGGGCGACCTCAAACTTTTGAACGGGGGTGTGTATGAAATGTGATTCCTAAGCTGATATTGGTTTCATTATTATCTCTTGGTATGAGGTTACTTTTTTCCAGCTTGCAGCTCAATGTATGACTGCTTGTTTCAGGTTTTTATTTGGGTATCACACCATGTGGCTCCGAAACAAAAGCCCAGACCTTCTGCAAGTCACTGCAAATCAAAACCCCATCCTCGGCACTGGTGGCTTTTCCACTGTTATTTATGTGTGACATATTGGCTGAGATCTGCTCACAATCATTCAACCTTTATCTGATGCATCCACAGAAAGGTCAACAGAACAAAATGCCACAAAACAAATGGCTTAAAAAATCAATCCCGCTGTTTCTGCATACTGTTGGTTAATGTCAGCGTGTCAGAAATGTTACAGAAATGTGTCCGAGAAAGCAGAAAGCGTCCCGACTCACCCGAAGTGTCGCCCCCAGAGAGCGCAGGCCTGTCGAGTGTCGGGCCAACTTCAACACCCTGAAGATCCTCGTTAACCTGAACACCTGAGAGAGCAGAGGGGGAGGTAGTAGTGTCAGGAAAAACTGTTTGAAAGAGTCAGTCATTTTGACGATGCTTCTTCTAATACTGCTTAAAAGTGGTATTCAGAGCCAAGTATGTCCAACCGTTCAGGACACACCAGTCCAACTGAGTTACTGTTGGTCATAGTCTATAGACTGGTTTTGATGAGACGGTAATTAACTTTACTGTGAGGACACTTTCAGCAGAGGTTCTGCTCTCAGGACGGCTCTATTGTCAGTCCATGAAATGTGTGCTAATCTGACAGAATTAATATACTTTTGATTTTGTTCTTTGTCCTTTAATAGATGCCAGGTTTGTGAAAAGTTGGTGTGCTGTTACTGAAACTGTGGAAGGTGACAAATTTTGGACATTTGACTTAAAAATGCTCACATAGCTCTGTCTCTCTGTTATACCAAAGACTGCTTCATAAACTCTACTGGTCAAACGTTTGGGGTCACTCAGACAACTCCTTGTTTTCCATGAAAACCCCCACTTTTATCCATGTGCTAACATAACTGCACAAGGGTTTTCTAATCATCAATGAGCCTTTTAGCTAACACAATGTAGCATTAGAACACAGGAGTGATGGTTGCTGGAAATGTTCCTCTGTACCCCTATGGAGATATTCCATTAAAAATCAGCCGTTTACAGCTACAATAGTCATTTACCACATTAGCTATGTCTACACTGGATTTATCATTCATTTAATGTTATCTTCATTGAAAAAACATGTTTTTCTTTCAAAAACAACGATATTTTTGAGTGGCCCCATACTTTTGAATGGTGGTGTTAAAAAGCTGAAACGTGCACAAATGCAGCATCGACACTGAAACGTGCGCATTTGTGCAACAGTCACATTGCAGGAAGTGCATGATGAAGTCAAACAAACTGACTCCAACACATCACGCTACAACCTTTTGGCTACAAAAGGATAACTCACAATGGTCTCATTTTCCATCAGAAGTCTGTCTGATATGATCAAACTTCCTCAGATATTATGGTCCTTGGATCTTTTTTTGTACTTTGTTTACAAGACCTGCAGCTTGTTGACAGACAGGCTCTATACGTGCACAACAGAATGAGCAAACTACAGGAGAGGAGTGCTGAAAAGAAGGATATCAGAATTATGATTTAAAATAATGGAATTAGCAATATAGAATGTACATTATGCAGCAGGTCTGTCTCTGGGTTTGAACAGTGACAAATTTATGTCAGGATTCTGATGGTGTCCAATGTGATATGCTCCATCTTTAAAATCAGTTTAAATCTGTAGGCAGGACTTCATAAAAATGTTATCTTAATGGCAAAAACGTATAAATGCATATAAGTAAGTATAGATAGATAAGTAAATACTAATAAGTGCCTATTTATATCTGTGCACTGTGTGCTGCTCTTGTTTTTGTATTGTTTCTGCTGGTGTAACACTGAAAATTTGCTGCGGTATCAATTATCTATCTATCTATCTATCTATCTATCTATCTATCTATCTATCTATCTATCTATCTATCTATCTATCTATCTATCTATCTATCTATCTATCTATCTATCTATCTACCTATCTATCTATCTATCTATCTATCTATCTACCTATCTATCTATCTATAGAACCTCTTCAGAGTAAAAGAACCTCTATCACTATCATATAGGAAACATTCGGAAGATAAAAAAATGTTGCTCAATTTATATATTTGGGCTGTGAAAGAAAAGAATTTGATGTTCATGAATCTTTATATTTTTATTACTGTTGGATAATTGCTTCATGTTAGTGGGGTGACTTTCAGGGAGCTCAGCGTTTAGGTACACCTCAGAGGATATGCTTAAATCCCTATAAGGCTTTTTATCTTTGGAAACATGGACTCAGTTTTTATTGTGCTGTATGGAAACTGATAAGCTTATAAAATGAAAAATATGTTTACGATAACATCTGTGCCTCTCCTCTCTTTTTCTCTGTGTTGTTTACAATATTAAATCTGCCTCCAACTCTGCAAAGTGTTTCATGTTTGTTTAGTTAATTTCAAATTTCTATGACAGGGCTTCACAGGTCAAACACTTTATCAGAAACCACTGAAAGCAGTGCACCATCCACACTGACTGCAGAGACAGTACACAGAGTAGGTTTTGTGTTCCAGCTTCACCTGTATGAGCCGTCCCAGGTCTCCCAGCTCAGACTCTGATCCCACCATCATGTCAAAGATCAGGGTGACGTAGATGGGAACCACAGACACCATGTCGATGATGTTCAGAGGGTGGTGAAAGAACTTCTTCCTGTTCGGTGCAAGCAGCAGCCGTGTCACCACCTCAAAGAGATCGCAAATGCTCAGCACTGGAAAGTGTCTGCTTCTGTTTTCACTAGTTCTCATTGTGCATGTTTTATTGCTTCTTTTCCTCTTACCTCGAAGGTGAACCAGCAGGTGCAGAACACCTCCAGGGCCTGCATGGTCTCGTCCTCAATCAGCTTTCCATCCGAGTCAAAAGTCTGAGAGTTGAGGAGAGAGGAAAAAAAATCGTCACATCAGTGAGTGTTTCATAAACTTTCGCTTTATTGATCAAATATTCTTCTCTTAGCTGGTTTGAAACATCTGAGATGACTGAAGTAGGATTTCTTTCAAACTAAAATCAGTGAAGTGCTCAGTCATTAGTAGGAAATACAGAGTTTAGGTCTGAGAGTAAAACAGGCTTACAGGCTTCCTTCTACAGTCCACAAACATGCTGAGGTTAACTGGTGATTCTAAACTGTCTGTAGGTGTGAATGTGAGTGTGATTGTTTGTCTCTATGTGTAGCCCTGTGACAGACTGTTACCTGTCCAGGTGAACCTTCACCCTGAGTCAGCTGGATAGACTCCTTCACACTCATCAGCTCCTACAGAATTTACACTCCTACTAACCGTTCACCACGTTGTGTTGATTTCTGGCATTTTGACTTCTGCATTTTTAAAAAAAAAATCTTGCATGGATTTTGGGTTTGGTTTGACCTTGCCCTCTTTTGGCAAGGAAACCTACAGGCTTCACTGTGTTTCTCTATTTAAACCTCTTCTGGAATACACAAACCAAGCCGGTGTAACAGGATTCTACAAATGTAAGTGTTCCTTCTGTGGGCTGTTTATAAGTAGTATCAGTGATTAACAATGCAAGACGATCAAATGAGTAATCAATCCAGTAGGGTCATTTTCACATAAAGTTTTAAACAATAAGATTCTTTTTGCAACTCAGGGCTCATGAAGCTCATCCAGAGAATGCCAAGAGGGTGCAAAGCAGTAATCAAAGCAAAGATCAAAAATATAAAACATGTTCTGACTTATTTCACACTTTTTTGTTTACTACATAATTCCACGTGTTTATTCATAGTTTAGATGGCTTCAGTGAGAATCTACAATGGAAATAGACATGAAAATAAAGAAAAACTCTAAATAAGAAGGTGGACTTAATCACAGAAATGAAAATAAATCTCCAACTTTCATAGGTAATTTAACAGATATGACAAGTTGTACCACAAAAACAAACATACTGGTCACGAGCCTAAAACTATGTGTACTAGATAGATCAGTCTAAAGCTTCACACATGGCATTTAAATCATCCATAATTGCTATAATATTGCTATATTGCATAATATGCTAAGAAAATCTAAAGCAAATCAGAAATAGCCTCTCATGGTTTAAGGTGGAATGATCAAATTAAAATTCTGATGAGCACTACAATTTTTGACGCCAACAGTTAAATATTTCTTCTATGTCCTCCCTGAGCTCAAGTCCGGTGGCCAAATACAACACAAAGCTCATGATCTTTGGAGCTACTCATACCAACCTGGTACTCTGGGATGCTGTTAATACACATGGTGGCGATGGACGTGAGCACCACTCCGATGGAGAGCAGACTGAAGAGCTTGCTGGGGATGGAGTATCCCGGGTTCTCCAGCGTCAGCCACAAACACTTCCTGATGTTCCCATAACGCACCTCCTGGAAATGCTGCATATCCCTGTGAGGATGGAGGAAGATGATGAGTTAAGAAGCCAGAGAAACAGGCAGAACGAAGCAAAAGATGGACTCATCTACCTGTTTAAGTCTGATATCTCGTCCACGGATGTGTCTATGCTGCTGACGTCGCTGTCATCGTCCCAGCTGCGATGGCGGCTGCTCTCCAGCTTGCGGTCGTGGTAACGGTAACTACAGCAACTGTCCAGGAAGAACTCATTGATGCCCCAATACTCAATCTCCTGACTGTGTGGGAAACAGACGTTGCAGTCGAACAATTTCAATTCATAAAGGAAAAGTAGAAATGACAGAATGACAATCCCACCAGGTCTCACCATCTAAAACATCCTGTCAAAACTACGAGGAAGGCTGTTTGTTCTTTCTTCTGCTGGACAAGGATTGCAGACCTCATCTATCTGTGTCTGTTTTAAGCTTTCAAATATCAGAAGCAAACAGCAGACACAAGTCCTTGAGCAGCTACTTTATTCAGAAGTACAATGTGCAATAAAAAGGTTCTGAGACACTGCTTCCATCCATCATTTATACACCGCTTCGTCCTCATCGGGGTCATGGGGGTGGAGTCTATCCCAGCTGACTGAGGGTGAAGAAAGAGGACACCTGGACAGGTAACAGTCTATCACAGGGCTACATATACAGACAATCACACTCACATTCACACCAACAGACAGTTTAGAATCACCAATTAACCTCAGCATGTTTCTGGACTGTGGGAGAAAGCCAGACAATCCAGAGAAAACCCACGCAGGGAGAACATAGAAACTCCATGCAGAAAGATCCCAGGAAGGCCAGGACGGGAAATGGGGATCTTCTAGCTGCAAGGTGAAAGTGCTAACCACTACGTCACTGTGCAGCCCGCTGAGATACGGCTTATTAAAATCAAACACTGTACGGCCTTTTGTTTGGATGTAGTCTCCTTGGGCAACAACACACTGCTCCCAGTATTCCCTGTTCTGTTAGCATGTCAGGCAGCATGTGTGACGAGCTACATCTCCTAAACCCTGTCAAACACAGACTATTCAATTTGAAATTTATTTTAGGAAAGAAAAAGAAGTCATAGGGAGCCAAATCTGGTGAGTGTGGTGGATGTGAGTTGGTAATTATATTCAGCCAAATCAGGCATATAGTGTTCCCCAATAAAAACATAACAGGAACAGAAGATTTATTTTGAAAAAAAAAAACACTATAATGTTACTAATAGATGCAACAATGCCGAACACAAGGACAGATCTGAGGGATTTACTCTCAAAATATGAATACAAGCTCTTACGGCCTACAGTGGAAAGGGTAATTAGATCCATGTATTTTCATTAAAATTTGATATTGTCACCTGGTGCCTGAATTGAGTGGGAAAAGAGGCACCTGAAGGAGAAGACACACAGCTCCTCCATGATGTGAAGTTTGCCAGTCTGATAAAAGTGGAGGACGTAAGGGAACAGGCCAGGATTCCTGTCAAAATAAAACTCCTTCTGCTGCACGTCGTAGTCATCACACACCTACAGAAGAGAGAAAGACGGGAGGGGAGGTTGAAAGGAAATGAAGAAGATTAAATGCAGAAAAGAGCCACTAAAGAGAGGAACATGAATGTTTTATGGTGTCGCAAGACAAAGTTACCCACTTATAACTCTGCCAAGGTGTGGCAATAAGCGTCTGTCCACCTGTCTGTCCGTCCGTCCGTCCGTCTGTCCATCCGTCCGTCCGTCCGTCTGTCTACAGTAACTGTCTGTTTGTCCGTCCGGCTCTCTGTCCATCCGTCCGTCTGTCCATCCGTCCGTCCGTCCGTCCGTCCGTCCGTCCGTCTGTCCGTCTGTCTGTTTCTCTGTCTGTCCGTCCGTCTGTCTGTCCGTCTGTCTGTCTGTCAGCAACATTACTCAAACACAGACCAACAGATTTGGATGAAATTTTCATCGAAGGTCAGAAATGACACAAGGACCAAGTGATTAGATTTTAGCAGTGATACGGCTTATAGTCTGGAACCATGGATTTGATGGAGTTTCTGTATCATTGTGAGATAGCGGCACATCACTGTAACCATGACAACAAGTGAACCCTACGTCAGCCGCCTGCTAAAAATGCACCGCTGCGGGGCATGAATTTTTATAAAATTGTAGCTGTGAATAAGTCCCACTTTTTAAAGAAAATTTTCATAGTTTGAAGACATTTTAAAGTCATTTTTTTAACCCTTCTCAGCCATCCTAGACCAGTAACTTATGTTGGACAGGTTTTGAACAGTTCAGGAGGATTTTTTTGAGCAAGTTCTGGACCAATTTAAATCATTTCTAGTCATTTTGCACATATTTGGGGTGATTTTTGACATATTTTAACAACATTTTGACTTTGGAAGGCACTCCCACTTGAACCTAGTACCTAAGTTCAGACTGAAAAGCCACCTATTCAGACGTGCCTTCAAATCCTAGGACTGTTTTATGGTTTTTGTAGTTTTATGCTTCTTATGGGTTCTATGGTTTTGTAGTAATCAAATTGTATTGTTTTGTTTTATTATGCTGTTGGAAAGCACTTTGGTCTTCTGTTATGATGTAAAGTGCTCTACAAATAAATTTTGATTGACTGATTGATTGAGCACACTCATTTTATGAGTCAGTTTGGACGTGTTTTAATTGGTTTTAGTCATTTTTGAAACCCTTCTAAGCCATCTTAGATGTTTAACTCATTCTGGACAGATTGTGAACAGTAAAAAATGATTTTTCGAGAAAGTTCTGGACAAATTTTTCATCATTTTGGACAAATGTGGAGATTTGTGATTTCTGCCACAAATTCTTTCAAGATTTCAATCGTCCAAAACCATACAATGACTGAACAGCCTTAGAGGAGTACTGTGCTCTCTGAGAGCTTTTCTTGTTTGTTGTCTTTGGAACCAAAACCCAGTGAGACAAATCTAAAAATAACATCTTAGTGCAAAATGATGCAAACTGTCATCCATTCATTGCTGACCCACCTGCAGTATATCTTCCTCTGAATCACATGCCAGCAGTTTTCCCAGTCTGGTGTCTGGGAATTTCTTCAGTGTGCTGGAACAGAGGCTCCTCTTCAGACCTCCAACATTCACATGGACGAGACCCTCATCTGAGTCCTGGTGGACCCAGCTGGGCAGATTCTCTTTCACCATAGTTACACTGAGACAGGAGGGACACAACAGAGACGAATATGAGTGCAGGTAGGGGAAAAGAAGACACTGTGGGACAGATTTTACAGAACAGGTTTGTGCCTTGCAGCAAGTAGATCTTTACATCCTTTCTGACTTGAGGGAGTAGACACGATGACCAGACATTTTTAAGCAGGTACAGCCCATCGAGGTTAGTAAGCTCATTTTCAGGAAGAACCCAGCCATGAGGATGCGAATTTCAGACAGAATGGCACAACATTTAGACATGAATCTGACACATCTAAACATGTTGGCTTCATGTCTGAATGAGCAGCCTGGTCACTTTATAAAAGTCAGGACAACATTGAACTTAATACAAAGACCATTACTAAAGGAACAGTTTACTGAAACATTTACATGATGTTTTCAGCTTTGAGCAAAATCTAAACTGGGGCTTTGTTTTTTATTTAAGCTAAAAAAAAAAAAAGTCCCTCTTTTATTGTAGGGCTGACTGCCTTTATTTGGTAGTGATTATTAGACATGCCAAGAAATAAGGAAAGAGAGAAGCAATAGTGGTCTCTCCCTGCTGCCGTTCAGGGTCAACGAGGACAAGTTTGCGTTTGTTGTCTCAAAACAACGCCCAGATGTCCATATGCCACCAAGTGTCCCGAAAACTGATGCTCCCAACTAAACCACATTCTCAAAAACAATTTGAGAAAAGCATATTTTCCCCTGAAAAGGGAGATGACAAAGTAAGAGTTGGAAAGTCCGCAGTAGGACACTGGAGGGTTGGTGGTGGCCTTAGTTCAACACAGGACCCAGGAGAAGGACCTTCCTGTCCTGTGCTGGTCCATAGTTATCATTATTAGCCTTATGTTTCATTTTAATCCCTGTTGACATGCGACTCTTATGCAGAACTTCCGATGCTTCTTCATTTTCTGGGTAACCATGATGACGGGGCCCACCATAATTTAATAATGACTGGTTGGTCAAAAAGCAGCAACAGAAAAGTCATTAAAATAAAAAGCAAAGATATGTTCATCAGATACATATTTGTAATACATTGCAAGCAAACTTAAACCAGCAGAAAATCCTCCAAACATCACTGGCGGTATAGATTAGTTGTATAGGAGCCATACGCTGTACATACACATGTGGTCAAAATTGTTAGTATCCTCCTGTCAAACTTGAAAGTGACAAAAGTAAGTAGTATATACTGAAAAATAACTAATGAAATCAGATATTGCTTTTGAATTGTGGTTCAACAGAACATTTAAAAAACAAACAAATGAAACGGACCTGGACAAAAATGATGGTACCTCCACAAAAGATTGAAAATAATTTGACCATAGGGACATGTCAAACTAAGATTGGTCCTCTAACTAACATCAGAGATGTCTTCAAACTTGTAATCAGTCCATCAGCCTATTTAAAGGCTGAGCTGTTTGGTATCATGGTGTGTACTGCACTCAACGTGGACCACAGAAAGCTAAGGAGAGAATTGTTCCAGGAGATTAGAAAGAAGATTATAGAGAAGCATGTTAAATGTGAAGACAGACTCCAAGCAGCCTGATGTTCTTGTGACTACAGTTGCACATATTATTCAGATGTGAAAGGTCACCAAGGATCTCAGAACAATTTCCAGAGAGATTAGAGGTGAACATCGAGGTCAAATACATCAGTGTCAGATCCACCATCCGTCGCTGTTTGAGCCAAGGTGGACTTCATGGGAGACGACTGAGGAGGAACCACAGTTGAAAGCAAATCATAAAAAAAAACAAGACGGGAATTTGCCAAAATGCATTCTGTGAGACTCTCCTTTGGACAGACGAGACAAAACTGAAGCTTTTTGGTCAAGTCACATCAGCTCTATGTTCACAGACGCAAAAATGAAGCACAAAGAAAAGAACACTGTATCTACTGTGAAACATGGAGAAGACTCCAACATCTTAATGACCCAAAACACACGGCTAAAACATCCAGGAATGAGAACAGAACATTGGACTACTCTAAGTGGCCTTCTATGAGCCCTGATCTAAACCCAGCTGAACATCTGTGGAAAGAGCTGAAACATGCCGTCTGGAGAAGGAACCCTTCAAACCTGAGACAACTACAGCAGTTTGCTCATGAGGAGTGGGTTAAACTATATATACATATATAATACCTGTCGACAGGTGCAGACGTCTCATTAAGAGTTGGAGAAATTGTTTGATGTAATTGTACCATCATCAGCCCAGTTTTATTCATTTTTGTTATTATATTGAACACTGAAAATACAAAAGAAATGTCTGAGTTTCATTAGTTAATTTTCAGCACATTTTTATTTAGTATTACTTTATCAGTTTCAAGTTTCAAGGGTCAGGCATATGGCTTCTGTAAAGCGTCTTGAGACAGTTTGACTGTAATTAGTGCTATATATATAAAATTGAAATGAATTGAAGTTATTTCAGTGACCATTGTGCTTTTTCTGTCATCAGGAGGATACCAACATTTTTTCCACGTGTAATGTTGATAAAAGATGGACGTAACCACCGTGATGCCATGCATTGTTTGTGGATCATTTCAAAGTTTGTCTTGACACATATTCTGCTTCATTGTCCTTTTTTTCTTCAGTCGAACCACAATTTACAAAATAAACATCATGCAGTCCTGAAGGAGACTTGACTCTGGGTACTGGGCTCATTAACTGATTTGGAAAATGTTCTCTTAGGTAACAAATCAAGTGAGAGGTAGGGTCATTTTCTCAAGGATTTCTATACAATCTGACTCTTTTTTTTTTTTTTTTTTTTTTTTTTTACAGCCAGAGGAGTCGCTACCTGCTGGCTTTTAGAAAGAATGCAGGTTATAGGAACCTTTGCATTGGCTTCACTTTTTCTATCTTTTAGGATTGGGATTTTTAGTAGTTAGGACTCCTATATGAACAGTGAACCCCTTTTGCCTTCCTGTAATTATCCATCATGATAATACCAGTGGAATGAAGTGGCACCTTCTAAAGTTACAGCAGTTTGTAGGTTTGGAAACACAAAGAGAAATGACTGAACTTAAAAGACAAACAAATAAACTTTAGAATTAATTTTAGACTTTTTTAAGTGCCTCACACTAATTCTGGAGGCTGTAATCATCCATCCATCATCTACACACCATTTAATCCTCATTGGGGTCATGGGGTCTGCAGTCTATCCCAGCTGACTGAGGGTGAAGACAGGGGACACCTGGACAGGTAACAGTCTATCACAGGGCTACACATAGACACACTCACATTCACACCTACAGACAATTTAGAATTATCAATTCACCTCAGCATGTTTGTGGACTGTGGGAGTAAGCTGGAGAACCTGCATGTACAGAAAGAACATGTGAATTCTATGCAGAAAGATCCCAGAAAGGCCAGGACAAAGACCAGGAATCTTCTAGCTGAAAGTGCTAACCACCAAGCCACTGTGCAGCCCCAGGCTGTAATCAATCCTACCTGAATACCTGGATAATTTGTGAGTGATCCAAGGGCGCAGGTTTGCATAGGGACGGTAGGGACATAACACTACCAACTTTTCAAGAGGGTCAAATTGTCTCCACCAACTTTTAAGCAACCTTATTTGCATTATATAATGAGTTCAGTTATATAGGTCATCTTGATTGTCTTCCCATATGTTATAAGGATAGAATTGACCCTACCATTAGTAAGTGAATTATTTTCATTATGTTCAGACCAGGATCAGACTTACATTTACCCCTTTTCACTTGCTGAATGTGCCGGTCCAATCAAACGTGCGCTTGATTGGCTGATGACTTGACACCCCCCCCCCACGCACACTCACACAGCCCAGACAGAAATACACAAGAAATAAACATGCCGCCTTCTCCGCCCCCTTCGAAGAGGAGGGATATTAGAAGTTTTTTTCGGCCAGCAGCAGCAGCAGACGACACTGTAAGTAATGTGAAAAGACGTCAATGTTGTGGACGTGGGGAACACACCACTAATGTTGCTACTGAAAGTCCGACCTGCATCAGAGTTAGCATAACATTAAACTGTGTGAACTTGCTAACCTGCAAAACTCAAGTAGGAAGCTGCTTAGAGAGAATTGTCCTCCTGTATGTGTTTTCTACCGTTAACGTTAATTAAACTGTGAGAAATGTAGTGAACTCTGCTGGAAAATATAGAACCAGAAAAACGTGAGCAAGAAGCTGCTTAGAGAGAGAGGTCCCAGTCTGTGTTTCACAGGAAAGTGTTGACAGTCAAAAAAAAACACATGCTGCTGCTTTTCTTCTTGTAAACGGCCTGGTTTAGAAGGAAAGAAGGCTAGAGCATGTTGTGACTTTACACTTTTGAAACCAAATACCTATTAGTGCATTTATTTATTAATTAAAATGTATTTAATTACTATCACCTGAACCAATATACATGAAAGTTAGCATAAGTTAATACAGATTTATTTTGCATTGATCATTTAGCTTATCAATTAATTAGGTTCATATTTGTGAGAAATGTAGCCCTGACCCCCGTTCACCCAATCTGTTTGGTCTTATTAATGTCCCGTCCCCAGCAAAAAGTGTACATGCAGGTTATGCTGTTATATCGTCCCTACCAAACCTACGCCCTTGGAGTGATCTAATTAAGGTACAGTGCAATATACAATTTCATGAAATTTCCCACTTCTATTGTTCACTTGCAACACTAAGTAATGATTCTTCAGTTTCATGTTGTGTGGTCTTGTGGGACTATGGGATATCTTATATTGTGTAAACTTATGCCTCCTTTAAAGACTTACCACTTTATACGAAGATATTGAACCATCTGCAGCGCTCACATTCTCTCCCCTGATGTCTTCACTAAAACAGCTTCACATCGTGTGACTCATTACTTACAAGCACAGTTAATACATAAAACTATGAAGCTGCATGTATAAATCCATAGAATCTAAACAGTTCTGAAGACCAAACCATTTCATCAAATCTCAACAGGACATACACTCCCATTCAAAAGTTTGGCATCACTTAGAAATGTCTTTATTTTGAAAGAAAAGCATTTTCTTTCCAATGAAGATTAACATTAAATAAATGATAAATCCAGTGTAGACATAGTTAATGTGGTAAATGACTATTGTAGCTGTAAACGTCTGATGTTTAATGGAATATCTCCATAGGGGTACAGAGGAACATTTCCAGCAACCATCACTCCTGTGTTCTAATGCTACATTGTGTTAGCTAATGGTGTTGAAAGGCTCATTGATGATTAGAAAACCCTTGTACAGTTATGTTAGCACATGGATAAAAGTGTGAGTTTCATGGAAAACATGGAATTGTCTGGATGACTCCAAACTTTTGAACAGTGGTGTAAATATATGGTCCCTGTACAGATCTTTAGTGGAGTTCATGCTGTTAGTATACTACTTTCACCGTGGAAATACCTGTAAAATGACAAAACCTGAAGTAAATACACGCAAAAAGCAAAACAAAAAGGTGGTTCCCAAAAAAATAACGTATTTATCCCAAACAAAATTAAAGAGAAAAGTGATCATAAATGTTGTGTACAATCCTGGTATTGACTTCCCCTCCCCTCTCATTGTTGTCTGTTGTCTTGTTTGTTGGTATTTGTTTGCTTCTTGTCGGCAACTTTTTCTGCAACTGTATAAGGAACAAGAAAAGCACTCAGAGAATGCAGTACTCCACCAAAGCTGCTCGGTTGATGTTTTTTATGATCTTTAATAAAAAAAATGACCTTGTGCTGAGCACAGGCATGTGTTATGCATGTGCATGTTATGTATTTATGCCAAATTGTGTGTAAATCACTCTTATAAATGTCTGCTGATCATTTCACATTTGGCAAGCCTTTGTTTTGCTCGAGTTAAAATAACCGTTCCCTCCATGTTTCTATTTAGAAGATGTATTTTTAATGTTGCAGACTTTTATTTTGTCACCATTTCAGCGGCACAGGAAGTAGTTCTCTTAGAAGCAGTTTCTTGACATGATGAAGACGCTGCCAAAAAGTCTGAAAATGCACATAAAGACGAAAGAAAACAGTTCCACGCTGTTGGGACAAGGTGTTATGGTGAAGAAATGAGGAAAGGACAGAAAGGTGAATTTGTGCTCAAATAAGGCTGACGGCTGAACTTAACGTGTCTGGCTGGAGTTTGCTGCATCGTGTGACCAAAATATGTACCGGGTGGCAGGAATTGATGGGACTCAGAAACACCCCACAACTTAATCATTTGTTCCTTGTATGATTTCCAGCTGATAAATAATGGTCATTTTGTAGTAGGATCGCAATCATGTGATCTTCAGTGGGCAGACACATTGTTCACCTCATGGTTACAGCAACGCTGTGCAGGCTGCTGTATCTGGCAATGGGAAATCTTTAACAACGCTGTGAATCCACACTATAAGCCGCATCAATGCCAAAATCTAATCACTTGGTCCTTGTGTCATGTCTGACCTTCCCTGAAAATTTCATCCAAATCTGTTGGTCTGTTTTTCTGTAATGTTTCACACAGACAGATTCACAGATTCACGTACGTCGACTGTCACATAACTCCACCATTTCCTTGGCGGAGTAATAAATAGTAAGTGGGATAAAACAAGAAGCACTGAATAATAGAAATAGAAAAGAAAAGACACGAACCACAAAGGTAGTCTGTCCCTCTGGTTCTCTGATGCTCAGTGGAGTTTCTGTCTTTTGAGGAGTCTTTATCGACGTACGATTTGATGAGTACATGTGATCTTTCTCATGCAGATTCAGTTACATGAGAGCTGCTTTATACACAGAAACCACAGTCTTCTACTGAGTTAGAGGAACGCTGAAATGAAAAATGATCTTTTTTCTTTGTACTACAGCTCAATCTAACTTTACACCTTCTAGCAGCAAGGTGGAAGTGCTGACCCCAGCTTCAACTAGTCACATTAGCATTGCTTCATTAGACGAAACGTAATTTATATGAGTGGTAACGACTGAAGCAGTTCATTTAAATTGGTCAACAATTCTCTTTTTTTCCAGCTCAGGCTCAGCTCCTGTGAAACATGAAATGCTATCTCATCTCATTTACACTCAACAACCACAACCTGAAAACACTTAAATAACAGAGATTATCAGTGGAACCTGTCAGTAGGTGGGATATACTTGGCTGCAAGCGAACAATCAGACCTTGAAGTTTAGGTGTTGGAAGCAGGAAAAATGGGCAGTGTGAGGATCTGAAAGACTCTGACAAGACCAAACTGTGATATCAAGGTGACTGAGTCAGAGCATCAACAGCAGGACTTGTATGGTGTTCTTTGTGTGCAGAGGTTAGTAACTACCAGAAGTGTCCAAAGAAGGACAACAAGTGAAGCAGCAACAGGATGGTGGACGCCCACGAGGAGTGAAGGCTGACCTATGAGGTATGAACCCACAGAAGAGCTAGGAGAATAAGTTAATGTGGCTGTAATAGAAAGGTGTGAGAACACAGAGCATCAGTTTGCTGCGTACCAGACTGTGTCCTGTAGACCAGTCAGAGAGATCACAAGAACTCCTGCCAACATGTATCAGAGCTAGACCATGGAGCAATAGGTGGATGTTTTCTTTTACATCCAGTGGATGGGTACATGTGCATCGTTTACGTGGGGAAGAAATGGCAGCATAATGCATTATGAGAAGAAAGTAAACCAGTGGAGGTAATATGATGCTCTGGGCAATGTTCTGCTGTTAAACACAGCTCCTGAATATTGTGGATGAGAAAACAATGCTGCAGACCACATCCATTCCATTACATCAGCACTATTCACTGAAAGGATAATCCTCTCTGCCTTGCTACAATGGATGGACAGCATCCATTAAGCAGCATATCGGTCCATTAAGAGACTGTGTTAAACCATGCATTAGAAATCTAGGTGTGATTTTTGACCAGTCTCTGTCCATAGACAGCTATGACAGCCAGCTAACATGCTCCTGTTTCTACCAACTGTGCAACATAGTCAAATTCAGTTCCATGGTATCCATTGTGGAACTGGAGATGATTTTACATTTTAGTTCATCCCATTAAGATTATTGTGATGTCCTTTATACCTGTTTAAATCAGTCTTCTGTAAATGGCCCTCAAACAGTCCAACATGCAGCTGCTGATCTTTGAACTGATTGAACATCACTCCAGTCCTGTCCTCTCTTCACTGGCTCCTCATCAATTCTCATTTTAAAATACTGGTGTTAACTTTTAAGACTTTACGTGACCAATCCCCTCCTTCACCCTGATGTCCCAAATAGAGCTCTCAGGTCAGGACAACTAAATGACTTGTGGCTCTACTCTAACCAGGCATGATAAAGTATGGTGACTGTGATTTCCGAGCTCTACACCAAAACTGTGGAATGTCCTTCCTCTACGGCTGAGATCGCTCGACTTCTGTGAAGCTTTTATAAGGCAGCTGGAAACGTTTTTATTCCGACAGGCTTGAGGTTGACCTGTAGCGGCTATATTTTATTTTATTTATTGTTTTTGATGCACTGTACTTTAGCTGCTTCTCCCGTTTTAGCAGTTTATTATCTTTATCATTACTGTTTTTGTTTTTATCCTTGATTTATTATTGTTGTTAAGCACCTTGTGATTTTAGATCTGTGAAAGATGCGATAAAAATACATGTTTAATTACTCACAAACATTGTTTAGGAAGGGTTACAGGAGCATGAAAAAGCATTCAATCCAACAGATCTGTGGGATGTGCTGGAGAAACAAATCTCCACCTCACAGGTTCCAGATTCTGCTGCGGCTCTAGAACACCTCCAGGAGTCTGTGGAGTCCAGGCCTGCTTCAGTGGAAACCTGCAGGTGGTTTTAAGTTTGTGGTTGATCCATTTATTTACTAATTCTAACAAAACTATTGTCAGAATATTAATACTTTGAAGTCCTTTCAAGAAAAACATGTAGAGATGCCATGCACTTCTCATCAAGAAAAGACCAGAACCAAGACCTGCTGGATATGTCTTGTTCTTTTACTGTCGCCCGAAAGCTGCAAACCCACTAAAGCCCACAGTTCCTCTGGGTCACAGCAGGGTGTGAACTGCAGTCCAGCTCCTCTGAAAACAGGATTAGTAAAACTGTGCTGGTCTCTAAAAATATTGAAAGCAAGCTATTTTTGCCATGTATGTCTGTTTTTCTGTATTTCCACCATCATGGATCTTGTATAAAATTTGCATGATCATCACCATCAAAGCGAAGTGACACAACATCCTGAACTCTGCTCATCAGAAACACAGCACACACATCAGCAGCAAACCTGAATGAGAGCAGCTACTTTCATCTGTTTTCTTAATATTTATACTCTTAGTGAAAATGATGAACAGGAAAAGCACTCAGAGAGCGCAATACTCCTCAGGCTGCTCAGCTGAATCATTTCAACTCTTTAATAAATCTTTAATAAAAATGGTGTGTGTTCTGCATGTGTACGTTATGTACAGATACCGGATCACGTGACCTAAATATGTAGCAGACAGCAGGAACTGATGAGACTCAGAAACACCCCCACACTTTAATCAGTTGTTCCTTGGATCATTTCTGATGGATAAGTCCTGATAAGTCCTCAGCGGTGGATCTGTAGTAGGATCACAATCATGTGATCATGTAGTGTTCACTTGTTGTCATGGTTACAGTGATGTCGTGCCGCTATCTCACAATGATACAGAAATCTTTAACAAATCCATGGATCCAGCCTATAAGCTGCATCACTGCTAAAATCAAATCACTCGGTCCTTGTGTTGTTTCTGACCTTCAATGAAAACTTCATCCAAATCCGTTTTTGAGTAATGTTGCAAACAGACAGACTTACGCCAATCTGAGGAGTGCCCCTACACCCCAAAAGACCTCAGTGTCCTCAGCAGGTAGGGTCTGCTCTGACCCTTCTATGAACTCCACTAGTTAGTCCAGGTTACTGTTCAGGTGAACTCCCAGGTACTTCTACGAGTCCACTCTCTCCATGTCCATGTCCCGGATGTTCACCAATGCTGGGAGTGTGTGACTGTGCCTGCAGAAGTCCACCAGCAGCTCTTTAGTCTTCCCTGCATTTACTAAATCCAATAGTATATAGAGTTTTTAAAGACGTATATTAAGTCGTAGGAACAGAACTTTGGGTTAGAAAGTGCTGAGAGAATACACAGTTCATTTGGTAATAAGCGCTTTATCCTTTGATTACAGGTATGTATTTTACTTGCAAACATTTTCTGACTCACAGCCAGCATGTGATTCTAATCCTCCCCTTCTCAAGCTGAGTCACCAGAACCCCCCTGAAGAGATCTGACAGGGAGGAGCCTCACTTTAGATTCTGTTCCAAACGTTGGAGCGTCTTTGTAACGGAGGCTCTCTAATCCCATCTGCTCTGCTAAATGCACTTCTCAGACTGGATGGCTCAACATTAATTTAATGTACCAGACATTCTAATGTTGACCACAAAACACAGTGTGCACTGGTTCAGAGCCAGAAGACCTCATTGGACTTTCAATCTTAAATCAAAGTGTAGCCATAAAGGCTGCGGTTAATGATTTCTGTGTTTACGGGGAATTAGTCTTACAGCTAATTTTAACAGAGTTCTGCCCAGAAACTCCTGATTTACTTTCTATCAACACAAACCACTGCTACAAGCAACTTTTTCCTTATCATTAAAAAAACCACATAGATGCAGCCAAAACTCCCACACACGCTCATTTACTGTACTCCTCGTGCAAACACCCACAAGGCAAACACACTTTCACAATAAAAACTACACAATGAAGTCACTCAACAGATGAATAAAGTTCACATCAGACTCGAGAACTGTGGAAAGTAACATCAGTCGCTCTAAGAGGCCTCAAATGCTCCTGCTGTTGCCTAAAATATAGATATTTTAACAGTACAATGGTAATTTTACTGCCAGAAAAGCATAATCCAATCCAGTTCAGTTGGCCAGTGTTGGTTTAATATCGCTTAGCAACAAGTGAGGATGATATGTGGATCTCTGTGTCTTCTTTCTGTTAGGAATTCCTCTAAATTACGCTAAGTTAGATTTAAAGTTCTAATATCTTCTGTGAGTTTTATCATGCGTTTATTATTATTTTTATTGCTGTTTCATTCCTGATGTAAATATAAAAACAGGACTAGCTCCACATGTAGGTGTGACTCCTACAGGACTGAGTGTCTGCTCTGATGCAGCACTAAGTGCCTGGCTGCAGGTAAAGAGAAGCTCTAATGTGGTGTAATGACGTTACAAGCCTCTGATTGCAGAATGCAGGAAATGGCTCCCAGTATCAGAGGCAGGTGTTAACCTAATGTGGACGTAATGGTGTTTGAACGGCAGCAGTCTGACTTCATCTGCTGCTGCATCTTTCATTGTCTCTCTGCTGGTGTTTAATCAGGTTTCAGTGACTTACAGCTACACGAGCTGACAGCAGCTAACTGTGGAGGCCCGAAGCCGTCCTCATTCGGCAGCAGCACGTCTGCGTAGAAAGGTGGAGGAGGAGGTGGGTGTGTATGCAAGAACTGTTATTTAGAGAGTCCTTCTCAAAATCCAAGTTACAGATTGCTCCCCAAAGTAGCAGAAAAATGAAATTTACAGGTATGAAATCTTTAGAATCGATAAAAACACAACGTGGCATATAAAACCAGCAGTGTAAAAATGACATCTGAAGAAATAAAAGACACCTCAAAGGAAATTAAAATCAAATAAAATCAGAAAAGTACGCTTTAAGAAAGACCACTGATGATTCATTTAGCATAAATGAATCATTTAATCATTCAACAACAGGAATTTATGGCACATCCAGCATTAATTCAGGCACTAAATAATCTTTATTGTTTGATTTGTACCTTTGATTGCAAAGTATTTTACACAGTAAAGCATGAGTCATTAAAGTAATATTTGATGAAAAAATCAATGTATCTTACTGTAATAGCTGTTGTTTTGTCCCTGTGTGTGTTTTTAGCTTTCTGTCTTTTATTCTCACTTTGTGGTCATTTTAATGGTTAGTCTACTTTTGTATTTATTTGTTATTTTCTCTGGTTGGTTCATATCTTTGTGGTCATTTTTCCATTCTTTGTAGTTTTTTTTGTCTCTTTGTGCTCGTTTTGCATCCATTTGTCATCATTTCTTTGACTCTCTAACAGGAAATGTGAACTCCTGCTCTGATGCAGACTCCCTGGGCCGTTCACATGTCCATCCATGACTGGCAGAGTTTCTGATCACTAGTGACTGTCTGGACTTACATGATGGTGCTGCAGTCACATGGAGCAGTAGCGCTTATTGCAGATGTGTAAGGAATGACAGGAATGCAAAAATAACAACAAAAGAGAAGAAGAATATGATGTATTTACAATGTTAGTTTGGTGAGAAAAACTAAATGTAAACCATGTAAATGATATTCTGATAAAAAAAAAAACACTGCTGAGAGCACCTTTGAGTCCAGATTATTTTGTTATTTAAAGTGGACCTGAAGGAAAACACTTCAGTTTGGGAGGAGGACATAGGATGAAAGCTGAAGATGGAAACTTTTAGCAGACTCTCTGAGGTTTGTTTACTTGGAATGACTGCTATGTTGTTCTGAGAGGACGAGGCCTTGACTGACGTCTGTCCTCACGCTGCACATCTCTGCTTTAGGCAATGAAACTAATGACTTAAATCACTAGAATATAACAGCACTGAGTGTCATTTCACAATAGCATCTGTATTTCTAAAGATAAAACCGTTGCTGCTTCACACAGTTACTTGTATTAAGGCTGGAGTGTCAAATATAAGGCCTGCGGGCCACAACTGACCCGTCAGACGGTCCACACACGACTTTGTAAAGTTTAAAAATAACAGAGGTAAAAATGAATCCTTACTGTGACGATATGTAAATATATTGAACATTGTGCAGCATAATGTGAGTCAGCAGCTTCAGCATGACTGAGTCTGGTTTGTTGAACCCTATTATTGATGCACTGACACAACTTTTATGCATTTTTATGTAGACATTTTCTATATTTTCAAGGCAGGAGGACAACGTAACCTTTTCCTTAAATGTTCCCACTGTAGTTTGTGTGCTGTGTCAGGATTACTACACAGATGTGGAAATAAATGGGAATTTAAAATCATTTCTAGATCTTGACAAGTTGTAAAATACTGTATTGTTCAGTTCCAGACTGAATGTTTTGTTCCTTTGTTGACACACAAATGCAAAGTGTTAGAATACTGCTAAAATTTACTTATTTTTCTTAACACATTTCAGGTTGTTCATGATGTTCTGCAAAAAGATAGTTCATCAAATGCGAACATTTTCAGAACATACTTTCTTTTGCACTTAAAATGGGTCAAAAAATGTCCCCATAAGGTCGTTTTCTTTCAATATCTTTGTAATAAAAAGCTTTACCAGCTATTCTTCAAAAATATGTTTGTGATACTATTCCATTAATTTTTTAAGTTATCTTTTACACTTTTCAAGAAATTGTAACATTTATGTTACTACTCCAAGCTCGTTATCATTGATAATATCATACAGAGGTGATGGAGGAACGGAGAGCAGCAACAGGAGGAAAACAGTGGAAAAATGTCAACAAGACGGATGCTGGCGTTCTCCTGTTGCTGTTCTGTGTAATAATCTTCTATTTCAATGATCAATATGTTCAGAATTTTTTATGAGGTGAAAAACAAACATTTTTCAAACATGAAATTATCCTTGTGTGGACAAAAATATAAATACAAACGAATAACACAAATGACTATTCTGAACCAAAATGACAGAAATGGCAGAAAAACACAGTGGTTTTTATACAGGTCACTTTTGACCCACTTATGTAAGGTCCAATCATTCATGTATCTCAGGCGGGGCTGTCAAACCCATTCTAGTTCAGGTTCACATTCAGCTGAATATGATGTGAAGTGGGATGGACCAGAAAAATCACAACATAATAACCTAAAAATAACCACAGCTCTAAACATTCCCTTTGTTTTAGTGCAAAAACCGGTGTTCACATTTAATGTGCTATTTTACAAAACATTATGAAGAACCTGAAATTTCTTAAGAAAAATAAGTAAAAAGTTCAACCATATCAAGAATCAGTTTATCATTTGTTTTTCACAACTTACAGGTCAGAGTGTCTACAAAGAACAAAACACTTTGTCTGGACCTGAACAATACAATGTTTTTATGACTTTCAGTTGTTTTAAATTCCCATTTATTTCCACATCTGTGTAGTAATCCTGGCACATCACACAAACTACAGTGGGAATTATTACGGAAAAGGTTACAATACCCGGTGTCTTGTAAGTTGTGAAGAAAATTCTTCCATGGAATACTATTTGCCCAAAAGAACACTCAGAGTGGTCTCTCAAGTCAAAGCAAATGTTTTACAGGAAATCAACAAACACAGAACACAGTCTGAGCAAGGAACTGACAATAAAAAGAAACTGTTTAGCTTTTATACGGGCACGTAAGTCGCAGTGGTATTATCAGTTCCTGAGCAGCCAGCTGCTTGGAGAACCAACTTGTTATATTTTCATGGTCAAAGTTAATCATGGAAAGTTACTGAGTACACTGGGTTAAATGAGTTCACAGTCACACAGTAGTCTGGAATCATAAAGAGCATTTAATCATAGCATTTTTTAAAACTAATTTTATTACCTTTATGTAAAAAATGTACACATAAAAATGCATAAAAGTTGTGGCAGTGCATCAACAAATCAGACTCGGTCATCCTGAAGCTGCTGACTCACATTATACTGCTCAGTGTTCAATGTTTAAAGGCATTCTCTCAGTAAGGATTCATGTTCACCTCTATTATTTTATAACTTTACAAAGTTATCCTACGGTTTTGGCCCACAGGTCTTAGGTTTGACACCCCTGACCTAAGGGTTAAACAAAGGGTAAAAATGTGAAGCTGTCATTATTTATCGGTTATTATGTTCTGGTTTTATTAGTTCTCCCACTGAACGCAACACAGCCAGTAATGCGAGTTCTAAAATAGGCTCTTCTATGATAACTTTTTCATTCTGTACAATCACCAAACACCAGGGAGAGACAGTAAATAAGAGTGTGTCTGTGTGTGAGCCTATAATTGTATGAAGGGCCCATGCTGAGCTCTCCGGGGAGCCACATACAGAAATAAAGTTGATCTATAATTCAGCACTGCGGCTTCAAATCACAGCGGTGGAAAACGAAGCTCCTTCAACAACAAACTGCCTCAAAAACAAAGAAATGTTCACAGGAACAACACAGAGAACCGTGGCACGAAGTGAAAGAGGCAGGAAGTGAGGGTTCATTAAAACAACACAGGCTTCAGAGGGAATTAAAAGTGTTAAATTGTTGACTTACCTGTGAGTTTAATCACGACGCTCAGCATCCTTCACCCCATGATGCGTTCAAGTTCCACACCTCCACGTTTACAAAGTGCCTCACTCTGCAGCTCCTCCTGCTCCAAACTTTGAGCTGATCCTTCCTTCTGCCTCGGAACGGTCGAGAGGAGACTCCGTCAGCTGTTGGCTCGCAGGTTTCCTCCATCTGAGTCCCAACCAGTCCGCTTTCTCGCTCAGAGGCACACTTCGGCTTTTTCCGTCGCATTCCGAACATCTCCGAACGAGACACCGCTTTAGCACAGAGCAGCAGCTGTGTTTACGATGAGTTTGCGGCACTCAGCGGTTGATATAGAAGTTTAACAATAGACTTGTAAAGTTTTCATTTTTATACACGCACAGGGACTTAATATGTTGCATCCCATAACTTTTAAACGACCTGGAGCTTCTTATTATGAGAATTTCCTCTTTACCGTGCATCAGTAGAGTCTTCCTCCCACCTGAGGTCCAACACGGTGCTGACCCCAATGAAATCTGCTCAAATCTCAGGGGTCATTTCATAAACCTCTAATATCCATATAAACCTAATTAAGTTCCTCACCTCTGCAGCTGACTTTACAGTTTTTTCTCATTAAGATAAAATTGTTCAGAGCATAAACACTTTGTCTCTCAGGCCATCAATGCACTGCAGTTTGAAAAAGAAAACAAGGGTCAGTCTAGAAGTGGAGACCATTTAGGGTTCAAAATTTGTGAAAAATAAACATTTTCTGTTACAATTTTGGGTTGCACAAAGAAGCAGCAAGAAGATCCCCGGTTCAAATCCCGGCCTGGGCCTGGGATCTTTCTGCATGGAGTTTGCATGTTCTCCCTGTGCATGCGTGGGTTTTCTCCGGGTACTCCGGCTTCCTCCCACAGTCCAAAAACATGCTGAGGTTAATTGGTTACTCTAAATTGTCTGTAGGTGTGAATGTGAGTGTGATTGTGTGTCTGTATATGTAGCCCTGTGACAGACTGGTGACCTGTCCAGGGTGTCCCCTGCCTTCACCCAAGTCAGCTGGGATAGACTCCAGCACCCCCCATGACCCTAGTGAGGATAAAGCGGTGTATAGAGAATGGATGGATGGATGAATGGTACAATTTTCTGGTACATATTCATCCTTCAAATTGACCAAAAATTAGACAAAATGACAAAATCGAGACACAAAACAACAAAAACAAGACTCAAAATGACAGAAACAAGACACAAAACAACAAAAAATACACAAAATGACAAAATCGAGACGCAAAACAACAGAAACGAGACACAAAATGATAACAAGACACAAAACAAAAACAAGACATACAATGACAGAAACGAGACACAAAAGACAAATCATCATCAACAGGTTATGCTAACAGGGTTGTTGTGGGACACATGTTCCATACATAATAATTATTATTTAAAATACTATGTTGATTAAAAAATGTTCCCACAATGACAAGAGACATGAATGAAAAAATAAAGCCATAAAAGGAGATTAAAATTTGATTTGAACTGTTTTGTTAGAGATTCAGTTTGGTCATCAGAGAGATGGGACTAGAGGAAAACATCATTTTAGGGGAACTCCAGACTTATTTGGTATTTTAAAATATCTTCAAACATTCTTTTCTCCTAGTTTATTTAGATTTGGTCTCAGGACAAGAACATTTACACAACAACTACATGTTTCAGGGTTTTGTACATGGATTATTTGAAATCTGATGGATGAGATGTAAAATGACCCACAAGATGTAAAAGTTCAGATGGATTTCTCAAATATGGATGTTTTTTTTCATGTCTTCTTACTTAAATGGATTCCATGCCACACGTGATACAGTCCATGAAACTGTGAGGATGTAGTTTTAATAGTTAAATTAATACAATACAATGTCACTTTATTAATGAACTAAAATTAAATAAAAAAATTAATTAATTAACAATCCATGTCTGTACTGGAAACTACACTAGATGGTTTAAATGCATAAATAACAGCCACAAAGTATGAATTATAAATGACAAATCAGTCATAAAACAGGTTTACTACGTAGGAATTGGTCAAATATTCAAAACAAAATGTGTTTTTTTTATTATTATTACTTGAATGTTTTTCTGTGAAACATTCTGAACAACCTCCTTTTGGTGTTCATTTCACTTTCTATTTTATTTATCTGGCAAAAAGAACACAAACTTCCCACTTCCAGGTAGAAAAGGAACATCAAACAAAAAATCTCAATTAGATATCTCAATTTCTTGTTTTGCAGATTAAATTCACATAATTTCCAGTAATGGATGGATGGAGGGTTGGATTTCCAAACATTACAAATCTCACTTTTCCCTTTTTCTTTAAATTAAATAAGATACTATATAAACTATGCAGGATTTATATTTAAAAACACACATTTTCCCATGCAGGATTTTAAAGATTATTCAGTACGATGAGGATAATGTGTTTGTATCCTCGAGTACTTGAGAAGCTTCATATGTGTGCTGATGGATCCACCTAGTGGCTAAAATCTGGTTCTACACCTCAACCTAAAGTGGGTCTGTTTCACCTTTTACTTCTTCAGTTACACAGCAGAGGAACAACGTAATAACATCTGCTACATCCTCCGTTATTCTGTGCTTTCTCCTATAAAGTTGGGCTCTTTAATAGCTAACAGTTATCATGATCATTGTGCACAATAAAAAAATGTCCAACTGTCAAACCATGATGGTAAACATGTGCAAACTCTAAAACAGTTTGATTCAGTTTATATAACACTGGATCACTGTAGATAAGTTCATCAGGAGAAAACTGTGTTTGCACAGTTTCAAATGGAAAAATGCCGTAATATGCTGAACATCCATACTGTAATATTTGCAGTTACTGCTTCTGCATGATAAGTTATGTAAACTTGATTTTGATGGTATTTACATGTCAATTTTTAGGTTTTTGAAGGTTAAAACTTTCTTCTTTTTTTTTTTTACAGTGAAATAGGGAATGAAGCCCATTTTTCAATCGTAAAATCAAAAATATCAATACATTTCTTTACTGTAAATGTAGAAAATGTTTTACTGTGATTTTACAGCAGCATTCTGCCAACGATGGCTGCTGGGATTTTACCGTAAAGATATTTTTAAAATTTACAGTGCAGTCTAATCAGTGCTTTGTGAAGTGTTGTTCAACTTCCTGTTTGTTTATTTCACACAAAGTAGATCCTGAAAAATGGGTGTTGAAGTACAAGTAAGATGTGCATCCACTGAAGTTTCAAAATGCACTACGGATCACCCAGACAATTCCATGCTTTCCATGAAAACTCCTACTTTTATCCATGTGCTAACATAACTGCACAAGGGTTTTCTAATCATCAATGAGCCTTTCAGCACCATTAGCTAACACAATGTAGCATTAGAACACAGGAGTGATGGTTGCTGGAAATGTTCCTCTGTACCCCTATGGAGATATTCCATTAGAAATCAGCTGTTTACAGATAGAATAGTCATTTAGCACATTAACAATGTCTACACTGGATTTATCATTCATTTAATGTGATCTTCACTGAAAAAAAAATGCTTTTCTTTCGAAAATAAGGACATTTCTAAGTGACCCCAGACTTTTGACCGGTTGTGTATACAGTATGTAGAACCATCTATTTCCCCCAGTATTGGGAACACCTGTGGAAAATATGTTGATTCCAGGTTTTATTTTTTGTAAAATAAATATTCAAAGAAATACAACTTTTGTTTTTCTTTATTTACAATTTATTACATTTTAACTTTGTCATAATGTACAAAAGGCTTCTATGTGCACTGTTAGCCAGGAGCCAGAAGCTGTTCACAGGGTAAATAGCAGCATCAAAGTTTGTTGAAAGCTGGCTTTCTACAAGCAGTTATATGCATTTTATTTAAAAAAATTCATATTTCAAACACTGCACCATCGATTCATCAGTCACAGTTTACTGTACAGACAGTCATGACTCCAAACCAAACACAGGCCACAGTGCAATGAAAGCTGGGAGTGAATCAGGTCATACCAAACTGAAATGAAGCCAGAGTTCATGAGCAGCAGCCTGACAGTCAGCTGGACTTCAGGTTTCCTTCCTGGTTATTTCTCCTACAGGTTCACCTTCAGCAGCACCGGCCTGACCTTGAAGATGCTGCAGCTCCGACAAGACAAGTACCGGGTCCAGTACTTCCTGAACTGCTCGTCCCGAAAGCCGTAGATCACAGGGCTCAGAAAACGAGGGATGATGTAGACGAGCAGGAAGAAGATGTAACGGATCTCCAAGCTCAGGTGGGGGAACAGGGAGATGAGAGCAGCCTGCAGGGAGGGAACCACGAAGGCCAGCATGCACAGCAACAGCTGGAACAAAAACATAGAACAATCTGAAGGACTCAAATATCCAGCATCCACCACAAAGAGGTAAGGTCAGCTTCTACAAATGGTTCACATACAACAAAAAATAAAGCAGAAAAAACTTTACAAAGACAGGGAAAAATCTGCAAGTAATAGGAAGTGTTGATCTCTGAGCTGGGCAGTGATCAGTGGTTACACTGTCGCCTTGCTGCTGGACGATCGCTGGATCCTGTTCCAGCCTTCCTGGATCTTCCTGCATGGAGTCTCCATGTTCTCCTGTACATGTGTGGCTTTTCTCCAGGTTCTCCAGCTTCCTCCCTCAGTGTGATTGTTTGTCTGTATATGTAGCCCTGTGACAGACTGTTACCTGTCCAGGTGTCCCCTGCCTTCACCCTCAGTCAGCTGGGATAGACTCCAGCCCCCCATGACCCTGATGAGGATGAAGCGGTTTGTGTATAACGGATGGATGGATTTCTGAGCTGTCAGTTTACACATATTTAAACATAACAGCTTAAATAAGAGGCCATTATTTGTGCAACTGATTAAAGCTGAAAACTCCTGAAAGGTTCAATGATTAGTCAGCTATTCAGACAGAAATGGATCAGTTGTTAGTAGGGATGGTCAATAATATCAACCTATTGATATTATTGGCCTGATATTGGCATAAGATAGTTATCTCTCTTTTTTTTTCCTGTCATGAAAACCAATAAAATAATGCTTTGATTTCACCTGCATTTACAGGACTCATGGAGGGAGGGAGAGTGTGGACTGTTGTTTGAGACAATTAAAAAAAAAAAAGCATAAATATGGCATTTTTTCCATAACTTCAGTTAAGTAGTTTCTGATTTTGCACAGACAATGTTTACATTAGAAAGCTTTGTTGCATTTGAGAATGCATCCAGTGGAGCATCACAATAAAATGAGACATGATGTGTTAATTCCACCACAGGAGATCTGTGATGTTATCTAAAATTAGTTCAGTGGCCCACATATATCGGTATCGGTTGATATCGGAATCGGAAATTGAGAGTAGGACAATATCGGCATATCGGTTATTTGCAAAAACGCCAATATCAGACATCCCTAGTTGTGAGTTATTTTGGGTATAATGCAAATGATTATCTCCTACCAGTTACACATGATGCTAGATGTTTTTGCCATCTTAAACATATTTTGGGGTTTCTGTTAGACAAAACTAGACACTTGAATTTTGACGTGTATTTTCAACTTTATTGATGGAACAAATGTGTAGTTAACTAATAAAGAGCTAAGGAAATAATTTCTTTTTTGGGATATATCCATTATTTTCTGAGTCTATGTGTAAACTGTAAAAAAAAATAGGGCCTGTATGTTGTTAAAAAATATGGAAATACTCATTATTTCCAGTTCTTGACATTTTGGACCTTTTTAACTTTGTTATTGTCGATGGTAGCTGAGTGGCATTACTTCTTATGAGGATACTTCAAAAACCTCTCAGCTCACCTAAAAATAAGGAGTGTAACTCCAGTTTTGGGACATAATTGTCCATTATAAAGCCATAAAACACCGTCTATGCAACTTAAATGTTTGAAGCAATCAAGGAACAGAGGAGAGGAAGCTTGGAGCCGGCTGCTGTTGCTCCAGGACAACGCATCCATCCATCCAGTACAGGAGGCAGAAGAACTGTTACTGATCCCACCTGCACCACCTGAATTCTATCTGTCTCCCGAACTGAAATCAAACTTGGTTGCCATTTTCAAAGTCATGAAGAAGTCCTACATGCTGCTGAGGAGTATCTGGAGACTCAACATGTGACCTGTTTCTGGAAGAGAGAGTGAAGCTTGAACATGAGTGCATCGAAGTTAAAGCAGACTTTTCAGAGCAATCATGAAAAAACAATCTTTCTCGTCTTTTCTTTGGTGAGTCTGAGAACTTTCCGAAGAACCCAGCTCACTTTAAGGAGCCATAATTACGGTCATTAGTGGACACCCACCTGCACCCCATGCAGCACCACGGTGTTCCTGGCTCTCTTCACAGAGGCCAGACCTGTGGATGCAGCTCTTGCCGTCAGCATGATCTTACAGTAGGTGTAGAGCAGCGTGAGGGCCACGAAGGAGAGGTAGGCCCCGTCAAACACACAGTTCTTATAGTAGATGGACCTGTCGCGGAACAGCAGCGAGTGGTCGCAGAAGATGGTGGTGTGGAAGAAACTGGGAGGCTCCTTGACGATGGTGATGAGGAGGTCGGTGATGGGTGGTGTGGCGGTGAGGATGAAGATGATGCCGATGAGGAGCAGCGTGCGGGGGACCGTGCACATCTGGCTGTAGTGGAGCGGGAAGCAGATGGAGATGTAGCGCTCCACGGCCATGCCAGCCAGGATGAGAGGCGTGGAGCGGGTGGTGAGGACAGCCGTCATGATCTGAGGGAGTGGAGTGGACGTTGGAAAAACTGACATGCAGTGATCTGCAGAAATACAGGGATTTTCACCAGCTGACTGGAAATACTCTATTTAGTAAGAAATAATCACTCTGCACTGAATGAGGAGTGCATGTGCAACAAGTTTGTTTTTTCTATCAGTCATTCCACCTCAGTTCACCAAATTTTAAAGCAGTTCACACCTGACCATCTCATATTTGTCACATTTCCCCCCTCAGCATGGTAACATCTTATGAAGCAAACCATGTAAAATCTGGGGTCGTGGGCAACATTATTAGTTTTTGAGTGAAAATCACTGCCAGATGTGAAATATTTATATGGAATTTTTATGCAGTTAAAGTTACACAAATAGTTTCAGGAAATGTCTGCGTGTCTTGACACCATGATTTGACAGAATGTGATAGACTGACCAGAAGGCAGCAGACGGAGGTGTGGATCTTCCTGAAGATGTAGCTGACCACGTACAGCGCTGTTACCAGAGTCAGCTGCAGAGCATCATTGAACACCATGCAGATGAACATGATGTACCGCGGGTTCTCATAGAAGAGACTAAAGTCAGAGACAAACGGGAGCTGAGTGAGACATGGACACCTGTGTGTTTGTGAGTAGAACAAGTGCAGCTAGAACTGAACAATATGAATATTATTAAAACTGCAGTATGGCTCAGAGGAATATCCAAATATTAGGAGCTGCATTTTTCAGATGAAGATAAAAAATGTCACTATGAACACTACCGTTCAAAAGTTGGAGTCACTTAGAAATGTCCTCATTTTTGAAAGAACAGCAGTTTTTTCACTGAAGACAACATTAAATGAATCAGAAATACTGTCTAGATGTTGTTACAGTTTTTTTCAATTGCTAACAAACATTGGTCCAAACTGAAGTCACATGTTCAAAACTCTTAACACAGCCTGCATTTCCATCATGCATTTCAGCTAAACCGTGAATCTCATCCCCAAAATTCTTTCTCACCAACAAAACACTTCATTCATGTCTCAAAATAAGCTCATAACTGTTTTGAACAAGGTGTGTTAGCATCTGAAAAATGTGCTGTAAAAGTCTAGTGCTTTGCAGGTGGTGAACTAGTAAGTGAGAAAAGAGTTGATGAATTTTGGTGACTGTGGTCACTAAATGCATTTTGTGTGAAAACAATGGAAAGTGATTCACAGTTCAGTACACATGGACTGCTGTTTTGCAGACTGAGTTAAGAGTTTTGAACATGTGACTTCAGTTTCGACCAATGCGTGTTAGAAATAGAAAAAAAACTGTAATGTGGTAATGTTTTTAAGCCACTAATAATTGATTGGCTGGATTTATACACTTTAAAAATTAATAGATATGTTTATATGCATGTTTTACTTTTGTTGTGTGTCAGTCCGTGTTTTTATATCAACAGTTGGAATCATAGGAAACACGAAGTGACTGAACATGGCAGAGGAGGAGTAACTGCACTCTTACAGATGTAATGTGGATCTGTGTGTGTGTGTGTGTGTGTGTGTGTGTGTGTGTGTGTGTGTGTGTGTGTGTGTGTGTGTGTGTGTGTGTGTGTGTGTGTTCTTGTACTTGCTACATTGTGAGGACCATTTTCTGCATTTAACTATCAAAGTGAGGACATTTTTACAAAGTGAGGACATTTTGGCCGGTCCTCACTTTGAAACAGCCATGTTTGAGGGTGAAGACTTGTTTTTAGAGAACAGGTATGAATTCAGGTTTGGTTAGGGTTAGGGTAAGGATTAAGTTAAGGCAATCAGTTGTGATGGTTAAGGTTAGGGTAAGGCTCTAGGAAATGCATTATGCTTATGGATGTCCTCACTAAGATAGAAGTACAAACATGTGTGTGTGCGTGTACATGTTTATCTATACTGGTGGGGACTTGGTGGGGACTTGAACCTGACTATGTGCTATATAGGTGGGGACTCGTGTCATGGTGAGGACCAAAAATGAGGTCCCCATGGGGGGAAACAGTGTTTTCTTGGCCATGTTGTTGTTACTGAAAAAAGTAAAAGTGCAAAAAAGTTTCTTTAGGGTTAGGCATTGTTTTGGTGTTGGTTAAGGTTAGGGTTAGGGTTAGGGGTTAGATATGAATGGGAGTCAATGGTAAGTCCCCACGTGGATATAAGAACCAGACATGTGTGTGTGTGTGTGTGTGTGTGTGTGTGTGTGTGTGTGTGTGTGTGTGTGTGTGTGTGTGTGTGTGTGTGTGTTTGTGTGTGTGTACCTGTGTCGGAGGAAGGTGTGCACCATGCTGCTGTTGATGATGCTCAGGGCCAGCCACACCAACATGGCCACTATGTTCTTGGTGAGAGCGTTGGAGAAGTTGTCTTTAGGGATAGCCACGGCACCCAGAGCCAGGGAGGAGCTGCTGTTACTCACCAGCAGGTCCAGAGACCTGGAGGAGGTGGAGTTCATCAGCAACATCTCCTCCTGGCTGTCTGAGCAAACACAGAAATCACATCTGTTATCATTACACAATTAGAACCATACATTAGTACTAGTGGCATTTTTGTAATTCGCAAATAGAATGGCAAAAATTAGCATTCCATTAACATCAAGTCAGCATCTCCAAGCAACTTACCATCAGGATTTGGGCTCTGGGATAAACAAATCTTCAGAACACCAAGGTCTGAGCACACACAGAAATCACATCTAATGTGCAAGACTGGATTTGTCACTCATTTAATGTGATCTTCATTAAAAATTGGTTTTCTTTTAAAAATACGGATGGTAGTGTATGTGTGTACAGTCAATCTAGTTTTTATTTACAGTCTATAGAAACTAATCTGCTCTAAGTTAAACAAAACCATCTGCTGTGATTCTAAAATGCCAGCCTGTCTTAAACAAAGTTTACATATTAATACATTTATTATCTGTAAATACCTGTGACCACAGATGTTCTGCTTTCTCTCGCTCAGGAGTTACTTCATGGTTCGGTGTTGTTTTATTATCTGCAGGAAGATCAGAAGACATTTCTGTTCTGCTGTATTTCACACACAAACAAAACCTGATTTCCTACATTTAGTTGCAGCTTTGCATAGCACAGCATGCTTTTATTTAGTAAAAGTAACATGATGCTTGTTAAACGGATAATTATTCTTATTTAGTATAAATCTGAACAGCTTTAACCAAATAGTAACTAGTGCTGTAGGACACAATGGTTTCTGAATATCAGTAATAATTAAACACAGTCATTTTTACAGTGTGCATCTGTACAAACTGTATTGTATACACACTACATGCACTGTAGTGAGAATGTGTTAGACATAAAATAATCATCTCATTTCAGTTTAGACATACAGATTCCACACTCAGATACCAGCTTTATCAGGACAGTTTTTAAGAGTTTACAAAAGCAAACCTCAAAGTTTTAAGCCGTTTTTTAACTAAACAGGGAGGAAAGTTTTTAGTAATAATATCAGTATAAGCTGTAACAGAAAGCTGTGAACACATGAAGCAGTAACATGTTAATATTCACACATGATAAGGACAGAACCTCTCACCTGCTGTTCCACTGACGGGGGCAGCAGCCTCCTGCAGCCTGATGCCTCATATATGAGGATGACAGGGATGTTCTGGTGTCTGTGTATTGATTAGGTTGTCATAGCGATGGGCTCAGGGTCATGATGTCATAGGTTGAGCTTGCCGATAATGAGCATGAGAAATTTGTTGATCCCATGTCGTTAAAGTCAGAATATGAGGGAGTTTAATGTTAGACCAGTTAAATACACATGACTATCTGTCATATTGATGCTTAAAGTGACAGAACACAGTCAATGTAGACAAAATCTTTTGGTTTCAACTTTGGGTGAATCTGACATTAGGGCGTCTTATTTCACTCTTTCAATCTCATTTTTGGCCACATCTGTCTGAACTGTGGAGACTAGAGACTTCTCTATGACTAGCAACTGTCTATCGTGACCTGCATGTGAGGTGTTCATAGATAGTCAGTAAATCTGAATGTCTATTAATAAACAGGTATTCAGAAAGGGACACATTTTGGGTCCAACTGTATAAAATGCCATTCAAAAACTTGAGATCACTTAGAAATGTCCTTATTCATTTTGTTCAATGAAGATAACACTAAATGAATGATAAATCCAGTGTAGACATAGTTAATGTGGTAAATGACTATTGTAGCTGTAAACAGCTGATTTTTAATGGAATATCTCCATAGGGGTACAGAGGAACATTTCCAGCAACCATCACTCCTGTGTTCTAATGCTACATTGTGTTAGCTAATGGGGCTGAAAGGTTCATTGATGTGGTGGTGTGTATATTTTCCTCACAGAGATGCATTTAATTAAGGTAAAGATGATTTCAAGTCTGATTTTGGTGCAAAGATCTCAACATTAGCAGGACTGTAGCAAAGAATGGAAGTGAAAGACGTGATCTGTTCATTTAAATGTGATATGTACAATAAGAAGCATTTTGTCCCTAAAACTGCTCAAAATAAACTTGGTTGTCTTTTTTGCCTTGATGGTGTATCCTACAATCCTACAGCATGGAGTGGATGTACATGTACGCCCTTATTCAAGACAGCAATGGAAGAAACATTTAAATGCTCAACGATCAGTCTGTACAGGAGAGTTCCCCATCACATGCCGGTCAGAAACCACAATCCTGCAATCAGATTAACCATTTTAAAATAGTACACTGTTTAAAAAACAGATGTGAAATTTGATGGACTTGATGTGTTTTAAATTGCACACACTAAGCTTACATGTTTAATGTAAAATAACATTTCAGACCAGAAACTGTGGACGATCACAAAATTTCCTTTTTGTTTATTAGATGAGACTGCTAAATTCAAGTTTAATGATCTAAATATATTTCTAAAATTACACACAATTTCTGACAATTAACAGAAAAAGAAGCATTGGTTCTGTAATTTTACATAGATTTGTGAGATGTATTGTGAGATGAATGCTGAATCAAACCTGTTCTCACTGGTGTATACTACCTACCAGGATTATTCTAGGACTTTTTATCCCTCTTATGGTTCTTACACATGCAAATATCCCTCATTAAACAGTGGAAAGCAGCAACATAAACATGATTTATTGATGATTATTCTGGACTTTGGTTTGTTTCGTCTTTGTTTTGCTCAGTTTTTACTCTTTTTTGCTTGCAGTAATCATGAACCAGGATACCAGGATTTGACATTTGTCAGGTATTTGCAAGAACTGTAGAAACACCACATCATAATACGAGCAAGTCTGAGACCAGCCTCATAGTTATCTATGTACCTGTAAGTCACATGGTCAGTGGGAAACAGAATTACAGACAATTTAGAATCACCAATTAACCTTAGCATGTTTCTGGACTGTGGAAGGAAGCTGGAGAACCTGGAGAAAAGCCACACATGTACAGAGAGAACAGTGCTAACCACCCCACTGTGCAGGCCGAGTCAGGAAATAAACGGAAAAAAACAAACTGAGACAGATTTTACATCTGAAGCTGATGATCCACAGTTACTTACATTTACTTACAGTTACATTATTTTGGTATGTTTTTTGTTTGATAACGTGAATCTCAGACTGTCTCTGCGCCTGCTGTTATATTTTTGGTGGATATGAATGAACTTACAGGTGAATAATCCTTTAGCTGCAGACAGTGTGTTGTGCCACAGGGGGATGTTTTTCTGCCTCTTCTGGGATGAAGGTTCTGCAGCTTCAACCAGCTCTCCTCACAGATCAGCTGGTGTGTTATCTACTGTATATTCTTTCACTGTGGGCTGTTTGTGGGGCAAAGTTTAGTTTTTCTTGTCTGTTTGACTCTTTTCTCTGGTGCTTCTGTCAGAACAGGTTTTTTTTTTTTTGCCCTTTCAACTCAAATTTAATTCTACATTTATCTTAGAAAAAACACAAAATACAAAAATAGCATTTTTTCTTGCAGTTGCTAAGCTGTCATTTTCATACACTTTGTTACATTTTTGATGTTTTTTATTAGCTTTGCAAAGTAAGCATTAAATATTAAAGATCTTTTTCATTTAGGGCTGAATACCTATTGAAATGCTCTTGCTGTTACAAGTCATTGGTGCTGGCCACTTTCTTCTCACATCTGTGGCTCAAAAGGTGCATCTGGAGATGCCTCCTGAACTTCTTGTCTCTCAGAGATGTAGATGATTGGGCTCAGAAACCTGGGCAGGATGTAGACAATCAAATAGTTTGCATATCTGATCTCAAGGATTCGGCCAGGGAAGATGATATGCAGCATGATCTCCACGCTGGGGGAGATGTAAGAGAGCATGCACATGGCCAGCTGGGCCCCGTGGAGGAGGATGGTGTTCCTCGCCTTCTGGGCTGACATCTTCTCCGTAGAGAGTGCCCTGGCTGCAAACAAGACCTTCAAGTAGGTGAAGACCAGGATCAGAAACACAGTGGAGAAGTAGAGGATGTCAAAAACCTGCCTTTTGTATGCCAAGATCGGATCTTTAAAAACGTTGGGCCGCAAGCAGAACACCGATTCATGAAAGAAGCTGATGGACTCAGTAGCCAGTGTCACAAAGAGATCTGTAATATCTGGAGCCACACTGATGAACCAAATCAGCCCAATGACGATGTGAGTCCTCCTCACTGTACAGATCTGGTTGTGTCGTAGGGGCTCGCAGATGGCAATGTAGCGCTCTATGGCCATACTGGCTAAGTTGACCGGTGTGTTTCTAGTTGTGAAAACCGCCACCAAAATGAAGAAGCAGCAGAAGGAGACGTTAATCTTGTAGAAGATGTAGCTGAGCACAAAGAGCGTGATGGTGACCGTCAGCTGGATGGCATCATTGATGACCATGTGGATAAACAGGATGTAGCGGGGGTCTTCATAAAAGACCTGGAGGACGACAAAGGAAGAGAGAGGTGAGTGACATGTGTAGACTCAGATGGACTAATGATGCATGGAGTCAAGATGATGGGTGGTGTCAGTTAGAGGACTGCTAAAGATGATGGAGAAAAAGACTGAACAGCAACATTTACACTGAAAATGAATCTTTCATTGGAATATGATATTAAGCGGTCATCAATACGGCGTGTAGATAAAAAGGTGAAGAAAAAAGTTCAGAAAAAAGGCCTTTGTAAGAGCCAGTTAATGGGAAATTCATATAGAATAATAATTTAGATTGAAAATGTTTAAAATGTGCCTAATTTCATTTTAAAGAATTCATGCTAATTGTTATATTTCATAGAATGCGTAACTTAGTTAATATAAAAATAGATTTTTACTATGCAACGTAATTTTGGCTTCCACTACGTAATACGTCATTTGATTTTGCCTGCAGGCACGTTACGTTCAGATTGCAGCTGGAGATGATGGAAGCAACACAGTTTTTTGACCGTCTGTACCGAGCCTTTTAGTTTTTTCTGTAAATGTTTTTTTTTAGTTCTTTAAGTAAATATCTTAAAAGAAGACATGGTTTCAGTCGAGTGATTCAAATACTGGTTGTTAGACAAGCTGCAAAGGTGGTACAACGAACTTTGAAGATAGAGTGCCACTACAGCCTTTAATGAATCTTCTGAACCCAAACACCCACTGATAGGTAGCAAAGAAAACAGCAGACCCTGGAAATCAGAGGTTTGAATGAGATAGGTCACTATCTACCTGAAGAGGCTTTAATCATCACAAACATGGAACCACTGATCTTCATTTTATTGATTTAAAGATAGGGTTGCGGTTCGATCCTCGGCCCATCGTGTTCATGTCGAGGTGTCCCTGAGCAAGACACCTAACCCCTGATTGCTCCTGATGGGTCGTGGTTAGTGCCTTGCATGGCAGCTTCTGCCATCAGTGTGTGAATGTGTCTGCGAATGGGTAAATGTGATGTATCATGTAAAGCGCTTTGGATAAAAGCGCTATATAAATACAACCATTTACTATTTACCATTTGAAGATGCAAGAATTATAGGAGTGGACTTACTTCTTGTACAAAACTTAAACACTACCATTCAAAAGTTTGGTCACTTAGAAATGTCCTTATTTTTTAAAAAGAAAAGCAATTTTTTTCAATGAAGATCACATTAAATGAATGATAAATCCAGTGTAGACCTTGTTAATGTGGTAAATGACTACCCAGATAGCAAACTATGGATGAATCAATGTTGAATCTATGTTGAGACCTAACGTAGAAATTATACAGAAAGTGCAAGGTTGACAAAATGTTGAGTCAACGTTTGCTTTTCAACCATAAATCACACTTTACTCAGATAGCAAAAGATGTTAAATCAATGTTGAATTAGGGTTAAGAATGTTGAATTGTGGTTACGGTTGAAGACTGATGGTTGGATCAACGTTGATTCAACAACATTTTGGCAACATTGAAGTTTGTGTTTAAAAGATACCGTTGAATCTACGTTGTATTTTGGTTTAATTAAAATGTTTGACAGGTCAATGTTTAATTAATGTTGAATCTATGTTTGCAAACATGTAATCTATGTAAGCAAATGTTGACTCAACATTTTATCAACCTTGCGCTTTCTGTATAATTTCTACGTTAGGTCTCAACATAGATTCAACATTGATTCACCCATAGTTTGCTATCTGGGTATTGTAGCTGTAAACAGCTGATTTTTAATGGAATATCTCCATAGGGGTACAGAGGAACATTTCCAGCAACCATCACTCCTGTATTCTAATGCTACATTGTGTTAGCTAATGCTGTTGAAAGGCTCATTGATGGTTAGAAACACGGGATTGTCTGGGTGACCCCAAATGTTTGGAGGGTAGTGTATGTTTGTTTATTCTTTTTACATTTACTTAAACTATACAAATGAAATATCATTTGTTAAAGTCTGTCATCAGGGGGAGGAGGGGGGGGGGGGGTTGAAATGTTTATTGTCTTTGAAATTTCACCAAAGTGACAGTTCATCAGAAGGAAAAAAATTCTTCACAGTTTAAACTTTCCTATGGTCTTTGAACATCTCATCTGTGACATTCTAACCAAATCTAAGCGTAACTTTATTCTACATGTGTTATTTAATAAATCCACAGGATGTCAGACCACAGATAAGACAAGTACTGAAACAAATTACAAATTTGAGTAGTGAAAAGTAGTGAAGGTAGTAAAATATCTGTAGTAGGCAGAGACACCTTTTATCCCCTGTTTGGGAACACCTGGGGGCATTTAGAAAAATCCATCCACCCCTCTTCTTTACATCGCTTTATCCTCTGTAGGGTGATCGGGGGCTGGAAACTTTCCCAGCTGACTCAATAAAGTTAGATATGAAATGGAATAAGAAAGCATTTCTTTTCCTCTCTATAGCTGTTGTGAATCTAAACTTCCAGTCAAAAGTTTGGACATATCTTCTCATTCAATGATTTTTATTGAAGAATTTTTCTACACTAAAGATGTCAAAATTATAAAAGAATATAAATGGAATTATATTGTAAACAAAAAAGTGTTAATCTTCAGAGTTAATCCATAATGTGGAAAATAATACAAATAAATAAAAAAGCCTTGAATAAGAAGAGAAAATGATCTGTCTCAATTTGAAAAGTCAGCTTTTTAAAAAACCTACATGGCTCAGTTCAAAGTGTTTTCTTCAAACAGAACTTATCATTTCTCTGGTATGATTTCAGCATCTGATGGTTTGTTATTGCTGTAGTTCACAGCAGGGGCGTCACTCGGTTTTAAGGACAGGGGAGGCTTAGCCTACGGTGGCCGACAAGGGCATACGTGCCGCAAACAAAAAAATGCAATACAAACGGCCAAAACGCAATACAAACGATCAAAACGCTGCAAACACAGGAATGATGCAAACCCAAAAACACATAAAACAAATGCAACAGGGAAATGCTGCAACAAAAAAACGATGCATTCACAGAAACGCTGCAAAAGCAAAAACACACAAACCGACAAAACAAATGCAAAAGAGAAATGCTGCATACAAACCCCGAAACAACTGCAAGAGAGAGACGCTGCAAATTCACGGAAGGTCGCCAGGCCACTAGGGGGAGCTGTTCTGATCAGCGTCCCTAGCAACGGTCTGTTAGACAGACGCACGCTAATATTTGCTACGTAAATTTGCTGCTGTTGGATAATACTGTAAGAGACTAGGGCCGAGTGTTTAAAAAAGACGTAAGGGAAAACATACCTTTTTATTCTCCTCTCCAAGTGTTTGCAAACTTTCTTATCCCGCTGTCTTCTTTGCAACTTCCTCCTGGGTATTTCCTGTCGGTATAAAAGATCAGTCCTTTCCGTATGGTCAGCTCCCCCTAGTGGCCTGGCGACCTTCCGTGAATTTGCAGCGTCTCTCTCTTGCAGTTGTTTCGGGGTTTGTATGCAGCATTTCCCTTTTGCATTTGTTTTGTCGGTTTGTGTGTTTTTGCTTTTGCAGCGTTTCTGTGAATGCATCGTTTTTTTGTTGCAGCATTTCTCTGTTGCATTTGTTTTATGTGTTTTTGGGTTTGCATCATTGCTGTGTTTGCAGCATTTTGATCGTTTGTATTGCGTTTTTTTGTTTGCGGTGCGTATGCCCTTGTCGGCCACCGTATTAGCCCCCATGAGAAATTGCTTTTCTACTTTTTGGACCATTTTAGATTTTTTCAGAGATACTTTACTGTGTAAATGTTGTAGGCCACAGTGGCCGTGACTTTTGCTCACAACACAATAATTCAGAGCTGCCAACTTGTGACCAGACCTCAGAGTGAGATTTAGTTTATGTGGGATGCTGATGAGGGGTCTGGGGCCCTCCCCCAGAAAATTTTGAAAATTATTGATCCTATTTCCTGCATTTTGGTGTATTTTAAGATCATTTTGTTGAAATCTTATTCTAGAGACAACATTAAGGGATAATAAAAAAAACACTGAGATTTTGAAAAAACTGAAAGAAAAAAGAGCAACGACAGGCAGTATTGAAAATAACTCTGTATGAAAAATATGGATGAAAGTTCTGTGGCTGGATGAGCACAACGCATTTCAGTATTTTCCATAAATATAAGCATAAGTGAAATAACTCCAGCAACACATCCAGTAACATTTGTTTCTTCAGCCCCCCTAAAATAGGCCTAATGACGCCACTGGTTCACAGAGAGAAATTAACATCTCGTCTGTTCAGGATTTAAACTGATGTCTCTGTAGTGAATAAAATATAATAGTGTCTGTGTTCTCACATCTGTCATGTATGTATAAATGTATAAAAATAAGACATCTTTCAGACTCATCTAAAAATCAGGCTTTTATAGAGAAATGCCTTTCTTTCTACTCATAAACATGCTCAAATTTTCAAATAATTTGCCCTAAAAGCTAAGGAAGTGCTGGTTTATGATCACTTAAAAACTACAATAAATTTTAGAATATAAAAATGCAAAATTGTCATTAGCCCCTTAAAACAGGTCTAAAATAATGCTTAAGTCAAATTTATAGTAAACAGGATTTGAAGCACCAAACTTTTGACTGGTAGTGTTTGTCTTAAAGAACATTTCTGAAAACCATGACTCAACTAGAAGTTCAAACACTAATGCACTGGGAAGATAATGACCAAAAAAAGAGCAACAGCAGTGAGAAAGGAAACTAAATAAAACATAATGTTTGAAGAAACATGTCTACCTTTATCAGCCTATCAAAACTTTATGCAGGTCTTCAAACCTTAGTTATCATATTTTTCCAAATTAGATTTTAACATTTGAACAGTGACTTTAAATGTTTCATTTGTTTTTAAGCTTTGAAATATGGCATGTTGTTATACAGTCTACAATAAAATGCAAAGAGATATTCAGAGCTGGAATGAAATGTTACGGTTTGAAAAATGACCAGGTGACATGTGGACCGGAACAATCAGTTGCTGTATACTCCTGCATAATCCTGTGGCTGTGAGTGAGTGTGTTTCTACCTGGTGTCTGAAAAACGTTGCGACCAAGGTGCTGTTGATGGAACTGAGGATGAGCCAGACCAGAACCACGATCAGGTTCTTCACAAACGCTGTAGTGAAAGTGTCTCTGACGAGCTGATCCACAGCAGAGGGAGCCAAAGGGAGAGAAATGGAAATTAGTTTCAAAAACAGCCGGTCAGGATTCATGTGATGCGATTTGACTGCGTCTAAACAAATCTTTAAGTTGAATTTCATTGTGTTGAAGAATCAGGGGAGCAGAGTCACACCAGTTCAGGTGTCCTCTCTCAGAAGCCTCAGGATGTTACAGGAGAGCTGAGACAGTCTGAACAGAATGAACAGCATCCTCCTGTCCTGAGACACCTTCTCCAGAATCCTCCGCTAAAGACCAGTCACCTGGTTGTAGCTGCAGATCCACCTCCTGTCACCAGTGATGATCGTGAACATGAATGCCGCCTGTTCACACAGATCCTCACACACTCTGACTTAGTACTACTTCTGCAGGTTCATGATTAAATCACAAATACGCACATCTCCAAGTGGGGCAACAGACTCTGCACTTTGTGATGGCACATCCTAGTTCTGTTTGAGACTGAATATTGATATAAGAAGAACCAGACCAGGATTATTTTCAGCTGTGCTGTGGGGCCAACAGTTCATTTAAACAGGTTGTGACTCGACTCTGATTCTGTAGAAGTGCTGTAAAGTTTAGAGACTGGTGAGTCGGTTTAGGTCCAATTTTAAAACATCTGGACTGAAAATCCCTGCTTAGGTTGTAATCACATTTAATAGGCTTATGTCCATTTGCTGTAGCAGACTTTTCATAAATGCAGTGATGAATGGAAGAACAAACGAATGCTTCTGTAGAACTTTTACAGAGACATTTGTAGAACTAAGAAGATTTACACAGTTTCATTGATGCAAAGATTCATTTCAGAATGCTTGGCTACTTCACAAACCTGATAAGGGACGGTCATGTTGCCTCTGGGACCCAGTGATGAATTCATGCTTCACTGAGACCTGAGGGAGAGACAGACCATAATACAGAAAAATAAAGAACAAATCAATTCTGTAAAACATAATGCAATTCATAAACTGGCTTATAAACAATATTGTACAACACAGTATTAGAACCACACTTTAATGATGCTTTTTGGACAGTTCTATCACTAATCTGACATTTTATTCTAAGATTCTAGTTCAGTTTTTACACACAGAAATGAGACACTGATGCTAAAAAACAGTCTTTCTTCTTCCCTAAATGGAATTTCCTTAAATGCATCACAGTATAATTCCTTCTTTTCACCTTCAGTCTGCTTTGCTTTCCTCTCTCAGCACCTGACATGAGCATCAATCTATTACTATTAATTACTATTACTATTAATATATTACTGTTATTTATTTGGTTTATATTAACAAACACTGCTGCACAGAGGCTTTCAGATTCCTTCTGAATCATCCTTTATCTTAAGTCAAACAATTTTATGCTGAAACATTGCTGTGCCTCTGTATATAAAAAATCATAAACAATCACAATGCTACACAAAACTGTCAGTTAGCATCATGTTATTATCAGCAGAGCTTCATCTTAAAGGTAATATACAAACACAGTAGATGTTCCAGCTCCCTGACTGTCAACCTGCAACACTCAAATCACATTCAGGCAAAATATTACATCAGGTACACATTCCTCCAAATATCAGAGCTGAAAATATTAAACATGTTTAAATTACAGTTTTAATCCTGATTTTAAAGGTAAATATTTGGACAGAATTACTACAGAGAGTCAAACAATCTTATGCTGTAGTATTACTTTCCAAAGACTTCTCCATCATCTCTGCTGTTGTTCTTACCTGAGTCCAGGTCAGACACAGAAAGCAAAGAGCTCGGCAGACGAGCCTTTATAAACCCTTCCAAACAGGGCATCACAGAGCTTCCTGTCATCTTCCTCAGTGTTTATCACAGAAAGGAAAACGTGATGATTAGAATACCACTAAGCTTCAACAATTCTATTTTATCCTGTAATTATTTTTAACCTTGTATACCATCGATCTGAATGTTGATCATTTGTCATATCTAACGTTGCCAAATGTTTGGTACACTGTAACTTCTTCTGACATTACTGCTGGCCTCAAAAACACCTCTGATAGCATCCACTTTTCTCAAAATGTTCATGTTCTAAATTATGCATAAATTTAAGCCTTAACAGGTGAGTTATGTAAAGTCACAACCTGCACAGTGGTCAATAATGGGAAATGTAGCTGTTAGGGATGTCCAATATTATCGGCTCACCAATATTATCAGCCCACTGATACTGGCAGAAAAATGTAATATCAGTCAATATCGTTATCGGTTTTCTTTTGCCTATCATGAAAACCGATAAAATAATGCCTGGATTTCACCGGCATTTACTGGACTCATGAAGGGAGGGAGGGAGAGTGTGAACTCTTGTTTGAGACAAAAAAAGGAAAACAAAGGCATAAATATGGCATTTTTTCCATAACTTAAGTTGAAGTAGTTTCTTGTTTTGCACAATGTTTACATTAGAAAGCTTTGTTGCATTTGAGAATGCATCCAATGGAGCATCACAATAAAATGAGACATGATGTGTTAATTCCACCACAGGAGATATGTGATGTTATCTAAAGTTAGTTAAACAGCCCACAGATATCAGTGTCAGTATCAGAATCAGAAATTGAGAGTTGGACAATATCAGCATATCAGTTATTGGCAAAAACGCCAATATTGTACATCCCTAGTAGCTATAGGGACCAAAACTGTGTTCTGTACCAGGCTGTAAACTAGGGCTGGCCTGAATAGCAGTGTCTGTGCTCCAGATATTCGGAGCCAATTAATGACTTATATGCAAATATTTGCTTCGTAACATCAGACACAGTGACCAAACAGATGGAGGAGTCAAATATTCGGGTCAGTCCGTAACGTCCAAAGGTGGTGGGGTGGAAGTTTGTGGTGGGGGGATTTTTTATCGAGGGGCACAGGCGAATTCAGCAGACAAATATCAACTGCGTGACATTGTCCGACAGGGGTGGGCACGAATATTCGGATCTCAAAATTAATATTCAAATACCACCGTCATGGCCGAATATTCGGATATTCGGGTCCAGCCCTACTGTAAACATGTTTGTTTATGCTGTAATGCCCAGCATTTTAACATGGAGGTTTATGGGGAGGGCGGCACACTGGCTTGGTGGTTAGCACCATTGGTTCGTGTCCCGGCCTTCCTGGGATCTTTCTGCATGGAGTCTACATGTTCTTCTGTACATGTGTAGGTTTTCTCCAGGTTCTCCAGCTTCCTCCCACAGTCCAGAAACATGCTGAGGTTAACTGGTGACTCTAAATTGTCTGTAGGTGTGAATGTGAGTGTGATTGTTTGTTTCTATGTGTAGCCCTGTGATAAACTGTTACCTGTCCAGGTGAACCTTCACCCTCAGTCAGCTGTGATAGACTCCACCCCCCATGACCCTAATGAGGACTAGAAAAGCACTCAGAGAGTGCAGACCTCCGCCAAGGATAGAGAGGAAAACAGGAAACCCATGCAGTAAAGGACCATGAGCTGGAATCAAACCTGCATCTCTGACACAGTTCTGTTTATGAATCACCTTCTTAACCAGTTGAGCTATCTGGACACCTTGCTCCAATTTGTTGGACGACATACTAACTTATGATGTTTTTGTCATATTTCAGACCACAAAGTAAAACATACTAAAAAATTCAAAGTGATCCAGAGTCCAGGATCCTTTCCGGATTGCCACCAAAATTAAGTCAGCTCTTCCTCTTACCATAGTCTACATCCCCTCAAAATTTCATGTGAATCTGCCCAGGCGTTTTAGAGTTATCTTGCTAACAGACAGACAGACAGACAGACAGACAGATAGACAGATAGACAGACAGACAGACAGATAGATAGATAGATAGATAGATAGATAGATAGATAGATAGATAGATAGATAGATAGATAGATGCACGCACGCTGGGTGTCACATAACCTCCTTGACGGAGGTAATTATAGATGATGGATGGATGGATGGATGGATGGATGGATGGATGGATGGATGGATGGATGGATGGATGGATGGATGGATGGATGGATGGTTTGTAGGACTTGGCTCACTTTTGGGGACATCCTCAAGTGGCCATATGAGGAAATGTTGTTTTTGTTACTTCAGCATTGGCTTCATTTCACCTAGATGTTGCCACTTAGTTAAAATCACATTAGGTGTTCAACTAAACAGGTCACTGTGCATCAGGGAACTTGGATTTACAGTGTGTCTGTACTTGTGGCTCAGTCACTGCTTGGTGACTCTGACTTGTTTGTTGTTGTTGAAGTACTGCGTTTTTCTAAAATGGTGACTGGGACTTTTATTCACCTCAAGAGCAGAAGCAACAGGTCTTAATTTGAAGCAGGTTTGTAAAAGGCAGGCCTTTATTGATAACTTCCACTGACTGATAAGTATAAATTGTTGTGTTTTAGTACGAAGCTTCATTTTGATGGGTTCCTGTTCAGCCTGTTAAAGTTCCTGCAGTTAACGCAGACTCAGCACTGCCAAAGTAAAAGAACTCTCATACTTCAGTAAACAGAAGTACTGAATTTAGTAGGGTTTTTTTTAAAGTTATTTGTTGGACTTTTTTCACCTTTATTACAGGTGGTCAGACTGGAACTGGTGGTCACTGTGTCAGGGACTACAGCCCTGTTTATGGCTTAACCTGTGGAGTCCATTTAGTAGGACTTTTACATGGCCTACATTTCTACTATCACTTCAGAACACTATAGATCCCCACCAAAATATTTGCTATGAACTGTTTAAAGAACCCAAAAATGTGTAAAGAATTTTAGGTCAACATTGCAGCTCAAAACTCATTTTAAATATTGTTTAACAAATGTTTATTTCTGATGTTTAATGCTGTATAGTTTGAATTACTTTTCATTTACTGTGAAATATTTGCATTCATGCCAAATGCAACAAAAGAATGAGAGTTCAAATGTTAACAACAAAACATGAAAGAAACCTAAGGTGTCGGTTACAGGTTGTGCTGGGAGACGCTGGGCCCTGGCATTCATGTGGATGTTTTTATTAACATTTACCACTTACCCACCCATCATAGCAACTACACTTCCTGACAGCAGCGACCTCCCCCAGCAGGACAATGTGCGGAAGAACACAACAAACAGCCCAAAGTTTTAATGTAGTGACTGAGATTAGACAATAACACTTCAGATGATTAATCCTGAACAACAACGTGTCGATGGCACAAATAAACTGTTGAATTTATTAAAATGAAATTGTAGAAATTGCATGTATATTGTACAACAGGCACAAGGAGTTTGCACTTTAGTTTATTCTCTGTGGTAGGAAGGAACCTCTGAACAACCCTGAGAAACCTGCTGGGACCTGGTTGAACTAAGCAGGATTTTGTTTTCCCTTCTTGGTGTTATGTTTCAGTAACAGCCTTCTCTTCTTTAACTTCCCCATTAGCAACTGAACATTCACTTCACAGGCTAACATAACAAACTTCCATTGTTCTACAGGTTATGTGCAGATACAACTGGTCCTGTGACTATTCGTTGGTGCACCTGAAGTTGACATCATGGTTGATAAAGTGTTTCAGTTCTGGTCTCACCCAACCAAAGAAGCTTCTTCCAGTTGACTTTAGAGTTTCCCACATGCTGTCTGGTAAACAGGTGGGGTTCAGTCTGAGCGTTCTTAAACACTGACTTTTTCATTGTCACTTTCTCATAAATGGGCTGCACAGTGGAGTAGTGGTTAGCACTTTCACCTTTCAGCAAGAAGATCCCCAGTTCAAATCCTGGCCTGGGATCTTTCTGCATGGAGTTTGCATGTTCTCCCTGTGCATGCGTGGGTTTTCTCCGGGCACTCCGGCTTCCTCCCACAGTCCAAAAACATGCTGAGGTGAATTGGTTACTCTAAATTGTCCGTAGGTGTGAATGTGAGTGTGATTGTGTGTCTGTATATGTAGCCCTGTGACAGACTGGTGACCTGTCCAGGGTGTCCCCTGCCTTCACCTGAGTCAGCTGAGATAGACTCCAGCACCCCCCGCGATCCTATAGTGAGGATAAAGTGGTGTATAGAGGATGGATGGATGGACTTTCTCATAAACTGACTGTAATAAACAGGCCACAGTTACTGTATGCTCAGTCTGTCCATCTCAGTCACTAAAGCTTAAGTAAGTCAGTTTAACGAAGATGAATACTTATGAAATCCTTTTTTTCAAATTATATAACTTTTTTATATTTAATATTTTTAATTGATTGACATTACTGTGTAGGAGTGTGTTTTCACCTTGACACTGAAGAGTGTTTTTCCCTAAGTTGTCGTGCTGCACAGTGATCGGTGGTTAGCACTTTAGCCTTGAAGCTAGAAGATCCCGGATTCGTGTCCCGGCCTTCCTGGGATCTTTCTGCATGGAGTTTACATGTTCTCCCTGTGCAGTGTCGGTTTTCTCCAGGTTCTCCAGCTTCCTCCCACAGTCTAGAAACATGCTGAGGTTAATTGGTGATTCTAAATTGTCTGTAGGTGTGAATGTGAGTGTGATTGCTTGTCTCTATGTGTATCCCTGTGATAGACTGTTACCTGTCCAGGTGAACCTTCACCCTCAGTCAGCTGGGATAGACTCCACCCCCCATGACCCTGATGAGGACTAAGCAATGTATAGATAATGGATGGATGGAAAAACTGTTGTCAAATAAAAATAAAATGACCATGATTCAAAGCAAAGTGACTACTTTTTATATGTTGTGATATTTTTCCAGGAGTTTCAGAGTAGGCCTTATGCTTGAGGTCGTGACATTATCTCTGTGTCTGCTTGTGCTCTGCTAACAGAAGAGGTATCTCCTTACATACCTCCTGAAGGTCTGGTCTCGTAGTCCGTAGACAATTGGACTAACGAACCGTGGCAGGATTTGGACAATGACATACGAAGCAAAGCGTATGCTCAGAAACTGTTTGGGCATTAGGTTAGTCAGACCTTGTTCAAATATGGGTCTCACATAGGACAGCATGCATAAAAGCAGCTGGAAGCCATGGAGGAGAATCGTGTTTCTGGCTTTTGTCATGTCTGCAGATGCTCCTCTGGCAGCAAACAGCACTTTGAAGTAAGTATAAAAGATTGTGAACCAAACCACAACCAGACAAACAATGTGTGAAATATCCCGCTTCTTCACAGTGTGTCTGAACACGTAATCTCTGGCACAAAAGACTCTGGAGTGGAAGAACTGCAGAGGCTCTGTCGCCAGGAGGATGAACAGGTCTGGCAGGACATTAAATGCACTCGCAACCCAGATCAGACCGATGAAAATATAGGTTTTCTTGACCGTACAGATCTGCCCATGATGGAGGGGCAGACAGACGGCAATGTAGCACTCCACTGCCATGCCAGCCAGATTCAGCGGGGTGTTCTGGGTGGCGGCAACAGCAACGATCAGGACGATGAGGCAGAAAGGCGTGGAGATTCTGTGCAAGGCATAGCTGATGACATGGAGAAGAGTTGAAAGGAGCAGCTGGATCATGTCGTTTATCACCAGGTGGATGAACAGAATGTAGCGAGGGTTTGAATTGAGGATCTGTAGAACACAAGAAGTGAGGAAAAAGAAAGTAACATATGAAGTTGTTAGTCTGGCAATAGATTATGTTTGTAACTTTTTTCAAACAGTAAGCTGTGGTTACAATTACCTATAACCGGCTCACAAAAATGTTAACAGTAAAATTCTAAATAATTTCAGTCAGTTTACCCCAAACATCTGGCCAATAAAGGAACAGTTCCCTGCCGTCTAAATGATGATTTCTATGTAGAATACCAGAATCTGATAAATGAAGTTAAAAATGCATGATACAGACTTTTTGCTGATATGCTGATTTTTTCTAACTCACATTGTTCTGTCAAACAGAACATCAAATATTTACTGTGATTAACATTTTTATCCCTGCTGTCATTGTGACGGCCTACTGACAGATTCAGATATCAAATACAATGCTTTTAAAATATACATTCACACATGAGAAAACAGAAAGCTGTTTTAACTTGCATGTCACATGTGCTAAATGTATTTTTATGTAACAATTTCTGGAAAAAAAATGGTGCTATTTACCTGTCAGTGGAACAGTTAGACATTTCATTTGAAAGTGTTAATGTCTCATATAAACGATGATAATAATATTAATTTGCATCCCTAATTGTGTCTGCATGATAAGCAAAAATATATATATACAGATTAAATAAACAGATTGGTTTATGAGGCATAAAAATAGTGAGAAATAGCATTAGAAACTATAGTAAACCATGTCAGTATTTCTAATCCGTAGGTTCTTGTTGCTGTGGTAACCTGCTGGGATCCGACATGTTTAAACTGTACAGGTGCATCATCTAGGCATGCTCAGCATGTTGTTTTGGGTTTTGTTTTTTCTTGCAAAGTGCCAACAAAGTTTCGATGCAATGCAATGACAATAAATATCCTTGAATCCTTGAATCTTGAATCCTTGAAGTGAGGCTTGCTTTAAAAATATGCAGGATTATTTCATATTACTTCCATCCTATTTATTTTCAGTTGTGGGCTTTGTGTATTTACTATCTTACTTTAAATGATAAAAAATAAAACAGGTCACTGCAATCATTTGGACATAGAAAGTGGTTGTACTGGAACTAATGCTTTTGTTCCAACAGCTCACCTGTTCCTTCCACACTGACAGCAGTAATCCCCTCATCACTACTGGCTCTGCTTCTGACACTAAATCACATTTTAAAAATGCTCAGAATTCTCAGCACAAATCTCCCCTTTTTCTGATCAGTTCAGCTCAGTTTCATTAAAGTAGTGCTGAATCATCTAGCATCTCAGGACACTTTTCATATAGAGCAGATTTACATCATACTCTTCATTATATTCATTCTAATAATATTCACTCAATGACCAATCCCACCTTTCACTCTGGACTTGTGAGCTCATGGATTTTTCTTCTGACTCTGATGGAATCCAAGACTAAGCTGCCCAGCATCATATTTTTATTTAAATCATATAATATTTTTATTTAAATCATATAATGTTATGTTATATGCCACAACGCCACACAATTCATTGACTTGATAATTAATTCACTTGAACGGTGGTTTGCAAAGTTCAACATCTCACTGTACCTGTTCCATCGTACTCATTTGTCATTTCAAACCACAAACTCGTTTTAGAGAAAAAGTTCCTAATTTCTGGACATTTGGCTGCGTCTGTTCCCAGAGCTTTCCTCTTTTTAATTCTTAGCCTTGCTTGTTCTATTTTCTATCTTTCACACCTCTGACTGTGTGCACAGGCGTGTTATGTCAGGGTGCGTCTGCAAAAAACAGGAACAGCGGTAGCAGCACAATGATCAACCCAGTGCCATGACTGAACACACACACACACAAACTTAAAACAAAGTCAACACGGGCCTTCGTGATGCAAACATCAGACCGGCCCACCAGGAACTGTCCTCCCACTTAGCCACTCTGGACCTGATCACAGGACTACACATAGAGACAAACAATCACACTCACATTCACACCTACAGACAATTTAGAATCACCAGTTAACCTCAGCATGTTTCTGGACTGTGGGAGGAAGCTGGAGAGCCTGGAGAAAACCCAGCAGGGAGAACATGTAAACTCCATGCAGAAAGATCCCGGGTCCAACCAGGTTCTAGCTGTGAGGTGACAGTGCTATCCACCAAGCCTCCATGCAGCCCTATCCATAGTAAAATTTTACATAATTTTTCTTAAAGCTTAGTGTGAGAGAAGAGGATTTAATTCTTCTCAAATCCTGATCATTTTCTGCTTTCGATTTTTTGTCCTGCTTGTACAGTATATAAATAAACAATGCCAGATTTCACACCTGGTGCTTTCTGAAGGTGTGCAACAGTGTTCCATTGATGTAGTTAATGGAGATGCAGAGAACTGTGACAATCACATTCTTGACCACAGCTTTGGTATAAGTGTCCCGCTGATAACCAGCTGTAGAAACAGAGGCGTTGACAGAAGACAGGTTCATGTTTGATGGGTCATAATCTGTCCAATCTGAAATGAACATAAAGATTATGTTGCAGGATATAGTGACATGTTAGAACATAAACCAGGACAAAGGCTGTACAGCATTAGGTAAGTCCTCTGACACATAGCAGACATGCAATGATAGATGCTTTTCAAAACACACCCTGCAATTTGCTGTCTCTAGGTGGAATCACTTTCAAACTGTTCCACATATTCTAACACTGTAGAAGCTATTACAGAGCTGACTGCACATCTTGATCCTGTATTGGCTTTGTCTGAGCTAATAAATGAGTATAATCCTCTCAGAGGAATCTCTGTAAAACCTAAGGGACCATTAATTATATGGAATGCTCCCCGTTAGACGTAGCTTGCTTGTGCCCAGATCTGGAAGCAGCAAAAGAAAGACTGTACTCACCTAATAGGATGTCAGAAAACACCAAGCTGTTGGAGAGCCTGTGGAGTTTATATAGGATAGATAAGACATTGTGGACTGTGTGTGTGTGTGTGTGTGTGTGTGTGTGTGTGTGTGTGTGTGTGTGTGTGTGTGTGTGTGTGTGTGTGTGTGTGTTCAGGTGCTGGCTATACTTGTGGGGACCAAATGTCCCCACAACTGTAGGAAAACCGAAAACTATGTCACTTGTGGGGACCTCATTTCGGTCCCCACAAGTTTAAACAGTGTTTTCTTGGCCATGTTGTTGTTACTGAAAAAAGTAAAAGTGCAAAAACGTTTCTTTATGGTTAGGTATTGTTTTGGTGTTGGTTAAGGTTAGGGTAAGGGTTAGGGGTTAGATATGTCCCCACAATGATAGAAAAGCACAGTGTGTGTGTGTGTGTTAGAGTTAGCACATGAGCATGTGTGGTCTGGGCATTTGGGTGTCACTAAGACTTGTGACCGCATCCTGAAGCACCTTGTCTTCTTTTTTTTCAAACTTTATTTATTAAACATTTTGAACATTTTGGACAGTGTGAATTACAGCACAAGGTATAAAGAGAAAAAAATAGACAAAGCATTGATTGTCACATCTGAATGTCAACACCCTACCCACCCTCCACCCACTGCCAGGCCAAATACTCAGAACACAAAACAAAAATTTAAAAAAATAATAAAAATAATGAAAAAAGAAAAAATTCTATACGAGAGAATAAGTAAATAAATAAATTAAAGGATAAAAGTGAATAAATACAAGTTAAATATAGAAAACCAAGGGAAAAAAGAGGGGGCGGGGGATAAGACAAATATTACATCAAATAAATACTAAAAAATAAGTAAATGATTACATGCATCAGTCCACCAGTACAGAGGAAAAATCTAGGGAATGTACGTAGTTCAGAAAAGGATTCCAAGTAACACGAAATGATTTCACCGAGCCTCTAAGTGCAAATCTAAGTCTTTCAAGCTTCAAGTTGTAAAGCACCTCACGGACCCAATGAGCGTGTGAAGGGGGACTGGGGAGTTTCCAACTAAGGAGAATCAGCCGATGGGCCAACAGGATAGAAAATGCCAGGGCCTGCTTCAAATTTTTAGGAGTGCCCATGAAGGGAACAATGTCAAAAACGGCAGACAAACCATTTGGAGCAATAACATAACCGTATGCCTTAGATAATGTATCAAAAATGTATGACCAAAATGACCCCAGCTTAGTACAAGACCAGAACATATGTGCATGATTTGCGGGAGATAAATTGCATCTGCAACAGGAATCACTAACAGAAGGATATATTATAGCTAGTCTAGCATTTGTATAGTGACTTCTGAATAAAACCTTACATTGTATCAGCCTCTGCCGGGCACAGATTGATGACAAATGAACAAGAGAAAATGCAGATTCCCACTGTTGTTCTGTTAATTTGACATTGAGGCTCTCCTTCCACATACTTCGAACAGGAGTGAGGGAAGTAGCAGATGCAGACCAAATAGACCTATATAAAAAGGAAATGCATCCCTTCACTATTGGATCTGTGTTTAGAAGAGTATCAACCAAGGTTTCTGGAGGGCGATTTGGAAAGTGAGGGAACAATTTTTTAACACAATCACGGATCTGAAAGAAACAAAAAAGATGATGTTGTGCGAGGTTGTACTCTGTTTGGAGTCTTGCAAAAGACGAAAAGGTCTTGTCTATGTACAGATCATTAACTGACTTTATACCATTTTTGTGCCAGACCCAGAAAGCTGAATTGGACATAGACGGCTCGAAGGCCCAATTTCTATATATGGAGGTCAGAGTAGATGGAGCCAGAAGGCCAAAAGCCTTTCTAAACTGACACCAGATCTTTAAAGAGACAGCCACAATGGGACAGCTGGCAAATTCAACAAAGGTAGAGGAAGTTGTGCGCACAAAATTGATTGCAGTGAAAACTGGGAGGCTTTGTTTTGTAAATGTACCCATACTGGCACGTTTTCTTGATCTTCATACAGTCAGAAGAGAAGCTTTTGAATGTTTGCTGCCCAATAATAGTGTCTAAAAACAGGAAGGGCAAAGCCGCCTCTGTCCTTAGGTGACTGCAAAATAGATTTGCTGATTCTTGATGGCTTGCCATTCCATAAGAATGTTGAGATTTTTTTGTCCAAAGTGTCAAAGAAACATTTAGTCAACAGAACAGGGATGTGTTGAAAAAAGTATAAACATTTGGGGACAACAACCATTTTAATCAAATTTATCCGGCCCACCAGTGATAGGGGTAAAGATGACCAGCGATCAAAATCCCCTTCAAGATTATTGCAATAAAGATCAGAGAGAGTTGATGTGACATGAATACCTAAGTAACGGAAACCATCACTTGACCATTTAAAGGGAACTATGGAATGAGGAAGCTGCTTGGCCAATTTATTTATCGGTAGGATCTCACTTTTTTGATAATGGAGTTTATATTTCATATTTTATTTAACTTTACTTATTTATTAAGTTTTATGCCATATCTCCAGTGTTTCCTCAGTGGGGGCCGGCTGCACTGGGGGCTGAAATTGGCCCTGGTTGGGATGTCTCCGTCTTGTGGCTGGCATCTTCTTGGCCAAGTCGGGGGTCTACAAGACTGTTTTGCTGTGTGGGTCCCTCACTGTCCTTGTGGCGGGGCATGCCCGGGCGGAGGCATCTGGCCCTGTGCTGTAGGCGGCGCCCCGTGCAGTCGGCCCCCTAGCGTTTACTGACCTGGCTCTTCTGTACTCAGCCACGCGCTTTTAAGATTACTTCATCTGTGTGTGTGTGTGTGTGTGTGTGTGTGTGTGGTGTGTATTCGGTGTGTGTGTGTGTATGTGTTGGGGTTGGAGATGGGGCGGGGGGAGGGGACTGTTTTTAACATGTACAGCACTTTGTGCTGCATTTTAATTGTATGAAAAAGTGCTCTATAAATAAAGTTTGATTTGATTTGATTTGATGATATCCAGAGACCTTGCTATATTCGTCAAGAATGTCAAAAATTGTGGGGAATGAATTGACCAGATCTGATACATAAAGGAGGAGGTCATCTGCATATAAGGAAACTTTGTGGACTGTACCTGTAACTGGGTTAGAACCCTGAAAGCCATCAGCCGAGCGTAGCCAAAGAGCCAACGGTACTATGACCAGAGTGAACAGAAGTGGGGAAAGAGGGCATCCCTGTCTCGTGCCACGGCATAAAGGAAATGGAGGGGAAGAAATATTATTAGTTTGGACTGAGGCCCTTGGCGAGGAGTAGAAAAGCTTAACCCAGTCAATAAAACCCCCACCCAGCCCAAACCTGGCCAACACTTCATACAGGAAGCTCCACTCAATCCTGTCAAAGGCCTTCTCTGCATCAAGGGAAACCACAAACTCTGGAGATGAAGTACAGGGTGATGCGATAATGTTAAGCAGATGCCTAGTGTTGTGAAAGGATTGTCGGCTTGGCATAAAACAAGTCTGGTCCATCTCTATGATAGGTGACAAAATGTTCTGAAGCCTTAGGGCGAGAACCTTGGAAAGAATTTTGAAGTCAACATTCAGAAGCAAAATTGACCTGTAAATGCTGCAAAAGAGAGGGTCCTTGTCCTTTCTAAGGAGGAGAGAAATAGTGGCCTCCGACAGGGTATCCGGGAGATGACCTGGAGTGAAAGCTTCGTTATACATGTCAGTCAGATAAGGGCTAAGCAAGTTGGAAAAAGTCTTGTAATATTCGGCAGTAAAGCCGTCTGGGCCAAGTAACTTGCTGCTCTGAAGCAATTTAATAGCTCCCTGAACCTCAGCCAAGGTGACAGGACCCCCCAGCATTTCTGCCTTATCCTAATTTGTGGAAAATCATTTTTTGTCCAGTGTACTGTTTGGTGAATGAAGGTGATCTGAGGTATAGAGAGAAGTGTAAAATTCTGCAAAAGTACTGTTAATTAGCTTTGTGTCACTAAATACCTCACCTGAAGCTTCTTTAACTTCTGGGATTAACCTTGAAGTTGTCGCTGCCCTTGCCTGATGGGCCAGTAACTTGCCTGCTTTGTCTCCTGATTCGTAAAAATGTTGTTTAGATTTTAGCAACAAGGTGCTAACCCTAGTGGTGGAAATAAAATCAAACTCAGTTTGTAGTTTAAGGCGTTCCCCATATAGGCTTGGGTACGGGTTGACAGCATAACGTTCATTAATGGCCTTTATATCCCTCAGAGTTCAGTTTTTTGTGAATTCTCAACTTTCTTGGCATTTGAGATAAAAGAAATAAGATGGCCCCTAATGTAGGCTTTGGATGTCTCCCAAAGTATTCCTCTACCTGTGTCGGGCAAGTCGTTTAGCTCAAAAAACATCGTAATTTGTGAGTGTACAAATTGTCTGTAGCAGTCTTCCGCCAAAAGGACAGAGTTAAACCTCCAAGGTCTCGAACATAGCCAAATCCAGAGAATTTGGGGCATGATCACAGATAATGATACTGTGGTATTCTGTTGTAACTATTTTTGAAAGTAACCTTACATCTAAAAGAAAAAAGTTGATCCGGGAGTAGGAGTGGTGAACATGGCAGAAAAAGGAGAACGTTTTGGTCTTTGGAAATCTATATCTCCAGTAAGGCAAAATTGTTGTGACAAGGTAGATAAAGTTTTTGCTGATCTGGATGGTGGAAGGCCTTTATTAGATGATTGATCCTGAACCAAATTAAAATCACCTCCCATGATTGTGTAATGGCCTTCAGGGTCTGGAAAAGATGTGAATAAACTAGTTGTGAAAAGGCTATTGTCCCAATTGGGCCGTTGACACAAACAAACAAAACAGGAGTACCTTGGAGTCTCCCCAAAACTATCACATACCTCCAGTGTGGGTCGAATATTGATCTTTCCACCGTAAATGGCACCCCCCTGCAGATAAGTATAACAGCACCCCTGGCTTTATTGTTAAATGTTGAATGGAAAACCTCTCCAACCCAGCCTTTTTTAAACCGAACTGTCTCCCTGTTAAACGTGTGTTTCCTGGAGAAAGTATATGTCACCTTTAAGCCGATCCAAGTGAGTCATTACCCAGCCTAACTTTGTGGCACTCCCTGTCCCACTCACATTCCAAGATACAACCTTAAATACATCATTAGAAGTCATGTCTCAATGACAGAATCACAGGAATCATTGTCAATGTGCAACATACCTTCTGGGGTCTGACATGCCTGAGGTAAGCAGGTTGAGCATCTGCAATAGAATTGGAGAAAAGAAAAAAACAAGACACACGCAAAAAACAATAAAACAGAAAGCATCCATAAACCAAAGAAAGACACACACACACACATATATATATATATATATATATATATATATATATATATATAGATATGATATAGTAATATCAGAAGAAAAGGCACAAGCTCAGTGAAAAGCGCCAAGTAACTAGTAAAAGAAACTAAGAATATAGTATATCCCAACACATACAGAACACAGTCCCAAACTGCTCTATGACAGTCAGCTTACATACTTTGAGCCATATCAACATAACTCAAAGCAGCCGGTAGTCCTCAATAGCAACAGGGAGAAACTGAAAGGTTAACCAGCTAACCAACTACATAAAAGTCAGTTACCCGTAGGCTGTGCGTCCAGATGATATAATGATGTACTATAGTCTGTGGCTTCTTTCACCGTAGAGAGAAACTTTCTCAACCCGTCTTCGGCCACAATAGAGGGCTTAGCAGGGTAGCGGAGGGTAGGTTTAAGGCCCAGGTCGTATAACTTCTTCATGATGTCCCGGTATTGGGCGCGTTGTTCCACAGCCTCGGGAGTATAGTCCTCAAAGATGCGGATAGGATGGCCATCGTATTTCAGTTTTCCCCGCAGTTTTCGGGCTGCACACACCACCAGCTCTCGGGTTTGGAATCGGTGAAAACAGATGAGCACGGCCTGAGGTCTACCTTTTGGGCCCGGCCTCGCGGCTAGAGTGCGATGAGCCCGGTCTAATTCAAGTGGAGACGCCAGAACATCAGCACCAAGCACATCGAAGAGCAGTCGGGAGAAGAAGGCAATCGGTTGGGAGCCCTTAAGTGTTTTCGGGAGATACGTACTGACGATACGTACATTATTGCGCCAACTTCTCCCCTATTATTTTAGCTTTTAGCTTAGCATTCTCCGAAGCTAAAGCAGTTAGCCTAGGATCCACATCTCCAACAAAGTTGGCAAACTGCTCCAGCTTATCAATACGAAGTTGGTGGTCATTTACCGTAGCTTGTACCGTGTCCAGTTTGGCCTCATAGTTTGCGTAGGTGTCTTTTATCTCTGCCAAAAGTTCCTCTTTGTGCTCCACTATCTGCGCCATTAGCAATGCTGAAATCGTACTGTTGATGTCGGATTCTTCTCGCTCCTGTTCCTCTCCTCTCAGCTTCTTCGACATGGTCTCATTCGGCCTTTGTGTAATGAGTAAGGTATAGGGAAAGTAAAAATAGATGAGGCCAAATGACCAAATAGGAGCGTTGAAGGTCCATGAGACCGCTCACCTGGAAGTCCCTGAAGCATTTTTTCTGGTCAGGCATGACGGCTGATGTGATTAAGTTCTGCAACACTTGCAGCACATGGCAAGTTGTGGGAAAACCAAACCAAGTTTTGCCTTCAGCCCCTCTGCATCCTATTCTTGCTGTTGGTGAGCTGTTTGACCGAGTGATTGTGGACTGTGTTGGTCCACTGCCTAGAACAAAATCTGGTAACCAGTTTCTGTTGACTATCATGTGCATGTCCACCCATTTTCCCGAGGCCATCCCATTACGAAAGATCACTGCACCAGCTATTGGCAAAGCATTGATGAGGTTTTTCACCACTTTCGAGTTGCCTAAAGTTGTACAGATGGATCAAGGAACAAATTTAATTTCTAGAACATTCAGGCAGACTTTGCACTCACTTGGTGTCACTCACTTCACATCGTCCGCTTATCACCCAGAGTCACAAGAGGCACTCGAACTCTGGCATCAGACCTTGAAGTCCATGCTTAAGAAATACTGCCATGACACAGGGAGGGACTGGGATGAAGGTGTGCCCTTCGCACTCTTTGAAATTCGTGATGCTAAGCAGGAGTCAATGGGGTTCAGTCCAGCCAAGCTAGTGTTTGGTCACAATGTACGTGGGCCACTGAAGGTGTTAAAAGAGCAGTTTGTGTCTGGTTCCTCTAAGTCTAACTTGTCTGTTTTCGTCTCTAAGTGTAAAGACAGGTTGTAGCATGCCTCTGCGCCGACCAGGGAGGCCCTTTCATCCTCTCAGAGCTGTATGAAAAAAACGGTATGATAAAAAGCAGTCAAGAGACACTTCCACCCTGCTGATCAGGTGTTGGTCTTGTTGCCCCTACCCGGTTCTTCTCTCTCTGCTCGGTTTTCGGGGCCGTATGTGGTGGACAGGAAATTGTCTGACATGCACTATGTCATCCAAACACCTGATCGCAGGAGGAAAACTCATTTGTGTCACATTAATATGTTGAAGTTGTATCATTCTGGAGAGACCTCTCAGAAAACGCAGCAGGAGTGCCCTGTTGAAACAGCTGTGCCTGTCGTGTTGGCTGCCCTGGTTGGGGCAGATGCAATGTCTGATGGTTTGGTGGAGCCCTCTATGGGGCAACAGCGTGGTAGGTTGTCGAACTCTGAACTTCTGTCCATCCTTGATACACATTTGCCCTGCCTTATTTTAGTCTGGTTCACGCTCACCCCACTTTGTTTGGTGACGTGCCTTCTCGCACTCATGTGATTCAACATGATATCAATGTCGGTAATGCTACCCCCATTAAACAACACACATACTGTTGTCCCTTGGAAAAGATGAAGAAAGAAGTTGAGTATTTGGTTGAAAATGGCTTAGCCAAGCCCAGTTGCAGCCTCTGGAGCTCTCCATGTCTGTTGGCTCCTAAGTCTGACAGTACCCCTCAGTTCTGTTCTGATTTCAGGAAAGTTAATGCGGTTATGGTGCCTGATTCATTCCCTTTGCCTCGCATGGAAGATTGCATTTATAGCATTGGCCCAGCGACATTCATCACAAAGTTAGATCTACTGAAGGGATATTGGCAGGTTCCACTAACCCCCAGAGCGTCTGAGATCTCTGCTTTTGTTACACCTGACCACTTTATGCAGTATACAATGATGGCATTTGGGAGGAGGAATGCACCTGCCACATTCCAACGGTTAATGCAGATTGTGTTGTGAGATATGCCAAACTGTAAAGTGTATCTAGATGAGGTGATGGTGTACTCAAATGAATGGGCCAGCCATGTCTCTAGTCTGAAGGTGGTGTTTCAGCGACTTGCTGACGCCTCGCTAACTCTCAACTTTGCGAAGTGTGAATTCAGTAAGGCTACAGTAACTTACTTGGGGAAGCAGGTGGGACATGGACAGGTCTGTCCAGTGGATGCAAAAGTTGCAGCAGTGTTGTCCTACCCAGTCCCCAGTACCTGGCGTGAACTGAGGCATTTTCTGTGCATGACGGGGTATTACCATTGCTTCTGCAAAAACTTCTCGGTGGTTGTTGCCCCCCCTGACCAGGTTGTGCAGTCCTGTTGTGCCGTTCCATTGGAATGATGAGTGTCAACACGCCTTTCATGCTTCAAAGTCTCTTCTCTGCAGTGCTCCTGTGCTCGCTGCTTCTAACTTCTCCCGGCCTTTTAAACTTGAAGTGGATGCCAGTGCCACTGGAGCTGGGGCTGGGCTGCTACAAGACGGTGATGGAGATGTGTGCCATCCAGTGACTTACTTTTCAGCCAAGTTCAAGCGCCACCAACTGAACTACTCCACTATTGAGAAGGAGACACTGGCCATGTTGCTCGCCCTGCAACACTTCGATGTGTATGTCGGCTCCAGTTCAACACTGGTGGTGGTTTACACAGCCCACAACCCTCTCACTTTCTTGGCACAGATGTTTAACCACAACCAGCGGTTGATGCGTTGGGCCCTGTTGTCACAGAATTACCACTTTGACATTAAACACAAGAAGGGGGCTGACAACGTAGTGGCTGATGCTCTGTCCCGTGGATGAGTAGTGGCATTAATTCAGTGGGGTTATTTTGTACGGTGAAAAGTACTGCAAGATTTGTGTGGAGTGGGTGTCACCCAACGGATGTTTGTTCTTATGGGAGGGAGTGCTACGTTCTAGTGTGTGTGTGTGTGTGTGAAAGATAGGGTGTGCTTTCTCTTTTCTCTTCCTTTTAGATTACGCCCAGCAGGAGTGGCCAGGGGCACCTGTGGCTCATTGGCAATCAGCTGGGAAGGTGTAAAGCTCAGCCACCCACATCAGCATTGCCTTTTGGCCAGACCGGCAGCTGGAGTGTGTGTTGGTGACTGGTGTTGGGCCTGGACTCGGCTGTTCCAATTCATTGTTGGAACGTTCTTTCGTGGTTAAGGTGTCGTTGTTTCTCTCTCTGGTGTGAGTGATGTGCAGGTGAAGGAGAAAATGTCCGTGACACTGACTTTCTTTAAAAGTATTTTATTAAAAGAAAGCAGCATCGGTACAGACAGAACCTGCCTGGAAGCAGTTGGACAATTGAATTCCCCTTGCTGGACAATGACCAGCAATCACTTTTATAGGTTTTCAACATATAAGAGGGGTCATAACAAATGGTTCTTTATTGCCTACCATACGGGGAAAGCAGCGAGCATCCCCAAACAAATCCCCCTTCTCTACAACAGCTGAAGAATCCCTAAATCAACGTTTTGGTCAGAAGAACCCCATAAAAACACCTCCAACAGGGCTCTGTAAACAGGAAAACACATTCCAATGGCTTGGGTAGAATTAGTCACACATCTAAAGCAGGTTCCATCTGTGGTCAGAGACACCAGAGCAGACACTACATATAACAAGCAACTCATATCAAATACTAGAAGCAACAAAACAGATTCCATTCTACTAACTTTTTAAGTAATACATGTAACAGATCAGATACCACAAAGGAACTCGCTTCCCTCATGTGGATCTCGGACTTAACTTCCTTTGTAAATAAAGTTATTTCTCCGCCGCATGATCAGTTTTCAGCCTCTTTACCTGTTTTTTTTTTGTGTATGTTCATGTTGTCATGTGGATTTTAAAGGGATGGTTTTGATTTCATGTCTGTCTTTTCTTCTTTTTGGCCGTTTAATGTCTTTCTTTGATGGAGACAGGAGATGTGGCTAAAGAGAGTAGGGTTATGACATGCAGTGGTCCGGCCAGCTTATTGAGTTGTAGTCTGCAGCCTTAGTGCTAGATGACCCAATATCCACACAAATCAGTCAAACACATTCCTGATTTTTTCAAAATTTCATTCTGTGGTTGACAACTTATGTCATAAATTTTGGTGTACAGAACTAACACAAAAATGGCCTTAAAGAAACATTTTGTCCCTTTTATACAAAGAGAACAACACACAAAGACGAGGAACTCACCTGTTGATTATCTTAGATCACAGTAAGACAAGTATGATAGTGTTTGAAAGTAGCTTCTAATATGTAGTAGTTATATGTACATCATGGCATCTAAAACAGACAGGGCTTTACTGTATGTGTGGGGTAGCATGTGAGACTTACAACCCTTCAGTGAATGCATTTAGGCAGGTTAATGATTATTTATACATGCTGTTTAATGTGCCTCAGAAGTTTTGTTTCTAAGCTTTTAATCCTGGAGCTGACTTGAAATGAAATCCTGTGCAAACCCATTTAGATAAAAATCAGCAGCCCAAACACATCAACATAATAAAAAATGGAAATGATTTCACATCTCTTTATATTACACTTATTTGGCAGCTGTTTCTGTACAGCATATTTAAAATAATAAAATAATAAAGAATAATTTAAAATAACATCTGTAAACCTGCCTTTCAGGTAACATACCTTTCAGGTTCTGCAAATTCATTATGAATACAACCCATCCAGAAAACACACTTTAGAAAACAACTACTAGCAATGTTTAATATGCTCTTACATTTTATTCCTTAATCAGCCTGTCTTCAAAGTTTCACAGAAATTTACCCAGAAAACATAGTTTATCAGACAAAACTAAACTTCTTTTTAAACATTTATCTCAGCTTTTGAAATTCAAATTAATAAGACCGAATAAGAAGAAGGTCAAAGATATCAGTGGAATGAACACATCTTCATATGACAGGAGTAATTGTTTAGTCTCCTCATATTAATGACAGTTAATTTTATTTATTGCAAAATTCTTTTATATATTTACCTAAAATGTGCCATTCCTTTGTAGAATAACAAGATGCTAAAATAACGATGCCATCTGGAACCATTTTATATGTTAAGAGGGAACAATGTTGATGTGTGTAGAGACACAGCGGCTCAGTGCTCTTCCTTTTTGTGCTTTATATGGTTGTGTGTGTGTGAGATTTTGTACAGCGCAACATTATCCTGTTGGGCTAAAAAGATCTACAGCCGACAGCAACTCCTAGAAACAGGACTACACAGCGAGCAGACTATCTCAACCGAGTTTCCCTGCTTCCACGACATCCTGGCGGACATCATGAGGCCCACTGGCTCTTCGTGGATTACCATCCCCACAGGGAGGCGGCTTAGGGGGCACAGGGAAAAGAAGCAGAAGCGAGGCTGTAGAGCCGGCATGCACGCGAACAAGATGGATGAGCTGAGACTGCAAGTTGTCACCAACAACTTTGCTGTATCCTGCTCTTCATGGAGTTCTGGCTCCCCTCATCCATCCCAGACACAGCTATTGAACTAGCGTGATGCTCAGTTCACCGGCATGACAGGTTATGGGCCTCTGGTAAGAGCAGAGGAGGGGGGTTGTGCATGTGAACGTTCAGCAAAGCACGTATCCTGAGGCTGTTAACATCATAGCAGGTGACTTTTACCATGCTGAGTTAAAGACTGCTCCACAAATTGCACCAGCATGTAAAGTGTGCTACCAGGGCAGATAACACACTGGACAAGGTCTACTCAAACATAAAACTGGGCTTCAGGGCTAAACAGCTACCACATTTGGGCCAGTCTGACCACATGTCTATTGCTCATCATACCAGCATACACCCCCCTCAGAAAAAGTGTCCCAACCACATCCAGAACTGTTAAAACCTGGCCTGATAATTCCTCTTAACATCTGCAGGAGTGTTTGGAGTCAACAAACTGGGATGTTTTTGAACACCACAACCTGGAGCAGTAGACCACAGCTGTCCTGGGATGCATCAGATTCTGCACAGACCTCATCACCATGGACAAGCACATCCAGGTTTATCCCAACACCAAGCCTTGGATGACTAAAGAGGTGCAGAACCTGCTCTGGGAGAGGAACACTCTCTTCAGGTTGGCTCTGGTGCTGTACAGGACTGCCAGAGCCAACCTGGAGAAAGCATCAGAGAGGCCACCAAGGCTGCATGTAGAAGGAGGATCGAGGACTGCTTTCAGAGCAACAATTCCAGGAAGGTGTGGCAGGGCGTCCAGCACATCACCAACTACAGACCCAGCAGCCTGACATGGGGCACCATGGGGGCGCCTCATTAGCGGAAGAGCTCAACACCTTCTTTGTCCGCTTTGAGGTGCAGCCATCAGAGATGGATGTCCTACACTCACCAGCCCACAGCAGCCATGTCCTGATGTTGGACGAGCAGCAGGTGAGGCGGGTGTTGAGAGCCATGAACCCGAGGAAGGCCGTGGGTCCTGATGGCATCTCAGGACAGGTGCTGAGGGACTGTGCGGATCAGCTGGCTGGGGTCTTTACCACCATCTCCAACCGGCCCCTATGCCAGGCTACTGTCCCTCCCTGCCTGAAGTCCTCCACTATCGTCCCCCTCCCTAAGAAGAACACCATTAGTGGATGAACAGCTATCGCCTGGTGACACTTACACCCATAGCTATGAAGTGCTTTGAAAAACTGGTCTGGGCTCACATCAGTTCCTGTCTCCCCTCTCTGTTTGACCCTCACCAGTTTGTCTATCAAGCTAACAGGTCCCTGGAGGATGCTGTACCTACAGCTCTCCTCTCTGCTCTGTACCACCTGGAGCAGCAGGGGAGCTACACCCAGCTGCTCTTTGTGGACTTTAACTCTTCATTTAAGACCATCCTCCCCAGCAGACTGGTAGCTGAATTGTCAGGCCTGGGAGTGTCTCTCTCGATCTGCCTCTGGATTTTGGATTTCCTGATGGACTGCTCCCAGAGGGTGAAAGTGTTCCCCCACCTCTCCTCGGCCATCAGCCTCAGCACCGGCTCCCCCCAGGACTGTATGCCGAGCCCCCTGCTATTCACCCTTTTTACTCACGATTGTGCTCCCCTCCACCACAGTAACAGCATCTTGAAATTTACAGATGACACCATTGTGGTGGGGCTCATCTCTGGGGGAGATGAGACTGCACACCGGGATCAGGTGAGTCGACTGTCAGTGTGGTGTCAACAGAACGACCCGATCCTGAACACAACCAAAGCAAAGGAGAAAAACAAAGGCATTATTGTGGACTATAGAAGGAAGAACACTGACATTCATCCACTGCTCATCCATGGGCACTCTGTGCAGAGGGTTTCTGAAATTTGCTTCTTTGATGTGCACATTAAGGACAACCTGACCTGGACTGCAAACACAGCAACCACTCTGAAGAAAGCACAGCAGAGATTGCACTTCCTGAGGGTCCTCAGGAGCAACAACCTGCCGAAAAGACTGCTGGTGGCCTTCTATCGCTGCTCCATAGAGAGCATCCTGACCTACTGCGTGCAATGGTGATTTTAGGGGGTGGCCTGGGGTGGCCGGGGCCACCCCTGAAATCTCATTGGCCACCCCTGCGGCCACCCCAGATCTGATAGGTAGTTGGTCACATGGGCGTAACGGACGCGGGGTACGCATGGGACATGTCCCCCGCACTTTCCACATCTGTCCCCTCTGTCCCCCGCACTTTTTTCAGCCGTTACAACAGCTAAACCCGTTATTAGCATCCAGTAACATGTTTTCCCAAGCCGTCTTTGAATGCACCATGAGCGCATGCTAACGCAGGTGTTCCACAGGAGACGTGCTGCTGTGCTGAGCAGTGCTGAACGTGCGTCTGGAGTAATGTTTAGCAAACCAGCCAGAGCTAGCAAGAAGCAAAAAACTTTACACAGTTCTTTCCAAACAAACCGTGTAAGTTGTGTGACCTTGTTGGATGCAAACAATGTTAGACTTGTTAGCTCAATGATGACAAGGTAAAACGTGGCAATATATCAATATGTTAAGCTAGTTAATAATTTAAATGTGGTTGCCTCTGTTGCATTACTGCTAATTAGTTTATTCTTGGAATAAACCCAGTCCTCTTTCATTTCTGGGCAGAAGATGTGCTCACAATTGCTCTCCATGTATTTAAGTCTTTTGGTCCCAAAAGAGGAGAGTCAGGGAGGAGAAAAAAGAATAGGCTATCTATGGTATAAAAGTGGTTACATTTACAACTATTTTTACTGCTTCTCTTTCAAATTTTATCTCAGAATTTTGATTTTCAGATTTTTTAATGATTATTTCCATTACAAAGAGCAGAGTCAGGCAGGAGATGGACCAGAGGCCAGCAGTAATGTTGACCATGCAGGGTCTGCAGAGGTGAAAAAAATATATAAGTGGCTGAGAAAAAAATGTGTATCTATGGGTTAAAGTGATTTTGAGGTTAAATTCTACTGCAAGTTTTACTCTTCCTAATGCTATTTCAGAATTTTTCTTACCACATTTTTTATGTTTATTGCCATAACAGAAAGAGCAGAGTCAGGGAGGAGATGGATCAGAGGCCAGCAGCAGGGACAAGGATGTAGGGTCTTTACAGGTAAGGGGAGATTATAACTTCCTGAAAATAAGATATCTATTGCAGGGAGAAACCAGGCAGTACTGATCATTTCATGTTCAGTGTTTGGCACCTTTGGCTACTCGTCCAGTAGATGTTCAAGGGACATTGTTGTCAACTCAACTAGAGTTTGGCCACTAAAACTTTAGATTTTATAGTTTAAAGTTTTATACTTTATAGTTTAAAGAACTAGCCTAGTTGGTCCCCTGGTATTGTACTGTGGCTGTTAGGGATTATGTGGTTCTTTAGCCACTAAGGACGGTGCAATTAAATGTAAGAGAATGATAAATCGCTCTGAAAAATTTGTCCCCCTCACTTCTGAGATGGTGGTTACGCCCATGGTTGGTCAAGTTCGTCAACACGAGAAACAAGAGAAATTCTGTCAATCAATGATAGAAACGTCACACGTGCAGCTACTATACAAGGTGCTCGGATATTTTTTACAATGCTGGTTTTGCCACTCAACACTTAGATGCCGGACTTCTGTTCAGCCTATGGATGCTCTAATGAGAGCTGTAAGGAAACAAGAGCTCATGGAATTACTTTTCACATGTAAGATGTATGTAAGGAATAATATATTGTTAGCAGGTTGTCATAGCTAGAGTGAAATAAACGCCGACAAGACGGATAGAACCCCATCAGCTCCGTATCTGGCTTCTACCCATGATCTAACAGCTCTCTACATCATCCTGTGTATTACTCAGCTGCTTACCGGTGAAATAACTAATCTGAGACAATTTTTTGTTTAAAATTCGATGTTATGAATCTAGCGTTCCTAGCAACTTACTGCAGTAATTGGTACAAGATGGCGCTTCAGTTAGTAAAGCAACAGTACAGGTGACACAGTTGATGAGCTGATGACTGATAATGTTATTCTACAGGATGAGTTGAGAGCAGTTGAGTTTTGCTAATCTAATCTAATTTGTGAAGAGATGAGGACTTTAATCCAAGGAAATGACTCTTAGAAAATTTGTACCCTATCCTGAACATATTTTACTGATTTAGAGTAGTTAAAATAACCAGATATAATTGAGGACTGTAATAATGGGAAATGGAATTTAAAAATAAACCAGAATAGACACCTTTATTCAACACTTATGAGACAGGAAATCATGGGAGAAAGAGGGGATGTCACATGCAGCAAAGTACTGGGGTTTGAACTGTGGTCGGCTGCGTACATGACATTAAACTCCGCTATGCCATAGCCACCCCACACTAGCTTTGTGTCCCATCAAGGCCACCCCGGCAAAAAAGTCCTGGATACGCCACTGACTGCATGTGTGTTTGGTTTGCCAGCTGCACAATAGCAGACAGGAAGTCTCTCCAGAGGCTCATCAATATGGCCCAGAAAATCACCAGTTATCCTCTGCCCTCCCTCGATGAACTGTACAGCTCTCGCTGCCTCAGAAAGGCACAAAATATAATCAGAAACCCCTCACACCCTGGACACTACCTGTTTGAACTTCTGCGTCAGGCAGACGTTACAGAGCACTGGAAAAAGAAAATAAACAGGCTCAGAAAGAGTTTCTATGCAAATGCCATTTATGTACTGAACTCAGGACACATTAAATAACTCGAGTCTTTAGCGGGTTTTATTGGTGGTATGAATGTTTTTTAGGAATGTTTTTATATTGATAGTCTGACATGATTTTTTTGGTTGATTTTGTTATGTTATGTATTTTATTTTATTTATTTTATTATGTACTTTAAGGACTGCACCTTCAATTTCGTTGTTCTCATCCAATGACAATAAAAACATTCTGACATTCTGATAGGTCAAATTCCAATATTATGTATTAGAGTACTTTCACACTGAAAAATTCCACTCTTTAATCTGATGTAATCTGATATTCAGTGCAGCACGGACTTTACTCTTGTCTGGACTCACTGTACACAGCAGATACTTTTTCAAATACTCTTTAAATGTCTTATCTCGTAGCCCGTACACTATTGGACTGATCAGCCTGGGGAGAATCTGGATGATGATATAGCAAACAAAGAGTACTTGCACATAATGCTGAGGGAACCAGGACACCAAACCCTTTCTGATCTCATGAGCCATGTAGGTTAACATACACAGCAGCAGCTGAAAGCCGTGAAGCAGGATCGTGTTCCTGGCCTTCTTTGTGTCTCCTCCTGCTGGCTTTGCTGTTTTAGCTGATTTGGCAGCAAAGAAGATCCTGAAGTAGATGAAGAAGAGGGTGAGCCAAACACCAATCAGGCACACTGTATAAGAAACGTCCCTCTTTTTAAGACTTACTGGGTGTCGGAAGAGGTTATTCCTTTCGCAAAATATTGTGGAATGAAATAAGCGTACAGGCTCTGTTGCCAGAGTGATAAAGACGTCTGGCAGAGCTGTGACTGCAGCCATAACCCAAATCCACCCTATCAGGACATATGTACTTCTGATGGTGCAGAGCTCAGCATGTCGCAGTGGGAAACAAATAGCAATGTAGCACTCAACTGCCATGGCGGCTAAATTTAATGGAGTGTTGAAGGTAGTGAAGACAGCAAAGGTAATAATAAGGCAGCAGATGGAAGCGTGGATTTTGTAGAAGACATAACTAAAGACAAACAGACTGATTGTTGTAGTGAGCTGGATCATGTCGTTTACCACCATGTGGATGAACAGGATGTAACGAGGATTCACATAAAATACCTGAAAGAGAGCAGAAACAGCTCGTCTTTCCATCTGTTCCTTCTTACTGCTGATAGTACAATAATTTTGGGTGCAACAACAAACACTGACCTGGTGTTTTCTAAAGGTGTGAATCAGCGTGCCGTTGATATAACTGATTGTAAGACCAAGAGCCACAACGATCACATTTTTGATCACAGCCGTGCTTGATGAGTCTCGATAGGTCAGACTGGTCGACACATTGGACTCAGGAGCCGAGGAATTCATGGAGATGATTGATTCTGATGCAGAACAGAGAATATATATGAATAACTTATATACACTATCAGTCATTTTTTATTTATTTGTATTATTTTCGACATTGTTACATTAATCCCGAAGATTAGCACTTTATAGTTTTGATATCTTCAGTATTAATCTACAATGTAGAAAATAATTAAATAAAAACTACTGAATGAGAAGGTGTGTCCAAACTTTTGACTGCTAGTGTACATATATACTACCATTCAAAAGTTTGGGGTCACTCAGACAATTTCATGTTCTCCATGAAAACTCCCACTTTTATCCATGTGCTAACATAACTGCACAAGGGTTTTCTAATCATCAATGAGCCTTTCAGCACCATTAGCTAACACAATGTAGCATTAGAACACAGGAGTGATGGTTGCTGGAAATGTTCCTCTGAACCCCTATGGAGATATTCCATTAAAAATCAGCAGCTAGAACAGGCATTTACCACATTAACAATGTCTACACTGGATTTATCATTCATTTAATGGTATCATCATTAGAAAAAAAAAAAAATCTTCCAAAAATAAGGACATTTCTAAGTGACCTCAAACTTTTGAACGGCGGTGTTTGTACAGGGTGTCCCAAAACATGTATACACCTTTTAGCAGCTGATAACTAACTAACCTCACACCATTAGACTTTTTTTTATGGTGATGCCTAAAAGACAAAGTTTACGCAATAAGACCTGCAACAGTCACTGAATTGAGAGCAGCCACTGAACGTGAATGCACGCAGATACCAAAGGAACTGTTTCATGATGTGTGCTATTCCATCGCTTCACGTTGTCGGCAGTGTCTGGACCAGAACAGACATCAGTGTGAGAACAGGTGGTGACAAAACAATAGAATGATGTTTGTAAATTATTTTACATGTTGAAAATTAAACGAATTATAATAAACACCGAGTTTACATTTATTTAAAGTGTGTATACATTTTTTTTGGGACACCCTGTATGTATATGTAGTATACAACATGTACAGACAGTCAAGTGAAATCATTTATCCATCCTAAAAGTACTTTTGCAATGATCTTATCTTTCACAGTGTTTTTAAAAAGCTTTACTATAGCAGCAGTCCCTGTTTTTGTCTATGGTACATAACTGAGACTGTCACACTCTACTACCAAACAAATGGCTTATGTGACAAAAACAGAACATTCTTCTTATAAGTTTATTTTATTGTTATTCAAGTTCAAAAGTAGATTAAAAATGTATTACATATTTTAAAATTTAATTTGAAAAGTTTGATTCAGCTAAATTGAATCCAAAATTAAAAAATTCTAGAAATAGTGCATCCATGTAATACTGGATAAAGGATTACAGCAAGTTTAAGACGAGTAATTTAGTTCTCACACACGCGGTGGCTCGTTGAATTGTTTTAGAGGTGCCTAATTTAGGTTCTGATCACACTTACAGAAAGAAGCAATACATGCACATAAAAGGGACAAGATAATAGTACAGTAATATATTGTGACAGTAGAGAGGGATGAATTAGAAGGATAGAAAACTTGCCTACCTCAGATTGTACACTTCAATATTAACTTCTGCCAGTCACATAATGAGTGTGAATTGTGTGTGAGTGTATTTTTGTAAACTGGTATTGCATTGCCCCTCCTTGATTTCCATCTGTGGGCCAAACGGGGCAAAACAACATGGGACAAAAACAAATGAATTGTGATTTCAATAGATTATCTCTCATGCATGCATTCAATAAAATAAATCATTGGTTTTTATGATCTAAATTTGCAGTAAAATGTTGCAAATAATACAAGAACTGCATGTTCTGCAAACTTTTATGAATACACATATTTGTAAAATGAAGAATTTTTTTAAATTTTTTAAAAAGAACTGCCACTATCAGACGCTCTAACTAATGTATGCAGTTTGAGCACATTCAGAAACTGAAAGCTACTCATTTGTGCAACCAGTGAGTTAACACCAGATTATCAGTCAGTCATGTTTATTCAATTTTTGAAATTTTACACAAATTTTGAGTTGGTGTTCAAGAAGTAGAAACTTTGGCATTGATGGCTTCATTCATGTTGCTTAGAATAAACATGTTGCTGCTCAAAATGTGGGACCTGCTAACAGAAAGTGAAAAGAATTTCTGCTCCGTACCATGTGGATGCTTCTAACTTTGTCCACCTTTATCATGCACAAAAACATCACTGTAACACAGTGATGAAACAGAAACTCAAAATCATACTATAGACTATAGAGGGCCTTTTCTGACCTTCTATCTTGTGTGTTTGTGATTATTTTGAGACTCTCCCTGTGGCAGGCCGCATGTTGACACCCTGTAAACTGGTCTGCAGAGCTGATTAAGAACGTCTGAAAAACACGAGAAGTGTCACCATTAGCTACAGTCATGGAAAAAATGATTAGACCATCCTTGTTTTCTTCAATTTCTTGTTCCTTTTAATGGCTGGTACCACTAAAGGTTTATTACCTGAAGAGTAACAATGAACACAACAAAAGGCAGCTGATTCCATCAAACTTTATGTCCTGTCTGACATGCTTCAGTTTCATTCTATTCCAGGTATTAGAGGCCATTTCATTTCATAAGCAGCACTGCACATGTAAAGGTCTAGAATGGTTTCCTGCTGACATTCAAGTCGTAGCACAGCTCAGAAGTTGTCAGCTCTCACATAACGCCTAAAACTAAAGAATTATGTGAAGCCACAAAGACAGCCATCTTGGTACTGCTGGAAATTGGTCTGAGTGAGAGACAGGTAGCCAAAAACTGAAGATCTCCAAGACAGTCGTTCATTACACAAGAAAAAACAAGCTGAGCATGGTTTTACCAAACTGCTAGTGTTGAAGAATGGTAAATGAACTGGTGAAAAAATGGTGAATTAAATTAAATTAAACTGCTACACTGCAAGTAAGGAAAGAATTAAAAACTGTGCCACAGCTCGAATTAAAAACTGCGCCAACAGCTCGAATTAAAACTGCGCCACAGCTCGAATTAAAACTGTGCCACAGCTCAAGTTTCAGAACTAGAGATAAACTGTTAAATTAGAAGTAAAGTGTTACATAGTAGTGACCCAGCAGAATTCTGTGAGAATGATCAGGTTGATTATCTGGATGTCAGAGGGCAGTCTGCCAAAGCACATGGTGCTTACGCGACAAAAACTGGTAAAAACTGGTTTTAGCTGCTGTAACAGTGTGTCAGGCGAGGTCATGTCGGGGGGGGGGGGGGGGGGGTTGTTACATGTATTTGCTGAAGTGTAAAGAGTAAAAGAACTGATCTGTTTGAGGTTCCTCGTGGTAATTAAAGGCTCTGATTGGTTGGGCAGTGAGACAGTGGGAGGGATTTGGCACACCACCTGGTGATCTGATCAACTTTTGATTTGTAGGAAAGCATCAGGAAATCAGATACTATTAATAACAGAATAAATGATGTAATGGTGTCAGACAAGTCCCAACTTGTCCCAAAAAAGAAGGATGGACCTGGGGCGTGGAACCCCAGAAGCAAAAAGTATAAAAGACAGGGCATTCAGAAGGCATAGTCAGATTTACCCGAGGTATCTCTGAGTGTTTTGATCTGTGCACGAAATAAACACTTTATTTTTTAAATCTGAAGACGGCTTCAAGACTCTTCTCTGTTTTTTCCTTGGTGAGACTACTACAACTATTATTTTTAACTGAGTATATTTTTCATTGATTTAGAACCTAAATTGTGACAATAGATATAATTTGAGAAGATTCGGGATACACTACACTAGCTGGTCAGGAAACATCTTTCTACCCACCAGATGACCGTCACTCATCTGTTCCTGTGTCAGAAATCAGCATCAGATCTCCAGGGACCTTAAAAATGAGTGGACACTGTGGATAAATCTGACTTGTTTGGCAAGGACAGTTGGAAAGCAACTTGTTGAAGCTGGTCTGAAGTCACACAGGGCAGGAAGAAGCCCTTCATCAAGGAAAGGAGAGGAAAGCCCGGTTACTCTTTGCTGGGATCACAAGGATTGGACTGTTGATGATTGGGCTAAGGTTCTCTTCAGGGATGAATCCAGTTTTCAGTTGATGTTCACTCCAGACAACTTACTGGTTAGGAGGAAGCCTGGAGAAGCTACAAACCAGACTGTCTGCCCCTACAGTAAAACATGGGGTGGATCAGTGATCATCTGGGGTAGTTTCAGTCTGGGTGGAACATGGCCAATGAACCAGGTCATGAACAGGACTACGCTTGAAAACAGCCTTCTTCCATCAGCTGGAAAACTCTTTCCTGCCTCCAATGACTGGATTTTCCAACAAGACAAGGTCAGTTAAAGCCTGGATGGAGAACCAGAACATTGGAACCATGCCTTGGCTGCTCAATCACCAGATCTAAATCCAACTGAAAACCTGTGGGAAACCATCAAACACTAAATGGAGAACCACAAACTCCAAAAACAAAGCAGATTAGTTAGAATTAGTGCAACAGGAATGGTCTGCTGTGATCAGAAGCTGGTAGAGAGCATGCCAAGACGCATGCTGCAGTCATCAGAAACAATGGTTCTGAATCAGTACTAACTCCTGTGTGGATCATGGGATTAAAACAGACAGAAAAGAAAACATGGAATCCTAAAAGCTGTTTTTGGAAGAACAACACCATAGCTACTGATGGAAGAACTGAAGTGACTTTAATTATTATCGAGAGAAACATAGAAAATGTCTGATATCAGCTCTGAAGTTAAATTCATGAGATATTTTTGTTATCATTATATTTGTCCAAAGCAATGTACCTTTAGTTGTACCAGGCATTAAAATGAACAAGAAATTAAAGAAAATATGGGTGGTCTAATCATTTAATCCATGACGTACATTGTAATAAATTATTCTATAAATTCCAGTCATTTCACCAAAATTCAGTCAAATGCTATTTAAACAAGAACGGCCATTAACAGTAGGTTTCCATAAAAACTGATGGTGTGAATGCTGTATTTTTGTTTTTAGAATAACAGTCAGCCACATGCAACAGCTGACAGTTATCCTTCCTCCTGAAAAATATAAACCTAAACGGCAAATGTGTTGCTGAGTTTATGAGCTAGCTTTAATTCATGCTAACTTGACATCATCCTGGCAAGCATCAAGTCGTACACAAGGACGCATTTTCACATTTTACAATTTGATTTTATTTCTGGCTCATACAGATGAAGGACACATTGTTATTTATGGTTTATGTCTGCAGTTAAGAAAACTTTGGAATTCAATTTAAAACAATAAAATGTTGTAATTAGCAGTTAATTACAGTTATGATTAATTAAAGTGGCAACACTATGTAAATACAACATTTTACCTGAAAGTCTAGATACAATATTAAATGGTAAACTTCAGATTCCACTCTAGACTATTAATTACAATAAATTTATTAATTACACAGTAATTAACTGTTTTTAACCGTATTTTGCTTTAATTTTACAATTTATGATTGACTAAGCTTTTCATTCTACAGTACAGTTCAGTAATACAATCAGCTGTTTAAATCAATGTCACTGATAAGGCTGTAAAATAACATACAGTAATTACAACAAAATGTGAATTCACAAGAAATTTGTCACTTTATTCTGTCAGGAAAATTCTTCAGAGGAGTCCAAATTCTTCACCAAATTAATACTCAGAGTCGTGTCTCAAGTCAAAGTGAATGTTTTACTGGCACAAAGAATCAGTCTGCACAGAACACAGTCTGGGCAAGTGACTGGCAATATGAAGAAACAGTTTGGCTTTTCTACAGGCACAGAAACACGTTACATTACCATGAGTTAGAGGACGTTTGTGGTATGATCAGTAACTAACAAAGTTAATCATGTAAATTTACTGAGTACATTGGGTTCAGTGAGGTCACAGTCACAAAATTATGCAGTAGTTTGAAATCAGAAATAGCATTTACTCATTACATTATCATAATTTCATAATATATTCATACTAATAAAGACCTGTGGGTTATAAATAATTAGTAAATAATAATACACCTCGTGTCTGGTTTCTCCACGTAGTTTAGTCTCGCTAGAAATCTGTGAATTTGGATCTAAATTGAACCACTCTAACCTGTATTAAAGCTGTGGTGGGGGAAAAAAATCTATTAGATGCTTTTATTTTTATTTTTGTGAACATTGCAATAGCTTGTCTTACAGCACAGCTGCTGTGTCCAGCAGGTTGGAGAAGCTGTGGTTATTATTCAGATACGTCCAGCTCTACGATGATGTGAACCTACGGTGCTTCTGTGGCCGTTATGTTACCAATGCACCACCAGAGTTCAGGAATAAAGTAACTTATAGACAATGACCAGCCGTCACTGTGTTTTACAACCCCTTAGAGCAAATGTGCCACAGCTACAAGTGTAACAACCCAAACCATAGTGACAGCTATGCTACCACAACACCTCATAATCTATAGTCCATGTCAGTGACGGCAGGTCAGAATATTTTTTCTAACTCTCCTGAAGGCAAACTGACTCTTGCTGTCATAACTGGTGGCAGTGTACTACATAATATATAACACAAACTACTGTATATTATGATAAAGTTCAGCCTTTCTTGATGGGTCAGTGGAAACACAAAAGTTAATGGGAAGTAACAAAATATTTTTGCAAAAGGAGTCCAGAAATAAGCTGCCACCTCCATACATTACAGTTCAAGGACAGACACACTTAGTACTGTGCTGTGATTAACCACTGACCCCATTTTACATTGTTTATGATTGTGAAGCTCCTGGATTCTGAGGTCTTCTTTGACCTTTTTCAACACTTCCAGTCAAAAGTTTGGGGTCACTCAGACAATGTCATGTTTTCCATGAAAACTGAGCCTGAACTAATAATGTGTAGTGTATAGCTGACCAAAAACTTGACCAAATCTAAGGTTAGAATCAAGACATTTCAGGATGGATAAGCAGGTGTCCCATATGTCAGGGCTACATTCCTGGAGCATGGCTTGGGTTTTGGTTCATGGTGATGTGCTGCATGTCGTCCCTTCACTCTCCTCCCTCCTTCTGTGTCTCTCTAAAGCTCTAAAAAAAAAAATTAAATAATCATTAGAAAATAAAACATGAGTTTTTTTTTTTATTACATCCCTTTATTCTAAATATCTAAATTTCTTCTTAAAATAACCATTTGCACCAGATCCAACAGTCACATGGACTGTTTGGATGAACTGCATCTGACCACATGTACAGAGAGCAGAGGTAAGTGTGGAAACAAATTACAGAGAGTGAAAAAAAAAGACAGACAGTCAACACAACAGATGCTGCATGATTCAAAAACTGCATCAAATGGAGCCAGCTGTTGGAAGAAACATTCAGCATGATATATACTTCTGGAGTGGATGTATGAGTGCACAGTGTGTAGAGGCTGTAAAAATGTACGTCTTAAACATCTGTGGGCACTAATGGGATGTTAAGAATGGGAAAAATGTTTTTCGACTGATTTATGGCATCATGACTCTTTTACATTGTACAATAAACATGTCTGAGTTCCAGTCATTTCCACAGAGTTACAGGACTTTATGCTGAAGTGAAAAATGAGCCCACAGTGAGAACGTGAGAAAAAATCGATGAAAGCGCTTGTAGCTCAGAGGTTTAAGACGTCTTCGGTGTTGTCTTTGAATGGCTGTTAAATGTACACAGATACCTTTTCAAATACTTTTTGAAGTGCTTGTCGCGTAGCCCGTAGATGATGGGATTTGCAAAGCGTGGAAGAATTTGGTGTATGATAAAATTAAAAAAGTATATGTGCCGTGTCCCTTTAGGGAAGGAGTACGTGAGAACCCGAGTCAACATTGGCTGCACATAGACCGTCATGCACAACACGAGCTGAAATCCGTGGAGCACGATGGTGTTTCTTGCCTTTTTAGCATCTGCATTAACAGTTTTGGCCGCAAACAAAATTCTAAAGTAACAGTAGAACAGCGAGAGCCAAACCACCACCAGTAACAGGATGTGAGACACGTCCCTCTTGGATTTACTGTAGCTGCTCCTGAATGTAGTGTCCCTGATGCAGAACACTCTGGTGTGAAAGAACTCCATCTGTTCAGTGGCAAACATTAAGAAGACATCTGGCAGGACAGAAGCAGAACTTATAGCCCAGATGATGCCAATTACGATATATGTTCTTTTGACAGTGCATATGTAGTCGTAGCGGAGGGGCATGCAGACAGAAATGCAGCACTCTGCTGCCATAAAAGCGAGGTTCAGAGGAGTGTTATTTGTGGTGATGATGGCTGGCAGGATGACCAGCAAACAGACGGTGACAACAATGGTGCCGAAGGCGTAGGAACAGATGAAAAGGGTAATGCTGGTGGTCAGCTGGATCATGTTGTTCAGCACTAGGTGGACGAAAAGGATGTAGCGAGGGTTCTGCTTGAAGATCTGAAGAGAACGCCAGAATTGGGGGGTTAGATAACAATAAATGACACATCTTTACCTGCATTCAGAGAACTATCATAGACCTAGTAATGACCATTATCCCTCTTTGTTTCCTGCAGTGACCTCAACATCTGTTGTACAATTAGTCATATGTTAGTTTTTAAAATCTTAAACCACAGTAATAGTGCCATGAAAAACACATCCAGAATTACATATGAAAGGAAGAAAGTGGTAGTTCCAATATCAGTGTTGTTTCACGTTTTTTTCTTATTTTCATTTATTTTATGATAAAAAAAATGTAAATAACAGAGCCAATTTTAGCATTTGAACCAGCAGAGGTTGTGTTACAGAATCAGAGTAACACTTTATCAGTTTGTAATTTCACATACTAGTCTTTAATGATTTAACAGTTGTTATGCTGACTAGAATTTGACCACAGTTGTGAACTCTATAGAACCAAGGTTAGGAACAGTAGATACGAAAGAGGCATCACACATATTCTGCACTAATATCTGCTTCACACACATCATGCTTGGTGAACGTGCAGATCATGGCGGCGCTGATGTAGTTGATGGTGATGCCCAGGACCACAACGGTCACGTTCATGCTGACAGCTTGAACAAAGTCCCGATGATTCCAGACCTTTGTCACATTTCTGTCCCCAGGAGTAAAATTCATGCCAGCATCTGATGAACACATGTCAAAGGCAGCAAACAGAGAAAATATAACAAAATGCAGCAAATATCATATAAAAAACACTTTGCTTGCATGTTGTGTTTTTTTCAATAGAGCAGCTGAATACTGACCGATCTGATGTGGAGCTGAATCTGCCTCTGTGTGACTGCACTGATGTGAGCAGAGGACTTCTCATCTTATTGTCCCACTATATGTGTGTGTGTGTGTGTGTGTGTGTGTGTGTGTGTGTGTGTGTGTATGTGTGTGTGTGTGTGTGTGTGTGTGTGTGTGTGTGTGTGTGTCTTGCTATCATTGTGGGGACATACCATTGACTCCCATTCATGGCTAACTCCTAACCCTTACCCTAACCCTAACCAAACCCTAACCCTAACTAAAACAATGGCTAACCCTAAAGAAACGTTTTTGCACTTTTAGTTTTTTCAGTAACAACAACATGGCCAAGAAAACACTGTTTAAACTTGTGGGGACCGAAATGAGGTCCCCACAAGTGACATAGTTTTCGGTTTTCCTACAGTTGTGGGGACATTTGGTCCCCACAATATAGCAAAAACATGGGCACACACACACACACACACACACACACACACACACACACACACACACACACGTACGTGTGTGTGTTCTCAAGTCAACAAACACATTTTTCAGGTATATATTTTTAATGAATCAAAAATCCTTAGTAAAGTGATTTAGTGCAGAAATATTTGATTGAGAATTACAAATAAGCAACACTGCCTACTATGCTTACATTTATTTATTTATTTATTTTACAGATGTAGGAACATATTTGAAAGAAATACCAAGGCATTAACAGGATGTCAGTGTTAGCTCCTCTTATGCAGACTTGATCATGATTCTGGTAGCCTTGGCAGAGTAAGGTGCAGGCCATCTCCAAGTGCACCAGTAGAGGCCTGAAGCCCAGCCGATGTGTTGACCGGTGGGGTGGTAGTCGCCATTTAGGTTGGCAGAGCCACCCTTTCTGTACCACCAGCCACCACCACCTTCTGAAGAGGAACAGTCACTATCATGTCACCCACGGTACATGGGGAGCACCCATCGTTTTCACAGTCAGTGGTGCTGAAGCCATTGCCATTCTGGTCAATACTTTGATGAACGCCACAGATGGCGTCACCTTTGGACAGAGGTGGAAACAAAGAAAGTTTTAGAATTCAGAGTTTTGCTATTGTTTTCATATTTACATCTGCCATGTGAAGCACAAATGAGAAATCTATCAGTCTCTTGCTGCTCTACATTTGAGGTTGGATTTGAAGCTGCTGGATTGCTTTGCAGTGCATAAAAGGAAGAGGGTGCTGTTGTTCCTGAGGAAAACACAGATACATACAAGTCTGTACTGACCAATGGTGGTGGTTCTAACATTACTGACAGTGCAAAGATCTTCCAGAGAAAACCAGCATTATCACTGGGGCCTGATAAAAGCAGCTTGGCCTTTTATAAAAATATGTTTCAACAAGTAACAGCAAATCTCCATCATATCAAGACTTAAAGTTGATTTGATAATGATACTGTGATGTTTCGAATTTCTGCACTGAACAGCTTTAATTTACATTTATGGAAACAATAAGTACAATTAAAAGTGAAAACAGACTGGTTTTAAAAGTATAGATCCAATGCATAGACACAGACTAACATTAGTGTGTGTATTAAAAGCAAAGGAAAAAGTAATATTTAAAAGAAAACTTCAGTACCTGCGTTTCCACTGTACGTCTCATCTTGCAGTTTAAAAGCTGCTTTCTCATTTCCAGTCGGAAGTTCTTGTACTCTGCGAAGGCAGTCCCACCTTCATGGTCCCACATTGTCCACATTTTGGATTTGTTCTTAGAAAGAAAACCAACCCAGTGGTCCTCTAAAGGAGTCAACAGAGCACAAAGAAAAGGACTGACTTTTTTCTGACATCTCTGCACAGTCTGCACCAATCAACAGAAATAAATCAATTCATTCTTCAGTCCATTAAGCTATTTGATAGATATTTTAAAACTCAAAACACCTTTCCAAGCCTTTTTGGGGTAGTGCTTAACAAACTAATGCAGTTTCTCTCTTTTATAGTTACACACACAGCAGTTATCAGGGTATTTACTCATGGTCAGGGCTCCAAAACTGTTTGTGTGTGCATGGGTGGCTGTTTTAGGTTTTTATTGTCGTCTGTGCTGTTTTTCTAGGTGTTGTTGGTCCTTTGACTACTTTCACTTAAAAGCCCAACCAGTGACAGGAGTTGAAAATTAGCTCAGTGCGATACACTCTATATGTAATGCATCAGTCCTATGATAATTGCATGGTCCCTGATCAAATAAATGAATGAATAAATAAATTAAATGCTAAAAATTAAATATATTTTACCAAGGTAAAGTGAAATATGTGCAGTTTATGAGAATATCAGTGTTATATCTGCTTATGGATGTTAATATCTGTCTCTGTGTTTCTATCAGGAGGTAATGAGATCAGAGATTTCACCGTGGAAGTCATAGAGATAATCTACCTTTGTGTGTTTAGCTTTTATTTTCATGTAATGTTTTTGTATAAAATAAATATAAATCTGCCTCCAGAGTTGTCCTTGTGTTTCACCTCTTTCCAACCTTTCAGATTGTGCTGTTTGAGATCTAGATTCAACAAAGGCCATTGCAGATGATTCCGTTATTATTTTACCTGATAATGACACAATTTGTCCAAATGCAAGTCTTAACAACCATGTTAAGATATTGTAATAAGTACTATTGGGGCAAATTAAACCTTTAAAATCTTAGGTAGGATATCAAGTAATACTTTGTGTGGAATAGTCAGTGTGGTGCTGAAAGTGCAGCCTCTGGCTCTGTAGACAAACTTACTGGGGCCAAAAAAAGTGGAATACTCCTAATTTATAGTAGCAGAAGTAAAGTATGTTCAGTGTTGGGCAAGCTACTTGGAAACTATAATGAGCTAAGCTACCAGCTACTCCATGATAAATCAAGCTTTACTACACTGAAGCTATGACCCACAGAAATGTAGCAAGCTAAGCTACAGCAATATGGCCAAAGTAGCTTAATACATTCAAGTTACTTTTTTTTCTTACCAAAAAATTTCAGGGACTAATGAAGTCAGTCAAACGGAGACAAGAAAATGCTGACTTGTTTATTATTAAACCATCATTTTGTTCTCAGTGCTCCAAACTTAGTAAGTTGATACACTGAGGAATATGTGGAGCTATATTTAAAATGAATCAACCTTTTTACATTAGAAATCATTGTTTTGATTTTCTTTTTAGTTTGTATTGCAGACATAATGTATCTGATAATTAAGTTGCAGTAGCTTATATTAACACACCACTTACATTGGAGGGTATAATAGGTTACATTTGATATCATTTCCATATAAAGTAAGCAATATTATAGTAAGACAATTTTATACATAATTTGGGTATTCACGTTGGGTATTAAATCAAGTTTTATTTCTTAAGTCTAATATCTATGTAAAATCAATCAATGCTTTCCCAAAGTGCTGTATCCACTACTACTTAACTCAATTTTGGTCTTGAGTGTAAGATTAAGATATTTAATCATTTATGCCATCACTTTTGTTACCCTTTCTGTTATTTTTTTTTTCAGCCATTTGCTCATTAGTGTTAACAGTAATACTGAAGAAGACAGATTTTGGTTTTACTGTTACCTCGTTTTCTCCCATACCTCTTCCCTCCTATATGTATCAGTTTAATTATTTAATCCCCCAATTTACACATATTCACACACTGCCACCACAACCTTACGCTTAATTTAATTAATTTACTGCCACACGAATTTTAGATGTTGAAAAGTAGCTCGTTTGTGTGTGCATCTTATACTGCGGTTGACATGTGGTGGTTAGCTAACTGCTGCTGGTTGTGCATATTCGGTAGTCACCTGTATATGGGTTCTCTGATTTGTATTTGACGTCTTTGAAGTTGACAGAAACTTCGCCTTGGGCTGGCACAGTAGGCATCTGAAAACAACTTTTCTCCGTTTTTTCACAAAAACTCATAACTATTTAGGTAGGGCCACGGTGACTCTGACTCCTCTGCCATCTCTCAGTGAACTGAAGCGAGCGTCTGTGTGTGTGTGTGTGTGTGTGTGTGTGTGTGGATCCAGTGAGTCGCAGGAAGGGATTGTTGAATGACGACATCAACAGTTCCTCCGCTTCTATTGGTCGACACAGACATGTCGGCGTTTGGAGAGGATGTCACTGTCTGATCCTTAAAAGTGTGAGATGAGACTGCAGCAGAGCAGAAAGCTCCGCTTCAAGCAGTTCAACATTAATCCTTTTTAATGTAGCTTTTTGCGTTCGCTACCGTGCTACATGACCAAAAGATCAGCTAAGCTGTTGAAACGTTTTTTGATTTTGTAACCAACGACGCTATCACATCATTAGAGAAAAATGTAGTTAAACTGCTAACAAACGCTATTTGTAGTGATGTTACTGCCCAACACTGAGTATGTGGTTCATGGTTCGGGTTTTCACAGATTTTAACTACTTCATATGTGTTTTACTAATGATTTTGTACTTTTTGTTTTAATGTGAAAAGTAATTGTAATTGTAGAAGAGTAAAAAGCATAATACGTGTTTAGTGACTCCAAACCAAAAACGAGTCACTGAGAGGCTAAGGAGTAGTGCACTGCTGACTCGCTGCACAAAAGAAAAAAAATGCCATTTCCATGCTTCCTACTGTCACATTTATTTAAAAAAAAAAAAACACCGAACAAACCAGCAAAACAGGGCAAGGCCAGGCAAGATGTTCAAAAGCTCAATTTGTAGCTGGATTAAGCGGTCAACAAAAAAAATACAACCTCCCTACTCACCCCCTCTCCATGCAGTCGCCACGGTGAACAGGTGAATATAATGCCACTCAAACAAATCACTGCACCTCCAACCACACCCCCGTAATGTGAGTGAAAGGTGACAAACAGCTGATGCCAATACAAATTGAAACAACATTTACACATATGGCACCTACAATGTGTGTGTTACGGCGGGTACCAGAGGCTCAGTTGCAGCAAAAGGCAGATTTATTTGCAGACTCAGAAGACAACAGAACGATAACCAGAACTGGCTGTGAACGAATGCAGAATAAACTCAGGAACTAACCTAAGAGCCTCTAGAGGCAAGGAGAACAATTAACCAAGATAAATGCAAAACTAAAGTTAACCCACGATTGGTAACACCAAGGCAGGCAAACGAAATAACAGGGCAAACCATAAAAACAAAACTAACACCAGAACTCAGCACAACCCCCAGCCCGGCCGCCTCCCAAAAAAAAAGCTCAAACCCAGATGTTAAGACAGTAGGGAGCTACGCAGCCGCTAATCTAACACCGAAAGACAAGAATAGCCTGCGTCTGATGACACTAGGGCTGGAGAGCCTCGCTGACCCTAACCCTAATTTCCACATACCGCGAAAGCGCTGTGCTCTTGAATCGTACTGCGCAACGACGCTGAAGTTAGCTTCCGATTCGGCAGCTTCCGATTCGGCACTTAAGGGAAAAGTTAAGGGGAAATGAAATGAACGTGCGGTGCGACAGTTTATCCACTGATTATCTGTTTTTTTCGACACTTCTTGATGTGTAAACATTTTAGACATTTGGGTAAGACATTAACTATGCCTGACAAGAGCTATTGTATTTGTAAAATTAATATTTTATTTGTGAAAACGTTTAAGGGGATATTTCACCGTTTTTGCTTTATAACCGGTCCTTATTAGACCAGGGCCAGATTGAAAACCACTGTACCTACACTCTTCAAATCTGGACTGAATTATTCTACAGAGCCTGTAGATTCATAAAAACATAGTGTCTGATTTGTGAAAACTTTATTCTATTTGTGAAAATGCAATAAAGGCACATTTTACAGTTTTTTTCTCATCTAGACCTCATTAGACCAGGTCCAGGTCGAGAACCGCTACACCTAGACTCTTCAAATCTGGACTGAATTATTCTACAGAGCCTATAGATTCATAAAAACATAGTGTCTGATTTGTGAAAATTTTATTCTGTTTGTGAAAATGCAATAAAGGCACTTTTCAATGCTATTTGTCATCTGGGATGGGGTTGCGCAACTTATTTATACAATTAGTCAGAACAATGGCCTCTACAGATAATGTAACAATGATATAAGAATGCATTTTTTATGTTTTCTCATTCTTCTTCCTTTGATATGTGATTACAGGTACCTTGGTTTTGGATGCAAATTTTGTCCTTCTAACTTTTGGGAGTGTTAACTCTTTTTATGTCAAGTTTTGTCTTTGTAATGATCTGACCAATCATTCACAAAATACTCACAATATATGTCAACAATGGTATCATGAACCTGTGACACCCTATTTCTATCATTAATAAACACTGACAATCTTCAACATACATGGACATGGTACATGGACTTTCAAAAAAATGTCAACAGAATTATTAACAACAAAACCAACAACAACAATAATAATGATAATAATAAGAATAAGTATAAGGTTAAGTATAGGCTCTCGACCTAGACCTGGTCTAATGTGGTCTATATGCTGAAAAAACAGTAAAATGTGCCTTTATTGCATTTTCACAAATAGAATAAAGTTTTCACAAATCAGACACTGTGTTTTTATGAATCTACAGGCTCTGTAGAATAATTCAGTCCAGATTTGAAGAGTGTAGGTACAGTGGTTTTCAATCTGGACCTGGTCTAATAAGGACCGGTTATAAAGCAAAAACGGTGAAATATCCCCTTAAACGTTTTCACAAATAAAATATTAATTTTACAAATACAATAGCTCTTGTCAGGCATAGTTAATGTCTTACCCAAATGTCTAAAATGTTTACACATCAAGAAGTGTCGAAAAAAACAGATAATCAGTGGATAAACTGTCGCACCGCACGTTCATTTCATTTCCCCTTAACTTTTCCCTTAAGTGCCGAATCGGAAGCTAACTTCAGCGTCGTTACTGTGCAGCACTTAGAAATCATTTTCTTCTATCAGACAATTTCCACTGCACGCGCTGCGGAGCGCCAGCACCGCGTCCCTGAAGCGCCGGCGCGCTACGGCTATAAATCGCTATAAATCACAGAGCAATGTGGCTGGGACGAGCAGAGCGATAAATTAAATTCATGCAACTTCCAGGTCATGTGGCCTAATGACTCAAAATCAGTGCAGGATCACACTGACACATGTCTTATTATTGCCTTTCAATAACAAAAAACAGAGACGGCTGAGAAACATTTCTTTGCCGGTTTGAATAACTTGATAAAGGATATTTATCATCAGTGGGAGTAAGAGCGGGAGAATGTCGAGTGGGAAGGGTTCTCAGAGAGGTGCATCAGCCCTATAATGAGCTGCGTCGCCAGGTAAGTCACCTACAGTAAGAACATACACATTATTTTTTTAATAGTTCAACTTATGAAATTCTACATTTAGAATTATATATTAGAAGTATATTAGTAGGAAACACATGTATTTAATTTATAAATTCTATGAACGTTCAACTTCATGTAATTCAGCTTTGCATTGGCTAAATGTTACTTGTTTTAGGGAGCACGTAACCTGAACCCTGTTCCTTACCATGCTGAGTATATGGGCCACAAACTCCACCTTGACCAGAATGAGAAGCTGGGCATGTTTGGAGTGACACATGTCTTGGCTATTGATGGATTCAGCAGCAAAACTGTTATTGTTCTTCACAATGCCAGTGAAGAACAATCTCATCATTTATGAGGAAGTTTACAGGCAAGTCATGTCTAGGTTTACACCCAAGTAAATGATAAGCACTTTGTGTAGTTATAATATAATATTAGTCTTATTTTATAATTATTGGAATGTGCTACATGTATTGTGCACGCTTCAATGTGAAATTATTATTAATCTATCTCATCTACATTCTGTAAATACCCATTTAATGTACACATTTTCTCGATTGCAGGACGGCAGTCGCCAACAACAGCATGTGGGACCAACTCAGAGTTGATCACAGCAGGGAGTTTTACTTGACCTTATACATGCAAGAAAAGCTGTCTCAACACAGACATAACACTAACAGACTGCCTTACGTTCAGACAACTTCTTTAAGGGTGAATTTTGATCTACTAATTATATGGAAATAATAATAAGTAACTTTCACAGTCAGCCAAAATGTAGTTACAGTAAAAAAAATATTTATGATCCCAAATCAGAAAGAGTTGGCAAAGGAAAAAAATGCATTTAAAAATTTACATCATTAATTGGCCTTTAACTCATATTTCATTGCAGCCACTATCAGGATGAGACATTTCATATAAATACCCATTTAGAGCTGCAATACCTTCAAAAAATGGTTGGTGCAGGGGGTTCTTGATTGGTTTATACAGGCATTGTATGAACCTAGTCCTACAATGCGTGCTTTACTTGGCCAGGGGTTACAATCTGACTTCTAGTCCTTTGGTGCATGTGACCCAGTCTCTCCCCTTCAATTCTGTCTTGTTTCTGTCATATCAAAATAAAAAAAGGGGCAGTGGGACAATTTAGCACTACTGATTAAGTGAAAAAGTGATTATTGCACTGAGTGGTGATGTGATGCTGTCAGTTTGTAAGCAGACCAGACCACCAAGTCAGGGCAGGCAGCTCATAACCTCTAAGGCCAACTTTTTATGATTTGGGGTTATAAAAATTGTTTTATAATCTGACGAGCTTTTTCAATAAATCTGAAATCTCTTCTTGTGTTTCAACAGAACCTATGTGTGGAAAGAATTTGGCCAGAGGTCAATAATTGGGTGAACTACCCCCTAAAACAGGCTCTGGTTCACTTGCTGGATCAAGAGTTACTTGATATGCAGGATAATGTCACCAAATTTTGCATCTCAAACTTGGCATGCCAAGTGAGTTAGATTGGCCTTGGCAGAGTTGTCCAGTCGTGGAATGTCCACAGGATCCCTGGTAAGTTATGATAATAACTATATGTGTAGAACCTCAAAACAATGTGTATTCCAAACTAAAATTATTAACATATTTTAGGCAGAGGGATACCAAATCAACTCGCTGCTGGTGGTTGTGCAGCAAGGATTCCCCCAGAGATGCTGCCCAGTGCTGCTGAGGCAGCACAAATGTATGAGCAGGAGTTAGGGTCCTCCCTGACTTGGGTCTCTTCCTTTGGCTCTGATCCATTTTCATCAGAGGAAGGCCAATGTCGTGCAGAGCAGCTGTTTGGAGAGAGGATTCCTGACATTTCTGTTCTTTTTGACTCTGTGGTTAACAATGACCATAGTATGTTTCAAGAAGCACTGTTCTACCTGATCTATGTGACTGAAAGACATGTGTGATTGTTAGAGATATACAGGTCCTTCTCAAAAAATTAGCATATTGTGATAAAGTTCAGTATTTTCTGTAATGTACTGATACATTCATATATGTTAGATTCATTACACACAACTGAAGTAGTCCAAGCCTTTTATTGTTTTAATATTGATGATATTGGCCAAAAAGTAAAGAAAAACCAAAAATCCATATCTCAAAAAATTAGCATATTATGAAAAGGTACTCTAAACGAGCTATTAACCTAATCATCTGAATCAACGAGTTAACTCTAAACACCTGCAAAAGATTCCTGAGGCCTTTAAAAACTTCCAGCCTGGTTCATTACTCAAAACCGCAATCATGGGTAAGACTGCCGACCTGACTGCTGTCCAGAAGGCCATCATTGACACCCTCAAGCAAGAGGGTAAGACACAGAAAGAAATTTCTGAGTGAATAGGCAGTTCCCAGAGTGCTGTATCAAGGCACCTCAGTGGGAAGTCTGTGGGAAGGAAAAAAGTGTGGCAGAAAATGCTGCACAACTACAAGAGGTGACCGGACCCTGAGGAAGATTGTGGAGAAGGGCCGATTCCAGACCTTGGGGGACCTGTGGAAGCAGTGGACTGAGTCTGGAGTAGAAACATCCAGACCCACCGTGCACAGGCGTGTGCAGGAAATGGGCTACACGTGCCACATTCCCCAGGTCAAGCCACTTTTGAACCAGAAACAGCGGCAGAAGTGCCTGACCTGGGCTACAGAGAAGCAGCACTGGACTGTTGCTCAGTGGTCCAAAGTACTTTTTTCGGATGAAATCAAGGTGCCAGAGTCTGGAGGAAGACTGGGGAGAAGGAAATGCCAAAATGCCTGAAGTCCAGTGTCAAGTAGCCACAATCAGTGATGGTCTGGGGTGCCATGTCAGCTGCTGGTGGTGGTCCACTGTGTTTTATCAAGGGCAGGGTCAATGCAGCTCGCTATCAGGAGATTTTGGAGCACTTCATGCTTGCATCTGCTGAAAAGCTTTATGGAGATGAAGATTTCATTTTTCTGCATGACCTGGCACCTGCTCACAGTGCCAAAACCACTGGTAAATGGTTTACTGACCATGGTATTGCTGTGCTCAATTGGCCTGCCGACTCTCCTGACCTGAACCCCATAGAGAATCTGTGGGATATTGTGAAGAGGAAGTTGAGAGTCACCAGACCCACCACTGTGGACGAGCTTAAGGCCGCTATCAAAGCATCCTGGGCCTCCATAACACCTCAGCAGTGCCACAGGCTGATTGCCTCCATGCCACGCCGCATTGAAGCAGTCATTTCTGCTAAAGGATTCCCAACCAAGTATTGAGTGCATCAGTGAACATAATTATTTGAAGGTTGACTTTTTTTGTATTAAAAACACTTTTATTGGTCGGATGGAATATGCTAATTTTTTGAGATATGGATTTTTGGTTTTTCTTTACTTTTTGGCCAATATCATCAATATTAAAACAATAAAAGGCTTGAACTACTTCAGTTGTGTGAAATGAATCTAACATGTATGAAAGTCTAATGTTTATCAGTACATTACAGAAAATACTGAACTTCATCACAATATGCTAATTTTTTGAGAAGGACCTGTATGTACTTCACCTTCATGAAAAAACTGATGAAATTATTTAGTGAGCTCTATTGTAAATAAATATCAAGTTTGTTTAGAACTCTGCATATTTCTTTTATTGTCAAAAATATGTCAAGTATAAAAACCATTTAAACAAAGAGCGGACTGCCACAGTAAAGTGCTTAAAATGAACTATCCAGAAGTCCACAAAACAGTACAAAATACAAAAGAATATAAAACATTGCAGAACAATATTCTCAATGACCATGAATGGCCATCACACCTTCCTCCTCTCTATTACTCAACAGTATTGCTTTAAAGTAACAGTTACATTCTTTTAAGTGGAGTTTTTTTTTTTAGTTGGATTCCTGAATACGAACTCTCCTTTTAATCTTGAACATTGGTCACTGTTACACACAATACTTTGAAGGAACAAACAAAGTGCCTGTTGCCACTAGATAGAATACATATACTACAGGAGCAACTTTTCCAGTGGCGCCAGCGCCTCACAGAGTCCAGCCACTTCGTGGATGTTGTCCTCCAAATCCACAGCACGACACTTTGGGGCAGTAACTGCTGCTTGTGCTCTACTCCGTAATACAGACCTTACACCCAATCAGGCTTCTGCAGCAGGTTGAGAACATTGGTCGATTTAAAATACCTGTGAATTTATTAAAAAACAAAACAAAAACTTGTATTTGACAAATTTTCATTGTGTTAAGCAGATGAATGAAGAAAGCTATGTAATCCAACTAACAATTCACAGCATTTTGGGATGTATAAGAATCTGATCCCATATTCCATGTTTATGTTGATCCATAGTATAAGAGTACCAACCTTTACAGACAAGACAGTTGAAGACCTCTCTTCAAGAGGCTATTTCAGCCTCTGACAGAGACAGGGTTGTTGTTGTCAGTGTGGAACGTCCAAATCCACTCAGATCTTTGATAATCTGCGACACATCTTTTAGCCCCTGGGCTGCCTCGACAACATCTTCAATGTCTGCTACAACCTCTTGAAGGCCAGTATCTTCTCTGCGACTGAAAAACATTTTTATTTATTTTTTAAGACAGACAGACAAACAGACACTTAATAGATTCCTCTGGAAGGCTCTCATCAGGAAATTTGTAAGAAAAACAACCCACACAGGAACAGTAATCAATGTAAGCCTTATGGACATCATCTGAAAGTTAGCACAAAATATTAAATAAACTGAAAAGAGGTAAAATAGTCTTCACTGACCTCAGCCGCCTCCTTTTATTAACCTGGAGCAGATCCCTTTGATCTTCAGGCACTGCAAACACTTTCCTGGAATTCTGCTTCCAGTATGCTGATCCTGCAATAAAAATGAATAGGATTAGTTATAATTTTAGTTTTATTAACTTTCAACCATATATTTACTGTCTATTGCATTAATTATATTCTATATGTGGGTTTTTTTTCTTTTGAAAGCAGATCTGAAGATCTATTAAGTATGTGAACTGTTTGTGCAGAAAACCTCACATTTACACAGTAATAATTGCAACAAAATAATAACTTCATCATACTTACCTCTAGTTCCGTCAGAATCAATTATTTGATTCCCCTGACTGTCTGTCAAAATAACATGCTCCTGTTCTCCGAGGGCTTCCTTCACCTTGCTGGTGATTGCTTCTACACAAGCTTCAAACTCTGTGAAGCGGACTGTCACCATCTTGCTGCTCTCCAGCTTTCCATTGAGGACATCAGCAAAGAAGACATTCCTAAACATTGATAGGAACATACACTTTCTGTAACACACGGAAAAGTATCTTATAAATAACCAATATGCTATGTGATGCAAGAACTCTGTAGCAATTTTGATAATATTTGGATTGACTGTCCAGTCTTAATATACAATGATAACACTAGCCACTTAATTTAGGACTGGTGTCATCAGGCTCTTGGCTAAACAAGCTTAATGTTGCTGAGTTGTGGGGTGGATAGGTGAGATAATGGCAAATATGCAGGACAAGGGATTACCAACAAATAGATGGCACACCTATAGAAATGATGTAGAAGAAAGCAAGTGTGTTAGGACAAGGGAGGTTCTGGCAAAATGTTTCTTTATTACCTCACAAAGGTTTTGGATGGGGTGCTCCTTGGTACTGAAGAGGAGGAGCTTGCAGCTGCACTTGGTGGACGGTGAAAAGAAAATCTGACCGGCTGGCCAGATGGGAGTGCCCCAGCCGACTTCTCCAGAGAGGTGCTGTTGCCATGCACTTCATAATGACCTTTATCATTGAGGTCAAAGCACATGAAGTCGCCGCCAGCTTGTGGAAAGATGGCCACATTTGTGTCATCTGTTAAATACAGGCTGCCCTTTTGAACCTGGAAGTGTTTAGGATAGAGAAGCTTAAACACTGTTCTTATTCATCTATTTACATTTGAACACACATTTTAACACAATTTAAATGGTCTACATTTATGCACACGCACAAATAAATATTTCAAGTCACTTTCAGAATGGTTCTTGTTAAAAATGTAATAAGTAGTGTAATGTAGTGTTACTTTTAGCCGTTGCATATAATAAAGTTGAAAGAATAAACATTTTCAGGCACTGGGCTCCACCAGGTGGGATTTGCAATCTAAATGAATTAATCAGGTGCACTTTAAGAGTATCAATCACGTATCACATCAAGAAGCTAAAATGACAATTTGACAATTTCAAAGTTTTTAATAATCAATATGAGTATTTTTAACAATGATTTGCTCCATAACTGAAACACCGAGAGGACTGAGAGGAGGCTTGGAGCCCAGCAGAGGACTGAGAGGAGGCTTTATTTCATTTGAGCTTGCGTTTTCACTGCCCACAGTACCCTTACTTTGAAGGCGGGGTAAATGCGGCCACGGAAGCTACGTAGCCTCGTGACGTCATTGCAGTGCGGTGTGGTACATGTCGCAGTGCACAACATAGCACGTCCTACAACTCCTGTTTTATCTTCGCACAGGAACCATGACACAACACACACATAAAAAAACACCACACAGCCTCCGACACGACGGCGGTTAATTTGATGACAAGGGAATACAGAGCTGAGGTGGATTTACTGCCGAGTTTGGCTCCGGACAACTCAGAGCTGAGTCAGGAGAGAGGAGTGTTCACAGAGCTAGCCGCTGCCATTGCTAACTAATGTTAGCAATGGCAGCTACATTTAGTTGCAGTTAGCTCTAATTTTAGAAATGAAGCTGCCGCAGTCAGTCCACCAAGAATCACCTTAGCATTGTAATAATCTCCGTCATCGTTGTTGAAAGCTGTGTGTTGCTCCGGTCCGGAGGTATTCATTGTAAACGTGCTGTTTGTTAGCATGTCTGGCTGTTAACTGCTAATTTGTTTGCACAAGCATATTCCAAAATACTATTAAAATTGTCTACAAAACTAAAGTTCACCAAAATATCTTAAAGCCCTGGACGTTACGGTAATTTAAAAAAACACGTTACACTGTAAGTTGGTCTGAGGCAAGCTAACACAACATAATGTATTAGCCTACTCCAGCGCCCGGACATTGACGTGACTTACATGAAAAATGACAGCTATTTTCTCGGTGATCATGTCTTCTGGCCTCAGTGCAGTGTTGCCAGGTGGGAAATGTAGGATTATCGTACCAGAGACATAAAATTATCGTATTTTGAGGGAAATTATCGTACACCCGTCATAATCAAACTAAACAAGTCTATTGATGCGCTATAGTCACTCTAGTGTTGAATAGCGTCTAACAGGCACTCACGGCTTTGTGCCGGTACGGAATGGATCAAAGAATGTCTCTGAATGGATTCATCAGCAGCCCCACAGTTGCGTTAGGCTAATGTGTCCCCCATAAACAATGACGGGTGGGAACTAATAAGCCAAATCATGAGGCCTGGAGGCCGCCCAATGTTAGGAAATAGACATAGCACCAGGTTTAAAAGGTAAATAGTATTCATGATAACTGACAAGGAAATAGAAAATGTTTTTTGGATTTGCTGTGGTTTTTTAACACAGTTATTTCGGCCACCAGCTCTGTCTTGCAGCACCAGCAAAAAGCTTTGCTTTCCAAGCCTGCAACAGGTCTCAACCACCCGGCAAATTGGCTCTCCCACTCTTTTTTTTTTTTTTTTTTTTTATTACAATGCATACACATAGCATACAAGCTTGCAATAAAACAAGTTTAAAGGGAGAAAGAAAAAGGAACAACAAAAACAAAAAAAGAAAAAAAAGACAACAAATAGGCATATATGCCTAATTCCAAGGTACAATTCATTATAATATATATAACATTCTCTTTTAACCATAAACATTTTAGGCATCGATAACCTTTAAGGTTCTCATTATCTCAAGAGTTTTCACAGATTTTGTGTGGGATACATTTAATAAAGTATTCACGTATATGTCGATATCTAATTGGAAGACTTTAATCGAAGGTTTTGACTCACCATATTTACATTTATGTATATAAAATTTACCTAACAGTATATACAAATTGACTAGATAATCTAGTCTTTTATCTTGATGGGTAAAGTAAGTTACAATAGCCTGGCTTTTTAAACATATTTTGTAATTGGTTTTTTGGAAAATTACTAGCTCTATTTTTGACCAGAATTCTTTAACAACTTGACAGTCATAAAACAGGTGTACAATTGTTTCATCTTCTTGTTTGCACAAGGTGCACTTTGGATCCTTTTCTTTTAGAAATTTAGATATTGCTAAATTGGTAGCATAGATTTTGTGTATTATTTTCCAGTGCAATTCTCTTATTTTATTATTAATGCAATATTTAAATGGGGTTAACCATGCTTTTTGCCAATTAATATTAGGATATTTAGAATTCCAGTAAGCTTTACAAGCCGGTTTAATTCGATCATGTAGTTGTATGCTATTTCTAATGAATTTGTTGTTACACTTAAGACTGTTAAAAACTATTCCATCAATGATGATTGGCTCTGTTATTTTTGGAGATTGCCCTTTAGTATATGACTTCATCAATTGTTTCAGTCCCTCAGGAACACTTTTCATGACATAATTAAATTCTTTAGAGGTGACAGGAAATTCAAATTTTCTCATAAATACTTCATAAGATAGTAACTGGCCATCATCGCCAAATAAATCCTGTAAGAAAAGTATGCCTCGTTCAGCCCATTTTGATTGATAAAGGGATTTATTTCGCTTAGTAATGTCTTCATTATTCCAAATAATAGATTTGTGGGGCGAAAAGTTGTGCTTGTATAATAGTTTCCAGGCTAAAAGGGCTTGTTGATAAAATGCACACAATTTCAGGGGCAATTTGGATACCTTATAATTACACTTCAATAGACAGCAGAGGCCGCCCACTTTTTTAAAAATGTTAGTGGGGATAAAATACCACAAGGATTCAGGGTTTCCGATGCATTGCTTAATCCATTTAATTTTAAACATAGAATTTAGTGTTCTAAAGTCTAAGAGTTCAAGTCCCCCTGAATCTTTGGGGTTTGTCAGTATAGTTCTTTTAACACCGTGTCGTTTGTTTCTCCAAACAAAATCTGTGATTAACTTGTTAATATCTTTACAAACATTGTCTTGTACATTTAACGATAAAGCAGGATAAACAAACCTTGAAATACCTTCAGCTTTTGTTAGTAAAGACCTTCCCCATATTGAAATGTCTCTTTGTATCCACCAATTAAATATATTTTTAGTTTTCTTTAATTTGGGAATGAAATTTTGTTGTTGACGTTCCTTTTCCTCTTTACAAATAAATATACCCAGATACTTAACCATTTTTTTAACAGTAATATTGTTAATTACTTGGTCATTACCCTCATATAAACATAAAATTTCGCACTTAGACATATTTAATTTTAAACCGGACACTTCAGAAAATGTCTTTATCTTAGTAATCGCTCCCTCAACCTGAATCTTATTTTCGAGAAAAATAGCAGTGTCATCCGCAAGTTGAGTAATTTTTATTTCTCTATCAAATATAGTTATCCCTTTTAAATTAGTGTCATTTCTAATATATATGGAAAGAAGTTCTACAGCCAGAAGAAACAAAAAGGGAGACAGGGGGCATCCTTGTCTGACTGATCTTGTGACCAGAAACCTTGACGTAGTTCTAGGATAAAGCATAACACAGCTGTTAATATCTTTGTAAAGCAGTCTCGTCACCGATAAAAAGTTTGGGCCAAAGCCAAAAGCTTGAATTGTTTTAAATAAATAATTATGTTCAACTGTATCGAATGCTTTATAAAAATCTAAGAAAAGAATCAAAGCCTGAGTGTCTATAAGTTCAGCATAATCAACTAAATCCATTATTAATCTTATGTTAGAGCTAATATGTCTTTTGGACATAAATCCAGTTTGATTTTCACTTATAATATCATCAAGTCCTCTTTTGAGACGCCTGGCAAAGATGGACGCCAATATTTTATAATCTACATTAAGTAACGTGATGGGCCTCCAATTTTCTATCAACAGTGGGTCTTTATCTGGTTTAGGTATCAAACATATTAATCCTTGTTTCATAGTATTTGACATCTCTTCTGTCTCTATACATTGGTTTAAGGCGTTGAATAAAGGTAGTTCCAGTACATCCCAAAATTGTTGATAAAATTCAATAGAGAGTCCATCACTGCCAGGCGCTTTCCCTTTTGCTAAGGACTCTACTGCCGCTTTCATCTCCATCTTTGAGAGGCTCTGATCGCAATCAGTTCTATATTGGTCACTTACAGTTGGGATAAATTCCTTAATTGACTGAAAAAATGGATTCCAAGCCTCAGGTCGAGCGCTTGATGTATAAATGTCTTTATAAAATTGCTCAACATACAGTCTTATATTATCAGAATTTTGTATTTCGTTTCCATCAATTTTAATAGTTGTGATGTTATTCCTTTTTTGATTCCTTTTTTCTAATGCAAAAAAATAACTTGTATTTTTCTCTCCCTGCTCTATCCACTTGCTTCTAGATCTCACATAAGCACCTTTGGCTAACTCTATATATTGTTGGTCAAGCTCTTCTTTCAATACTTTTAATTGTAACGTTTCCTCCTCATCAAGATTAGTTTTACTAAGTAGTGGGCTTAAAGCTTCCATAATTTGGTCTTCTTTAATCATCTTACTTTTCTTTATTACTTTACTGCATTTCATGGCCGTTTCCCTTATCTTAAATTTAAAAAACTCCCATTTTTGTACCCAATTTGATTCCTTTCTATTAAATGTATATTGAGCAATTTTTTGAACCATCTCACAAAATATGTGATCATTTAGTAGGTTATTATTCATTTTCCAATATCCTCTACAATACCAATTTTCCTTCCGTCCCCCTAAAGAAAGATAGATTGCAAGATGGTCTGAGAAGGGAATGTACAAATGGTTGACTTCCTTAACATATTGCACACAATTAGTTGTCACTAGCCACAAATCTATTCTAGAACATTGTGTCCGACTGGTGTTACTCCAGGTATATTCCTTTAAATTAGGATTTAGAAAACGCCATACGTCTATAACATTAAGTCGGTCAGCAGTGTATCCTGTACTCTTAAAGTTTGTTGTCACAGTCGTTCTGGTTGGAATCCTGTCAAGCATTTCATCTGGTGCATCATTATAGTCGCCTCCTATAACTACCCATGAATTGAGATATTTATTTTTAAGATTTTGTATTTTAAAGCAAAGATAAGTCATCATCATCTTGGCTAATAATAAATTGTTATGACAATACAGATTACAGTTTATACTTATTAAATTGCCCATTTTTAACACAACAATAATCCATCGACCATCTTCCGCTATTAAATACTCTATTATGCTACCATTAAACTTGTTAAAAAGAACAGCCACACCTGCTGACCGATTTGTACCATGGCTAAAGTAACACTGATCACCCCACTGGGCTTTCCATATTTTAACGTCTTCTTCGGTTGAGTGAGTCTCTTGTAAGAAAATTAAATCAACTTTTTTCCGTCTAATAAACAGAAATATAGCTTTTCTCTTAATATGATCTCTTATGCCTCTGACATTTAATGAGAAGAGTTTTAATTCATCACTAGTATCAATGGTTGTACCTTTATTTTCAAAAAACAAATAAAAATTAAAACTAAAATAGCTCGAAAGTAATAAAGAAGATCAAAAACCTAAGTGCTGAAAAAAGAAAAAAAAAACCGAGCACCATTAGCCTCTCCCCCCCCCCTCCTTTTTTTTTTTTCTTTTTTTTTTTTTTCCCTTCTTTCAAATCAAACGGAGCAAGGAGGGAAAGGAGAAAAACAAATTTGCCTTATCCAGCTGAGCAATAAAGTCTTCATTTCACTTTGTTTACCTGAGTTATATTTTACCGTGTAAGTTCTTTGCCCTCAATGAAGGCCCTTCCACCAATAAAGTAGGCTCTCTTCCCCCCTTGCCGTGCCGCACTTATCTGTGGCCAGAAATGGTTGCGGTTCTCAATGTCTCTTGGTGTCAAATCCTCTTTAAGCCGAAATTTCCTAATTTTAAGAAATTCAGATTTGGGGGCAGCTTTACCAATTCTTTCGGCCATGTCTCTGGAAACAAACCGGATAATGATAGGTCTGGTCTTCCCCTCCTCACGAGTCCCCAGCCTTTGGCAAACGTCCACAAACAGCTCCAGGGAGCCAAAGGTCTCTGGCACCACCTGGCGGCAGATGTCAATCACTTTATTCTTCAGATTCTCCCCTCGTTCCTCGGGTAACCCATAAAGGCGAAGATTCCATCTCCGATGATGACTTTCCATTGCATTAAGCTTCATCTCCAGTTCTTTAATGCGTGTTTCATGATCAGTTGTGCACTGTGTTACATTTTCCACAACTTCTTTAATGTTATCAATGTCAGTGCATATATTCTGTAACTTTTCATCCACATCTCTAATCGATTTAGCATTTTTATCAATTCTGGAGAGAAGGTTGTCTGTGCATTCATTCATTGTTTTAATAATACTTTCATGCACTTCTTCCAACGTAAGGGCGGCTTTACTTTTCTTTAATTCGGGAGAGGTAGGTGAGGCAGGAGACACGGCTTCCTCTGTATTTGCCGAGGCAGTGTAAGAATGGAGTACCTTCATCGTGTCTCCGCTTGTTTTCTCCATTCTCTCCTTATTTCCACCAGGACTCTTTGTCTTCTTTCCCTGCTCGCGTCGTCGTTTAGTTTTGATCATACTCCGGTGCTGCTTCAAGACAGCTCGGATATCCCCTCTTGTGCAATTTGGTTTACAGTTCAAAAGCAAAAGTTTAAACACCAACGAGTCCTCCACTTTAGTCGGTGAAGAAGCACCATGTGTTTGAAGGTTGCTCACCAGGAAAGTCGGCTTCATATACTAACTTTGGGGCTCAGTTTTCAGCACATTGTTCTCTTAGCACACACGCCAACCTGCCGTGAGCGCCATCTTCTTCCTCCCCTCCCACTCTTTTCTATAAGTTTGTAGGCGATGCTGCTTACGTCGACTCTGCCCCGCCCCCGCCGTTTTCTTAGCCTCTCCTCCTCCTTCTCCTCCTTCTCCTCCAGGTTCTCTCATTTTCTTTTCCGCGCTTCACTTCTTCCAGACCAGGTCGGCTCTGTTTCTTCTTCTTTGCTTTTTTTTTTCATTTCCTCACTCATGGCACACAGGCTGATTACAACCGATTACAACCACACTGGTGGTCAAATATTTGGCCTTTTTTGGGATTATTGATAGTACATTGTACAGAGGGCAAAATTATCGTACAAATACGATAATTATTTTCCCCTCCCAAAACAGCACAAATGTGTGTGTGCTCATGTTAGAGGCACAGACTGTATATAGAGAGTATGGTTACTGCTACCGCCGCCGTTGCTCTGTGGCGTTTCCGAGTAAAGTTCACTTCCGGGTCACACGGCTTGCATCAAATCAGACTATGGAAATTGGACAATCGCCCCTTATCCATTTTGTCCATTTTTCAATTGTGCACAAAATCGGAAAAACGATTCGTTATTCGTTTTGGGTCTGGAAGCAAATATTGAAAAAACAAGTCGTTATTTCCTTTTTGTAGTTTTGGTTTTATTTTGAAAAATGAATGAACGAATGATACATGGATTCAGACACACGGAGGGCCAGGTTGCTTGGACACTTCTTTCGGTGAGGTTGACGTTTGCTTAGGTTTCAACCAGTGGTGTAGTCTAGTTTTTTCTAGTGAGTGTACTCCGGCCTCATAAACCAAAGCCAGGTCAGGTTCTCATATATGTGCGTGCACTTACACACACACACACACACACACACACAGCAACAGCAGCTCCTTTATTTCAAACTACCAATTAGATACTTATAGACATTATAGCGTCAGCAGCTCCTCCTCCTGCCATAAGTTAGAGCTGATGTTTCCTCTTCATCATTTGCAGAGTTTTGTTCATTTATTTTTGTGCAAAAAAGTTTTATTGAAATATTAAAAAAAAGTAAGAATGCCTGTTTTTGTAACAAAACAAATGCACAAAATGAGTCAATTATAAGGCTTCTCATAAAAACACTGAATGAAAAAGAGTTTGTCAAAACACAAATGATTCATATTTGCCTGGTTAGGCTAAAATGAGGCTACAAACTAATAAATTAGGAGCTGTTTGGGAGCTGAAAGAGCCAGCTTTTCTTTGGAAGCCGTGCCTGGTTTTTGAAGGCAGAGCTGTGATGTAATGCAGATACTTCATTAACTGAGTAGCGTCACGTGGGATGCCTGAACTCGTACATTATTGGTCTGTGCGTTTCTGAGCCGATAGACCAATGATAAACACTGGAAAGCGGCACCGGTAAAATAGAAGCGACCTGTCAAATTTACACCCGTATAGACGGCGTCTGGGTCCGGATCCGGACCGCGGTCGACCTTTAGTGAGCCCTGTTCTCAGCCAGACACCTTCCCCCGTCCCACACAACTTCACCGCTTCCTGACACAGAGAAGACGACTTTATGAATGGGAAAGTGAACGTTATGTCAAAAAACATACTGATACATATGTTTGCGCATTTTTAAGGGGTTATATGAAAATTCGGGACCTTTTCTAGTGGGTATAAGGCGTATACCTGCGTGTTTACACCTCTGGGTATACGTATCTTTACGCATTTTTAAGTGGGTATACGGAAATTCGGGACCTTTTCAGTTTAAATTATTGAAATATATTTCATTTTGGTTGATGGCTATGACTGGTATTTATATTGTAAGTGACAATTTTGTGGTATTTTCTAAGATTCACAAGCGTCATGGTACTTGTGTCCAAACTTATGGCCATGGCTGTAAGCTGTGGCTGTAACAGTGTGTTTAAAATACTGTGGAATACAAGTAACATAAAATGAAATTACTTGAGTAAAATAGCTGATACTGAAAAATACTTGAATAAGTAGTTCTTTGGTTCCTGTACAGTGTGAGAGACCAGATAGAATACATGTCTGTCTGTTTTACTGCTGCAGTATCTGTACCTGCACACTAAAGCTGAACTCAGATTACCTCAGATTGTTTGTCTTTGTTTCATGAAAACATAAATATCCAACTTCAACAACGTGCTGAAAAAAATAGCATTTCTATGAATTTACAAAGTAATTAATGGCTATATTTGTCAATTTGTCAGCTGTCTGTTGTATCAAATGAACCCAGGATAAGCATGTCTTATGTAATCATACATAATTTAAAATAAAATAGGCCTGCTCATAAAAAGATTTTTTTCGTATATATAAGATCAATAAAGAAACATTGACAGCTCCAGTCATTTTGTTTTTAGAAAAGGCCTAACAGAACATTTCTGTCTGTTTAATATTTAACACACAGTCAGCTGTTTGCATCAAGACCATCATACTTACCTCTGTGTTGCTACAAACCTGTTATTTAAACTGAATGACAAGAACCTTTGAGTGAAGCTCAGCATTTGCCACAAGTCTCTGCTGCATGTGAAAAGAATCAGTACAGATGTGTAGCTCACTGTGTAACAATCCTTCTTGGTTCTAACACCTTAAGGTGTAATTCATGTCTGGGAAGGAATTTTGTTTGGAATACATTCACCACAAAAACACACAATCACAACAGATTGTACCTACATATAAAGTTTAGCTCATGAATGATGAAGTGAAAAGCATTGCATCCATCGACATTTCACAATAATCACATTGAGTTCACCAAAAAGTTAAAAGTATTTAAAATGTCTTTGCTCACTCACAACTGGCCGACCAGGCAAATCAAATCCAAACCCCTGGGGCAACAAACAAAGACAAAACAAAACAAAACTACCAAGTGCACTCAGGAAAAAATCCTACTGCTTAGTTTTAATGAATGTCTGATGAGACAGTCCGGTGTGATGACCGATCCCAGCGTGATGGAGATATGGGGCCTATTTCACAAAGCAGGTTTATTGAAAACTCTGAGTTTCTTAACCCTGAAATGAAGGAAACTCAGAGTTTTCCGTTTCACGAAGCGAGGTAACTTAACCCTGAGACAGAGGGGTAACTCTAGCCTGTTTCACAAAGAGGGGTAACTTAAACTCTCGGTCAGTTACCGCAGTAACAGACTCTATGACTCTAACCTGCTCACCAGCAGGTTTATCTGAGAAAACCTCGAGTTTCTCTCTGTCTCCGCCCTCTTTCAGCCACACACGCTGTTTCATTTCCTCATTCATTCAGTCAGTAAGCGAGCGAGTTTTGGCGTAGAACAGCTTTTATTAACGATCCAGTGGATAAAGGAGCAGCATTACTGCACAGATAATTAAATATTCGTCGGTAGATTGTTATCAGACCGAGCATGAATGTTCTCGCATTTCCGGACAATTATCTGTTTGAGCGGTACCGTTTCGTAATCGTTGTAAGTCCATAATCTACATAAACAACCTAATCCGTCCTTACATTTACATTACCAACCAGTCATGCTCTCACATCCAGCAGATTTTGTGTGTTGCGCTGTGGTTCTTTGCAAATGGAAGTTTTTATATGATGTCGGAGATGCAGAGTAAGGCAACTGTATGGAGGACATTCAGAAAAGTTTTCCTGATCCTGAAACGACTTTTACCATCATTGTGGTTTTCCTGGACATAAACCTATCAGAGCATCAAGGAGGAGTTCCACAGGATTGCAGGTGAATGATGTAGAGATCTGTTACATTCATTTTAAATCATATTCCCTTCATGACATTGTGCTGCAGCCTCAGACTGGGATTAGTCATTTTAATTTCTGTTAGGATTTCCCAGTGTGATTGGCTGCATAGATGCACACACATCCCCATCACAGCTCCCTCACATCATGAACAGGAAGTCCATTCACAGCATAAATGTGCAGGTAGGTTACAGGTAGACTGACTACTGTTTCTAAATGTTAAAGACTGCATCATAGTTCAACATCTGTCATTCTCTGCACTGTCCAGATCATATGTGATGCTGCATGCATCATTTCTAATGTGGAGACCAAGTGGTCTGGGTCTGTTCATGACTCCAGGATTTATGGAGAGTCTAACCTGAGCAACAGACTGCAGCGTGGTCAGCAGCATAAAGATTTTCACAATAGAATTCTCTTGTCTCCCTCCTTTAATATGCTCTGATGTATCCACTATACATTACAGGAGAGTTTGATGGCCTTCTGCTGGGTGACAGGGGTTACCATGCCAACCCAGGCTGATGACCTCATACCCTGACCCTGAACCAGGCCCCCAACAGAACTTCAACCGGACTCACTGCAGGACCAGAGCCCGGGTGGAGATGACCATAGGCCTGCTGAAAGCCCGTTTCCAGAGCCTACGTCTCCTCAGGGTGACCCCTGAGAGGGCCTGTGATATTACTGTGGCATGTGTTGTTCTTCATAATATTACCACTATTAGAGGAGAGCAACACCCTGCCCTACAAACTGAAGACCCAGATGATGAGCCCATCCACCTGCAGCTATCCAGGACAGCAGAGCAGTCAGAGACACCGTATGCAATAATCACTTTAGAGTTTAAGTCTCCATCATCACCACCACAGCAAATAAAGACATGATACACATTTCATTTGCTCTTCTTTATTTCCTACAAATAAAAGAGATAGTTCAGTTCATGTTCCAGTAGTTAACATAATTCACCTGTGACCATCACCACCTCTAACTTGTGCTCCAGTATTTCAATTTCCAGATCTGCCCTCCTAATCTGTTTTTTGGATTTTTCTCAGCAAATGCAGTTTGTAAATCTGTTTTACTGATAACTGGGAATACATAGAGGACATTAAATTCTACAGTTGCACATGAATTCCACTGAATGAAGCTCTGGTGTTTCCTGAACATCCATCTCACTGTGTCAGTCTGTGCAGTGGAAGCTGAGGAACCATCCTGCTGCTGTCCAGCCATGCTCTGTTAAAAAGGATGAGAATGTACAATACTTCAGTGTAGGCTAAATGTCACACTCTATATTCCACCCAAAATCTGAATGGGAAGAGAACTATCAGTAACATACCTCTGTATAAAACTTAAACTACCATTTGGATAAATGTTTGGAGTGTTGCCTACTTACAGTTACAAGGTCTTTTGTGGTGTGAAGGGGCCAAAAGACAAAAAAAAGACACAAAAGAGAACTAAATAAATATATCTATCTATATATATATATATATATATATATATATGCATCCATGACCTTTTATACCACCGTTTTACAGGCATCTGCTTTCTTTCTGTTGGCTGAGCAGAAGTCTATGTTAGTTTAAATAGGCTTAATTATTTAACAGGACATGATATGGATGCAGACATTCAGGCTATGTGTGGATAAAACAACTGCACAGTCAAACAGCCACTTAATATTTAGGCTACTTTACAATGTAAAACATGATCAACATGAAGTACCTCCATGAGATAATGCCGAGGTCTGACCTGTTTGAACAATGTTTTTATATTTCATCTTAAGCTGCTGCCCCGTGCGTTTCTCCCCGCAGCGGGATTTCACCTGAATGAAATAACTTACTAGGCTGCCATTCAGACAGTTATTCCCTGTAATATTATTACGATTACAAAGGACTACATTTAAACTTACGCATTGATACAGGCAGCAGTGTTCTCCACGCCGTCTCCCTCTCTTTTGCAGCTGCAGCGGTGTTGCACTTCTTTCTAAAAACGTGTTCAAACTCGCCATATGAGCGCGTTAAAAACTTTCATTTCAAAAACGCAGCCTTTCGCTTCCCCGTTTCCATGGTGACTCGTTGAATCGGGGTTCCATTGATGCTGTCTTTTCAGAGTTGCGGTGCGCGTGCGTAACTCCGGGTCAACCTACTCAGAGTTGATTAACCCAACTCATATCAGCCGTTGTGAAACCGAAAACTCAGAGTTTTCTATCTCAGAGTAGATCAACTCAGAGTTGCGGAAGAAACTCAGAGTTTCTTGAACCTGCTTCGTGAAACAGGCCCCTGGATGTTACCTGAGAGTTAATTTCTTCTACACAGTTGTTGAACTGAATAAATGTTATTTTGGACTAAGTGGAGGAAGAACAAGAGCTCATGTTGTCAGAAGCACAACTTAAATACACTGCAGGCAGCTCAGCAACAGGAGTTACTGCAGAGAGAAGATTAGAAAACATCTTGCCCTGTTTCTAATAAAACCACAGATTAAACACAGTTTGCTGCCAGCAATGTTCTGAAAAATGAATGCGGAATCTCAAAATCTGTTTTCTTCCATACCACAGCCCCAGTAGATAAGCAACTGCTGGAGCGCAGAGGCAGCTATGGACTCCTTCCACCTAACAGTGAGTTTTAAAAGATTGAATTTGATCTAATTCATGTCTGATGTGTGTTTTATTAGTGAATGTTTTGTGTTAATAACTTCTGCTTCTCATCACAGAAATGTAAAACTTACAAACAGATCTCACATTTAAATTTTATAAAACTATTATTTGCACATTTTATTCTATGGACTGACTTCCACTGATTCTCTGTTCACTTTGTGATGTTTTATTTTCTCTTCATTCCAGTGTCTGAGCTGAGGGTTGTTCTGTTGGGAAACAGCTGGTTTCAGAGGAGTTCGGTTGGGAATTTATTACTGAGAGAACGAAGGTTACGCATGTAACCACGGTTTTATGAACCCTGGATGACTGCCAGAGGCAGTTCTCCTCACTGAATATCTCCATCTCGCGCAAGCGCAGGCCGAGTATTAATATCAACAAAGTCACGTGTGACCCCGGACGACCCGTGGCAGGTATAACTACCGGTGTCATCCGGGCGCTCATTCCCACAGAGTCTTCTCGCGACTTGGGGGTTCCGAGCGACCGAGAACTCTGGCAGTCATCCAGGGTTCATAAAACCGTGGTTACAAGCGTAACCTTCGTTTTATTTCACCCCTCCTGACTGCCAGAGGCAGTTCTCCTCACTGGATGACTCATACCAACAGCGTCGCGAGGAATCCAGGGAACTTCCCCCTTAAGACGAGGCAGAGGAACCCGGCCGAAGAACCACCCCGAGTGGATGGGGGTGGCCACGTTGACTCTGTAGTACTTCGTGAAGGTGCTCGGCACTGCCCACGAGGCCGCTGCACATATATCCTCCACCGGGACCCCTCTAAACAACGCCCATGAAGCAGATACGCCTCTAGTGGAATGGCACTTCACTCCAGATGGCAAGGCCTCGCCTGCCAACTCGTACGCACATGAAATGGCCTCGACGATCCAGTTGGACGGGCGCTGCTTGGAGAGAGCGCCACCCTTCTTGGCACCACTATGACACACGAAGAGTTGCTCGGCCCTCCGTATGTGGGCAGTGGCATCCAGATACGGCCGTAAGGCCCGTACTGGACAAAGCTGTTCCCGCCGTACGTCCCCTTCTTCCAGCTGGGGGTCAAACTTAGCCAGATGAATGGGTCTATTGAGGTGCGAGTGTGCCAGCACCTTCGGCAGAAATGCCGTATTCGGCCACAGAGTAACACCCGAGCCATCCGAGTTCCACCTCAGACAGGAGTTGCTCACCGACAAGGCATGCAGCTCTCCCACCCGCTTCGCCGTCGCCATGGCAAGGAGAAAAGCCGTCTTCACCGACAGCCACTTAAGTTCTGCCCGGTCAAGCGGCTCAAAGGGAGGCCCACATAGGGCATCCAACACTATGGGCAGATCCCAGGCTGGAGACCTCCGAGGCTGCGGTGGCCGCAGCCACCAGGGTCCCCTCAAGAAGAGGGACACGAGCCCGTGATGCCCAATTGTGTGGCCGTCCACTGCCACATGCCTGGAGGAAATAGCTGCAGCATACACCTTCAGGGTCGAGGGAGAGCGACCCTTGTCCAACAGGGACTGAAGAAACTCCAGAACCACTGGGACAGAGCAGCTAACTGGGTCAAGACCACGACTCCAACACCAGTCAGAGAACAATTTCCACCTGTTGGCATACTGCAGCCGCGTTGACGGGGCCCTGGCCTGCAGGATCGTTGCCCTGACAGGCTCGATGCAGCAGCTCAGCACGGGGTCCGGCCCCCCAGCGGCCATACCCACAGCTGAAGGCGGCTGGGGCAGGGATGCCAGATCCGACCGTCCAGTTAGGATAGAAGATCCTTCCTGTCGGGGAGGCGCCAGGGCGTCCCGCGACAGAGTCTGCGCAGCAGTGGAAACCAAGTTCTGGCAGGCCAGAACGGGGCCACTAAGAGGAGTTGGTGGCCACGATGGAGCACCCTGAGCAGAGTTGGCCATATCAGGGGAAAGGGCGGAAAGGCATAGAGAAGTCCCCCCGGCCACTCGTGAGCCAGAGCGTCCTGTCCCAAAGGACTGCTGTCCTCCCTCAGGGAGAACCAGAGGGGGCACTGGGCTGTCTCGCGAGAGGCAAAGAGGTCCACCACCGCCTCTCCGAACATGCCCCATATGGACTGAACCACTTCTGGATGAAGCCGCCATTCTCCCGTAAGGGGCTTCTGACGGGAGAGGAAATCCGCGACCAGGTTCTGCTCCCCCGGCAGATACATGGCACGGAGGCTGGCCAGGCGGGGGGCTGCCCATCTCAGCAGATCCTGCGACACCTACAGCACACGGGCTGACCTGGTACCCCCCTGGTGGTTTATGTGAAACACAGCAGAGACATTGTCCGACCGTATCAGCACGTGCTTCCCGCTGAGGTATGGCATGAAAGTCCTGAGCGCTAGGTGCATGGCACGCAGCTCCAGCACATTGACATGCTCCTGGCACTCCCGGGCTGACCACCGTCCCTGAGCCATCCTGCCCTGCCAGACAGCCCCCCAACCCGAAAGGCAGGCATCGGTAGCCACCGTCTCCCGACGAAATGGGATGGCACCCAGGGAGACACCCTGCACCAGATAGGCCCTGCTCCTCCACGGTGACAGGGCCCTCAGGCAGCCCCGTGAAACCCTGAGCTTCCTGCACCTGTGCCGCCTGGCATCTAGGTGAAAGCTGTTCAGCCACCTTTGCAGGGGGCGAACTGACAGTAGGCCCAGAGGCACGACAGCAGATGCGGCCGTCAGTTTGCCCAGAAGGCGGAGATAAAGGCCGTAAGGCAGTGCTGCCCCTCCTCGAAACCGAAGGAGGAGGCCTAGGATGTCATCCACCCGTTGTTGTGACGGGCGGGCCCTCATAACAACAGAATCCAGAGCTAGCCCTATGAAGGTTGTACTCTGGGAAGGAGACAGAGAGCTCTTCTCTCCGTTCACCCTGAGTCCCAACTGTGCCACGTGCGAGAGGAGGACGGCCATGTCCTGGACTGCCCGAGAACGGGACGGTGCGCAGATCAGCCAGTCGTCCAGATATGCCATGATCTTCATGCCCCGGGACTGCAGGGGTGAAAGGGCCGCAGCGATGCAGCGCGTGAACACCCGTGGGGACAAAGAGAGCCCGAACGGAAGTACTGTGAACTGGAAGTGGTGGCCCCTGAATGCGAAATGCAGGAACCGCCTGTGGCAAGGCGCGATCGGAATGTGGAAATAAGCGTCCTTCAGATCCACCGAAGTGAACCACTCCCCCTTGGCAACAGTACAAAGAACATCCTTCGTGCACAACATGAGGAATGGCAGAGTCTTTAAAAACCGGTTCAGTCCCCTGAGATCTAGGACAGGGCGAAATCCACCACCTTTCTTGCTTACCAGAAAATAGGTCGAGTAGAACCCCTTGGGCCGGGAGAGGGGGTCCACTGGCTCGATGGCACCCTTGGACAGGAGGGCGGACAGCTCCTCGACCAGGGCTTGAGTCTTCACCGGGTCCGTGACGACAGTCATCCGGACCCGGCTGGAAGTTGGGGGCCGGCGGCGGAATTGAAGCCTGTAACCCTGGGTCAGTGTGGACAACACCCAGGGGTCTGAAGTACAGGCTGCCCAGCAGCGGAGCTGCTGCTGCTGGGAGAAAAGACCGACCGCCGGCCCCGAGGCCTCAGTTCCTGCGCCCCCGGCCTCCTGGGGCCTTGGGGGGCGCCGTGAGGGCTTTGAGGCACGATGATCACGGGGCAAATCAGCGGGGCCATGTCGAAAGCGGGTTCGTCCCCCAGTGGGGCGTTGAGGCCCTCTATAATGGGAAGGCTGAGACAGCGGTTGGGGGCGCTCACGGGAAACACCTGCGTGACCTCCAGTCCTGCCGGAAGGCGGCATGTCTCTGCGAAGCCCTGAGAACTGCCGCCTGGTCTGGTCGGCCTTCACCGTCTGCTCCAGAAGCTGGACCGCCGCCGAGCCAAACAGCTCCCCAGGTTCCACTGGGACTGCACGGAGGGTCCTCCGGCATGTCTCTGACAGGGGTGACTGAGCCAGCCATACCTGGCGGCGGGTCTGGACTAAGGTGGACATAAGGCGCCCCAGTTCCTGGGACATAAGGGCAAAAGCCTGCAACGAGGCGTCGCTCAGGCTGGTAGTAGATGCGTCGGCAGCCGACTGTTGCAGGGAAGCCGACAGGGCCAGCATGAGGTGGGAGAGGGAATTACCAATACGGCCCATGCGTGCTGCTGTGTCATATGCCCTGGACAGCAGGTCATCAGTGACCCTACACTGCTGACGGGGGCACCTGGCCTCAGGTCTCAGAGCCTCGTCCGGGGGGACTATCCTTCGAGTCCCTCCAGCAGGCCTGCAGCTCCCTCAGGTATTCCCCGGAGGGAGGAACCGAAAAGCTGGCCGGAGCTGAGGCGCGCCTGAAAAAGGCGCTGGCAGGAGGCTGGTCAGGCTGCTGCGAGTCCAGGTGTAATCTAGCCAGGGCCATACGAAGTATCGACCCCATCGAGTCATCCTCGGACCCCCTCACCGAACCACGGGCCGACGAACGGGAACCCGAGCCAGAGGCGTGGGAGGGCCCCTTCCCACCGTCCTCATCGTTGAAAAGTGCAGCCGAAGCCACCACAGAAATAATGTCCTCTTCTGGAGCCAGCTCCGGCATTGGGGGAGACCCGATACATCCCCCCTCCCCAACAGGAGGGCGCAGAGACAGGAGGAGTGACTTCATCTGGGCCAACTCGCTAGACAGCTGATCCACCTTAGTAGACAGCGTGTCCGCCCTAGCCTTCTTCCTACGCGGGGGGCCTCCCAGAGCCTCCGACGCCTTCCGCCGAGACCGGTCTGGCCGAGAAAGAGATGGGACCACCGACTGAGGGGGGCCTGTTTCCCCCACTAAGCATTCCACCTCTGACAGTCTAGCAGCCCTCAACATGCGTGGCATGAAGCTACAATTCATACACGGGTCTTCCGATAAACCTTCCCTCAGATGTTCGATACCCAGACACGAAGGGCAGAGATCGTGACCGTCCTCAGGGTGAAGAGGGGCCATACAGGTAGCACAGAAATGGGAGCTTAGCATGGCGTAGCCACAGGAAGTCACAAACAGCTAGCACCAGCGAGAGTCACTACGTTAGCTGCGTAATAACCATGTGCTGCAGTGAGAGGGGAGCGAGAGCGCGTCCGTCACCGGCACTACGGCTGTCTTTAGAACAAGGGAGAGCACTACGGTACTGCGCAACACACACGACACCAATCAGTACAATCGAGAGCACTGTGTCAGCTGTTTAACACACACAAGCTTCAGTGAGAGGGCAGCGAGAGCACGGCCGTCACTGGTATCTGTACAACAACAGCTAGCACTAGCGAGAGCACCACGCTAGCTGTGCAACACTCACAAGCGTCAGCGAGAGGGCAGCGAGAGCACGGCTGTCACTGGCCTCGGTTAGGGGCAGCGAGCTAACCCGAGTCGCTACACGCCAAGAGTTAGCTCCAATAGAGGCGGCTACACGGAGCGAACGCGCTCTTGGCAGCACCTAGCCCCTGCTAACTAAGTAGAAGCCGTACTTACATGGTCTCGTAGAACGGGCAGCAAGAACGCCACCGTCGCTGACCTCTTAAGACAGGCGATGTCGAGCTCTGCACGCTCTCACCGGTCGTCCACGCCAGGCAAACGCCGCTCCTTCCAAAAACGGGAAACTTGTCGCAGCCTCTGGAGGGCGAACAGCTCGCGACTCCGACTTGTAGTCTCGAGGCTACCGGCGACAACCCTTTCCTCAAAAATGCTATTATTAGCCCCTGCTATCAGCAGGTGACCTGCGCAAGCGAGAAGAGTCAAGGGAATGAGCGCCCGGATGACACCGGTAGTTATACCTGCCACGGGTCGTCCGGGGTCACACGTGACTTTGTTGATATTAATACTCGGCCTGCGCTTGCGCGAGATGGAGATATTCAGTGAGGAGAACTGCCTCTGGCAGTCAGGAGGGGTGAAATAAAACCTGTGTTTGACACTGAGGATGAACCAGACTACTTTCGAATCATCAGAGCACAAATAAAGGAGAAAAAAGTAATTACCATCAACACTCCAGATCTGCTGAATCCAAACATCTCTGAAGACAAACTAAGAGAACATGTAGAACTCTGTGTGAGACTCTCTGATCCTGGACCTTATGTGTTCCTGCTGGTTCTACAGCCTGAAGACTTCACTGAGGAACAAAGACGGAGTATCTGCAGAGTCTTGGAACTATTCAGTGATCATTCACTGGTTCTGATATCAAAACCCAGACAGAAGAGTCCAGGTTCATGGGATTCTTACGTACACCAGGCATCCTTACAGAACATGATCAGACGATGTGGATCCAGGTCACTCAGGCTGGAGGACCATAAACTTCCAGAGTTGTTGACAAGCTTGAAGGATATTGTAGAGAAGAACAATAGAAATCATTTGATCTATCACCATCACAACTTAAAACAAAAAGAAGAATCTCCTGTTAATCTGGGTTCTGGTCCATCTGTTGGTAAGTGCAGAAAATATTTTGACTATCGTATGACGTGAAAACCTGAACACAAATGTCTGATGCGTGGTTATGTTGCTGCACTTGATGATATTTGTGTCTGCTGTCATGAAAAGCTCCATTTGTTCCTCAGATATTAGTCTGAAAAAGGCTCACAGCTAAAAGAATAGAACTTTATGAATCAGAATAGAATAGAATAGAATGCCTTTATTGTCACTATACACAAGTACAATGAGATTTAGAGCATCTCCATCAGTGCAAGATACATGTAATAAAAATCACAAAAAAGGATAAGGTAAAACAGTTAAAACAGTATAAAAGAATAAAAAAGTGCATGGTCAGTGTGATATTGCAATTAGAATAGTCCGTATTGTACAGTAGACGGTTATGAGGTAGTCTTGGGGGGGGGGGGGGGGTAGTTTGGGATGTCAGTGCATGTTTGAGTTCAGAGTGCAGAGTGGTGATGGCTTTTGGAAAGAAACTGTTTTTGAGTCTGTTTGTTTTGGTTCTGATGCACCTGTAGCGCCTTCCTGAGGGCAACAGGACAAACAGGTCAGAACCAGGGTGGAAGTTGTCCTTGATGATGTTTTCTGCCCTTTTAAGGCAGCGGGAGGTGTAAATGTCCATCAGGGAGGGGAGGGGGCAGCCGATGATTTTCTGTGCTGTCTTAACAATCCTCTGAAGGTCTGGTTCATTTAGGAACTAAAACCTGAAACTACATTTCACCTTCATAGTTGAAGTTAACAAATGGAAGCAGCTACAGATAAATAATATCCTCACCTCAACATCTGTAGTCTGTGTTGTGTAGCTGCTCTGAGTGGACGCTGAATAACAAGAGCTCATGTTGTACTGAGATTATCAGCAGCAGAACTTAGAGCAAGAAATCCTGCTAATGTTTCTACTAGAACCACTGATTAATGAATATGCTGAATGTAGAGTGATTAAAAATATTCTTATTGTCATCCTGGAAGGTCATTTTTATTCCTATTTGTTTATTTTTGTTCCAGCACATGAACCCAGGATTGTGTTGTTTGGAGAAAGTGATGACAAAAAGACAGCACTGGGAAACATCATCTTTAGGAAGAAAGAGTTTTCTGTCCAAAGATTCCCTGGAGGAAAACATTGTGTAGCTGCTTATGGAACATGGAACATAAAACCTTTAACAGTAGTGAAAACTCCAGACGTCTTCAGTCTGTCTGTCGAAACAATGAGAGAAGAGATGAATAGATGTGTGGATCTCTGTTCTCCTGGACCAAATGTTCTGCTGCTGTTAGTGAAACCTTCAGATTTCACTGAAGAAAACAGAAAATCTCTGAAGTTCATCCTGAGCCCTGAGTCCATCCTGAGTCCATGGTCATCATGACACATGAATTTGAAATGAATGTCCATGTTAATCAACTTCTGATAGACTGTGGAGGAAGATATTACAACATGTCTGAAGATAACTTTGGATCACTGATGAGGAAAATTGAGAACATTGTGCATGAAAACAAGAGAACCTTCCTCACTTTCACTGAAGAAAAAAGAAGACCAAGTCTGCTTTAAACCTGGTCCTGTGTGGTAGAAGAGGAACTGGGAAGACTTCAACAGTCAACGCTATTCTGGGACAAAGAAAGTTTGGTCGACCTGAAGACTCATCAGAGTGTGTTAAAACCCAGGGAGAGGTGTGTGGACGTCGGGTTTCCCTGCTGGAGCTGCCTGCCTTGTATGGAAAACCTCAGGAGGCAGTGATGGAGGAATCATTCAGGTGTATCTCCCTCTTTGATCCTGAGGTGTCCATGCCTTCATCCTGGTCCTACCTGTGGGTCCCCTCACTGATGAAGACAAGGGAGAGTTAGAGACCATCCAGAACACATTCAGCTCTAAAGTCACAGACTTCACCCTGATTCTATTCACTGTGGAGTCAGATCCTACAGCTCCAGCTGTTGTTGACTTTATCAGACAGAACAGAGACATCCAGGAGCTCTGTCAGAGCTGTGGAGGAAGATTTGTTGTTGTCAACATGAAGGACAAGCATCAGATCCCAGGCTTGCTGGATCAAGTGGACAAGATGAGACTGTCAGATCAGAAACCTCACAGCTACACAACAGGAACATTTGCTCATGGCCAAAGGGAAAAGATCCTACAGCTAGAAGCAGTCATCACCAACCAACAGGCTGAAATCAAGAAACTGAAAAATCTGATGTGGTCAAAGGTCAGTATTTCCTCTTTATTTTGTTTTAGCTGATTCTCCTAAACCCTGTTCTACACAAAGTTCATACTTTAAATAACTATGTTTGGTTTCACAGCTGATGAAGAGCAGCAGACCTCAGAGAGTCTCAGGATTGTTCTGATCGGGAAGACTGGCTGTGGAAAGAGTTCTTCAGGAAACACCATTCTGGGAAGAAGAGAGTTTGAAACCAAAGCAGGCCAACAAGGTGTCACCAAACTTTGTAAGAAGTCTGGGGGTGAAGTGGACGGACGTCCTGTTGTCATTGTCGACACTCCTGGACTGTTTGACAACAGTTTGTCTAATGAAGAAGTAACTGAAGAGATGTTGAAATGCATCAGTCTTCTGTCTCCAGGACCACATGTCTTCTTGCTGGTGGTACAGATCGGCAGATTCACACCGGAGGAGAAGGAGACATTAAAACTCATCAAAGAAGGTTTTGGGAAGAATTCAGAAAAATTCACCATCATTCTTCTAACTGGAGGAGATTCACTAAAACATGAGAATCAGTCCACTGAATATTACATTCGCGAATGTGATGATTCCTTCAAGAAGCTGATCTCTGACTGTGGAGAAAGATACCACGTGTTTGATAACTATGATAAACAAAACCGAATGCAAGTAAGTGAGCTGATAACAAAGATCGACACCATGGTGAAGGTAAATGGAGGAAGCTGCTTCACCAACGAGATGCTGCAAGAAGCTGAAGCAGCGATACAGAAAGAAATGGAGAAAATCCTGAAAGAGAAGGAAGAAGAGATGAAGAGAATGATGGAGGAACTGGGCAGAAAACACGAGGAAGAAAAAGAAGAAATGAAAAGAAGAATAGAAGAAGAGAGAGCAAAAATTGAAGAGGAAATGAAACTGAGACAAAGACAGCTCGATGAAATAGAGGAAAACATCAACAAGGAGCGTGAGCTGAGAAAGAAAGAACAAGAGATCAGAGAGAAGAGAAAAGGAAAAGAGAAGCAGAGGAAGAAGAATACAGACAGAATCAGAATATGGAACTTGAAAAGTTGGACAAAACACATTCAATCAGACCGAGACAAAAAGAAAAGCGTTGACAGAAAACTGGAAGAGTTCAGAGATGAGATGAGAAAGAAACAAGAAGCCTAGGAGGAAGAACGAAGAGAGTGGTGGGAACGATATAAACAAAAAGATGAAGACAGACGACGGGAGGAGGAAAGAAAAACAGAGCTTCAGAAGAAGTTAGAGCAGGAACAAGATGAATATGAAAGAGAAGTGTAGAAGGAGATCAAATCAGGAGAGAAGAGGAGAGGAAACATAAAGAATTAGAAGAAAGATACAAAACTGAGCTAAATATTATGAAAAAGACATTCGAAGAGATGGCCAGAGAGAGAGCTGAAGAGTTTAATGATTTTAAATTGAAACACAAGAAATACTATGCAGCTCTAAATGAACAAAATGCTGAACAAATGAAAGACAAAGATCAGCATCGGCATCTGTTCCTGGTTCCAGTACAACTGAAGATGATCAGGAAATTCTGCCCCCAAAACTATCAACTGTGAAAACTCTGTTATTTCCTTGTACTCTGGATCAAAAGTGCTCTGTGAGAAACAATACTGGGGTAAAAAAAACAACAACTGAAAATCTGACAGCAAAGATGCCAGAAAAAACAAAATAAAAAACTGTAATGTTCTAAAGAATGGTGGATGTCCTGATTTAAGTAAATCCTGGTGTCATTTTATGATGACATACAGTAAAAGAAGAAATCACTGTTTGTAAAGATGCTAATCTTGAAGGTGGAAATTATTTGCAGAATTGGCTCATGTCTTTTTTCCACAGTCAACAAGTAAATTAATATGTTTTCCTACGATTTTACTGGATATTATCTTTAATTTAACAACACGTCAAATTTATAAACCAACTGTATAAATTTTTTTACCATTTTCAAGTCCTTAATATACATAACATTTCTTTTAAATAACAAGTATCTGTAAAATAATTATATTTTTGCTGATTTCAATACAGTGATTTTAGAATAAAATGTAAAAGAAAAAAACTATTTGTAACTAGAAGTTTTACCAAACTTGGACCGCCCGGCGACAAAGATGACCCCTGTGACCTTGAAAATGAGGTCACGGTCACCAAATGCGAACTTGACCTGTGTCTTATTATGGTACACCTGTGTACCAAATATGGTGAGGCTACATCAATATTTTATGGAGTTATCGCGCGGAAACCAAAGTGTTACAGACAAACACGCAAGCAAGCAAGACCATGCAGGTGAAAACAATACCTTCCGGCAAACATACAGATTTTTGATGTGGACATTGTTTTGGATGTATTCTTTTATTTTATTGGCAGCAACAAAGAAAAATTCTCGGGATTTCACGAGCTATTTTTAGTTTAGCAGAACTGAAAAATTCCATAAAATGAAAGTAAAATACAATTTTCAGTACTTGTAATATATATATATATATATATATATATATATATATATATATATATACACACCCCCTGTCAAATGTTTTGAGACAGTTTCTAATTTACTGGAATGAGAAAGTGTCTCAAAACGTTTGACAGGGGGTGTATATATATATATATATATATGTATGGAAACATGATAGTAATTTTGTTGACTTAAATACAAAAACTATTTACAGATTTTTTTTGTTTGTTTTTACAGTTACCATGTATAATATTACTTTTTTCCTGTATTTTTTTAAGCCGTAATCTGGAATTTTACAAAACAAGGAACATCTTTAAAATAATCAAAATAACTAAAATGAATTGTTAAAAACATTAGCTAAAACTGTAAAAAAAAACATTTTTTACATTGTGTGATTTATTCAGTGGCAAAATTCAACTCCTAAGTTCACAACAAGTGTCATACGTCAGGTGATTTCACACGGTGAGGTCAACGCGAAACAAAATCATACAAATAAACCCAACAAATCCTAAAATTCTCTTTGAGCAGCTCTCCACTGAAGTCATTTCCACCTTGTGATTAATGAAACTTGGTTGACAATTACACAAAATATTTTTGTAATTCTCTATTTCACTGTCTTTTCTGAGAGGTTTGCTAAAATCCATTTTATATGGTAGAGGGTGTAAGTGTCTCATTTTGAAGATTTTTTACAGTGAAATTGAAGTGAAACTAAATAAGAGCGGAGGTGTAATGAGCTGTCATTTTAGTTTGTAGTTTTTGGATCAGCAGAAAGTCTTCGTTCTGTTAAATTGTACTTTTTATGCTCTGTTTTGTTGAGAATAATTGCCTTTTTGTTGTTGTTTTCAGTGTTTCTTTGCTTTGTTCCATATCAGAACTGATGTTTATTAGTGATGCATTAACTTTACACTGATTGATTTTCATGCTGTGTTCTGTATTGTCACTATAAAAGATAAATGAACGTTTCTCTGCAGTTCAGTGTGACTGTTGTTAACACCTGAAGTCAAACAGATCAAACCCTGAAACACCTTCATTCTCCTCTGACTTTATTTCTGTGATACACTGATCTGATGTACTGTTTAGTACTGCTGTTACTGTGATAATATCCCAGTAATCCTCACTGGAACAACAGTAAATCTTTACAGTGTGCAGTTAAACATGGAATTGTGTGTCTAAAACATTTTAAAGTGACCTTTAAATGCTGAGCAGCTTTAATGCCTTTAATAAAGTTGTCAGATGAGATCAGTTTTGTATTAATGAGCTTTAATGAGTCTGTGGGTCGCTGTTGGAGAACTTTGCTGCTGTCTGATCAACTGTCACTCAGTTTTTACACTTTGTTCTTAAAGTTACTGAGACTTTGTGAACATTTTATGACTCATAGATGCTTTAACATTATATTTAGATATCAATGATTTTGAAAGCTCTCGGCCTGCTAATGTTAGATTTCTGATCAGTTTTATTCACCATCATTTAATACAGTAACATGAGAGCAAACTAGCAGTACAGATGTATGATCATCAGTCTAAAAGGTTAATTAGCTGACTTCATGTTAAGCTACTATTGTTATGCTATATCAGCTTGCTGTAGCATGAGCTAAGGAGCTAACTAGCTAACATAATAGCAAACTACCAGGATGAATGTATCATCTGTCTAAAAGGCTAACTAGTTAGCTTGCTGTAGCACTAGCTAAATAGCTAACTTCATGTTAGGCTAAAATACTCCTGGCTAGCTAGCTTCAGTTCTCTGATGCTGATTTGGATTTTACTTTGTTATAAACTTAAATATCACTGATATGCACATTTATAATACAATGTTCTAAAACTACACTATAAAATACTATAATGAAATAAAAAAAGATTTTAAAACAGATTTTACTACTTACCTCTACGATTCCTGATCTTTTTCTTCTGGGTCACCATCAGATAAAATAGGAAATTAAATCAGATTCAATGAAAGATGTTTCCCTTCATCTCGGAGGCTTCTTCAGTTCCAACTGCTGATTCGAACTGAAGAATCGCGACAAAAACAGCTTCGTACCAGCAGCAATCCGTGCTATCAATAAATGAGAGAAACTGAAATATAACTAATATAGTTATTCCTTGTATTGCTTCTCTCATCTTGATCTCATCGATGGCACATTTTTATCTAGCTTGTTCTGACATATTTTTAGTCGTTTTTATTTATTTATTTATTTATTACTATGTTTTTAATTTATCTTGCTTTTACTTTGGGGCCATCTTCTTTGTTCATTTAGCCGTAGCGCTGTCGTCACTTTGTCTTGTCCTGTGTTGTTGTTTAAGTGTGTCACAATACGAGAGAACTCACTCACTGTAAACTGAATTTACCTGAGGGTACAATAAATATTTTGAATCTTGAATCTTGAACTGACTAATGGGAGTTACAGAACTTCTGAAACTTCAACGTTTGATCTAAATCAGTAAATCAGAGTGTTTATCCTCCAACTATTCATTCATTGAATGTTGGGAACAAGTCCCCTGAATTACTATTTAGAGTGAACCAGGATGAATTTAAAACCAAACAATCAAAAATGATTTCAAACATCCACAAAGACTCACTTTGTAATTCACTGCTGTCTCTAATGAGGAAAACAGTGAAAAAAATTAGCAAACCCAAAGCAGCATTAACTAACTGCACTAATAAATGCTGAACTGATCTAAAGCTCTAAATATTCTGAAGAAAAAACACCAAACTGCAGTGACTCAGTCTTACCGGCTGCCTGGGAGTCAAAGTGAAGGGCACATCAGCGTCCCAAAGGATGGAGAATCACAGCAACTGGCAGCAGACCATCAGAGATCTGGGATGGAAACAACAACAACTCAAAGGTTTGTTTAAATACCCGCAACATCCCACCTGGTATCAACCTGAAAAATATGCAGGAATCGACTCCACACCTCTGAACTCCTTCCTAGGGTGACACCAACACAACAAACTGAATTCCTTGTATGTTGTGAATTTATCTGACCATTAAAGCTGATTCTGTTTAGTTTCTGTGGTTCCTGTTGCTGCACCTGCCGACATTTAATACTTCAAATCTAGATCTGAACATCAGAGCAATATTTGGAGGAAATAACAGAAAATAATAAATAGCAGATAGAAGATAATAGAGAGAAACACAATCTGCATTAGTATGGAGTAATAGGAGTGCCAAATCAAAATATAAATAAATAAATAAATGTGGAAATATAAAGAGAAATAAATAATTAAATAAATAAATGTGGAAATAAAAAGAGAAATAAATAATTAAATAAATAAATAAATGTGGAAATATAAAGAGAAATAAATAAATAAATAAATAGGAAAATTTTGTCTTTGCTTTTACCTTTTCAGTTTTTTCCTTTTATTTATTTATTTATTTATTTCTCTTTATATTTCCACATTTATTTATTTAATTATTTATTTCTCTCTATATTTCCACATTTATTTATTTATTTAATTATTTATTTATTTCCCTTTATATTTCCTCAGTCCACCAAGAAAAGGAAAAATGCAAATCAGTTTGCTCTGGGCGGGGATTCTGAACACAGGAGTCCTGCCTGACCCCAGCTCCCAGCACGGCTGAAGTGAAGCCATGTCACCGTTGAGCTTCGGCTTATTCTGCAACTGATAAGAAAATAAACATTAATTTACCGAATTAGCAGCGTCCTTTCAGTGTCTGATGGCAGAATCAGCCGAAGCTCCACGGTGACACGGCTTCACTTCAGCCGTGGTCGGAGCTGGCGTCAGGACAGAAGCCTGTGTGCGGGTACGACTAGAGTGCCTATATTCACCTTATTCAGCTCCGCCCATTTTTCAACGGGTGGGACTTCCTGTTTTGAGTAGCACTTCCGGTAACTCGGTCAGGGCGGTGTTTACAACTGAGAAAGTGATGTGGGAAGAAACGAAAACCTCTTTAAAAACAGAAATGGATCAAGTCTGCCTCATCCGCGACTTATTACAGAGTGGGAGGATGACATGAAAAAATGGCCACAAGTCATGTATGGCGATATTTTTAACTATTTCGTGTTGTCTCTTGGCGTTGATGGCTCGGCTATGAGGAATTATAAGAGCACTGAAGCCTATCAATATTTGCACAGTGGTAAAGTCGGCGCTGTTCTGTTACATCAAGAACGGGAATATACGTTTCTTAAAGCTAATGTCAGCCCGAATCAGGCTAGTACCTCCTCACACATGGTGGGTGTTGGTGACAGCTGATGAAGCGGTGGAGACCACGGGATGCTCCTGTATCGCTGGGTTGGGACGGTCCTGCAGTCATGCTGCTGCGATATTATGGAAGGTATGTTGATTTGAATAAAACTTTATTTGATTCATGTATATACGATGTGGTTGTGCAAACGTAGGTTGTTATTGTCATTTCTGAAACAGCTCCTGCGGTTTACTGTGTTATTAGCCCTGTCACAAGCTAATGCTAGTTCCCTGGAGCAACAAAAAACTGATTCTGACCAAACCGCAGTCATAACAACGTTTCAAAATAGCGGAGAGTATCTTTTTACCTCACTGATGGCACGGCTAGGTCTTTAGTGGAAACTGAACTTTGGTAGAATCGCTGTACCTGCGCTGACAGTGACCGATGCAAGCTGTGTGTTTACATAGCCATGAGCTGGTCCGCAGCATTCAGATCTAATCTTTCCGTGCTCTAAACAATTCTGAGAGAGAGAAAGCTTCATCGTTCCCCAGTTGTTGTGGCACCCACGGACAGTGCAATTGATGCCAAACATGTTAAAATCGCTTAAAAGAAGCTACAGTAGCGAGAGGACTCGATGTTGTTGTAGTGCGAAGACGGTCAACCGGAAGTCAATCTCAAAAATGGCGCCGCCCTGCCTCACTTCCTGAATAAGGTGAATAATGAGAGTGGCGACATGACGGGTCCAAAAAATTTTGGTCACGTGATCTATAGGAGCCATTTTGTTTCCAATTCATGAACGCCGGTTATGCCTGTTAACGTTGTTTACAACGCAGAGAGTAATTCTAGGTCTTTTTTGGCTTCATAAATACCTGAAAAATGACGGGCTGTTGTGCCTTTGGGTGCGCAAATCGATCGGAGAAGGGATTACACATGTTTAGATTTCCCAGGAGTAGTGAAAGAAGGAAACTGTGGGAAAATAAAGTCCGGAGAGTGGGATGGAAACCGACTTCATCATGATTTTTGTGCCAGGTTAGTCCCATATATGTACTTTCATGTTATTCAATTCAATTCAATTCAATTCAAAAAACTTTATTTGTCCCCAAGGGGCAATTCAAAGGCACGTAGAGCAGTCAGTGCAATGGAATAATAATAAAGGCAAAATACTATGTACAGAAATAAAAACTAAAAATTAAAATGACAATACGGTAAACAATTTACTAGTGCAAATATACAAGTGTATGTCAGTAGTACAAATAGAATAGTTGCAATGGCAATGAGGTAGGTACAGTAATAAGTCAGTACAGATGTAAAATGCAGAGTGCAAAATGCAGATGGAAAAGTTCACGAGGTCCGTGTTAAAGTCCGTGGGAGGTGGTGGCAGTGGGTGGGGGGTGTTATGGTTATGAGTTGAGTAGTTGGACCGCCCTGGGTACAAAGGTGGCCCTTCTCCTCTGCGTCCTACATGCGGGGCAGCGAAGCCGTCGACCAGAAGGAAGCCACTCAAATGCAGAGAAGAGAGCATGTGAGGGGTCACTGATGATCCGGTTCGCCAGTCTGCATGTTAAGTGCTCATACACTGCAGATAGAGTTCTCAGAGGAAGTCCTATGATCTTGGAACAGACAGTGACAGTCCTCTGCAGGCGGTTTCTGTTCTGGAGGCTGATAGAATAGAACCAGCAGATGATGGAGAATGTAATGGTGCTCTCTATGAAGGAGTAGTAGAATGTCTGGAGAATGTTCTTATTTACTCCAAATGAGTTGAGTTTCCTTAGGAGATACTGCCTCTGGTGACATTTCCTGATTATCTCCTCTGTGTTAGAGGAGAATTTCAGCTGGCTGTCAAAGATGGTGCCCAGATATTTGTACTCCTCCACAAGCTCAACAGGCAGTCCATGGATGGTGGTGGTGACGGCTGTAGCCAGCGCCATCTGCTTGTTGGAGAAGGTCACCACCATCTCCTTGGTTTTTTTAACATTCAGCTCCAAACAAGAGTCATCACACCAGTCCACAAACTCCTGGAGGACTGAGCTGTGAGACCAAGAAGGTCCTGACAGCAGAGACAGGAGGACTGTGTCGTCTGCATACTTGACCAGGTGGGAGTTGGGCTGTGTGGATCTGCAGTCATCAGTGTAGAGGATGAAGAGAAGCGGAGAGAGGACACAGCCCTGAGGAGAACCAGTGGAGGTGTGAAGTACATCAGAGAAGGTGTTGTTGACCCGCACCCTCTGTGATCTGTGGGTTAAAAAGTCCAGAATCCACAGGATGAGCTGATTATCCAGGTGGAAGCGGGAGGAGAGTTTATGAGCCAGGATGTGAGGCTGGAGGGTGTTAAATGCAGAGGAGAAGTCAGCAAACAGAAGTCTTGCTGAAGTGTTTGGGTGTTCCAGGTGACGGTGTACAGTGTCCAGAATGAATGTTTTGGCATCATCAACACCTCTGCTCGTACGATACGCGAATTGGAGAGGGTCAATCTGTGAGTTAGTTACTCTGATGACATGTTGTTTCACGATTCTCTCCATTGCCTTCATCACGAGAGAGGTGAGGGCCACAGGTCTTAAGTCATTGAGTACTTTGGTTGTACTCTTCTTGGGGATGGGGATGACTGTGGAATGTTTCCACAACTGAGGAACTCTATTACTGTCCAGGGAGTTTTGGAAGACGGTTTGAAACACACCTCCCAGCTGTTCTGCACAGTGTCTGAGCACACGACCGCAGATGTTGTCCGGGCCGGGGGAGCTGGTCTCTTTAGTCCTCCTCAGGGCTCTGGTCACCTCCTCTCTGTTGAAGGTCAGTGTGCAGTCAGTGGGTTGGAGTGTGGTCCTGATCTCCTCCAGCTGTGCGGTGTTGTCTCTTTCAAACCTGGTGTAAAAAGAGTTGAGGTCGTTGGGAAGAGATGTAGGGCTGCTACCGTCCACATGGATGGTGTTTCTGCAGTTGGTGGTGGTGTTCACAGCAGCCATGTTCTTCAAGCCCTGCCAAGCTGAGCGGAGGTTCCCCTGTGTGAAGTTTTCCTCAACTTTGTTTTTATACTTCAGCTTGGCTGCTTTTATGGCACGCTTAACTTCCCTGTTGACCTCTTTTTTCTCTAGTTCAGAGCCAGTGAAAAAGACCCTTTTCTTCTTGTTGATGGTTTCTTTGAGCTCCTTGGTGATCCATGGTTTATTGTTGGGAAATATTGTGACAGTTTTGGAGGGGATAATGCTATCCACACAGAAAGAGATGTAGGAAGAGATGGTGTCGACCTGTTCGCTGATGTTATTGGAGGGGATTAAAAAGTTATCCCAGTCTGTGGACTCAAAGCATCCTTGTAGAGCAAGAATGCTGTCTTTGGTCCACTGCTTGATGTTGCAGATGATTTTATTGGCTTTCCGTATAATGGGGATGTATGCTGGAATGAGTAGAACAGTACTGTGGTCAGCAGAGCCTAGAGGGGGGAGAGCAACAGACCTGTATGCATCTGGAACTGACCCATAGCATTTGTCCAACGTCTTCCCCAGGCGTGTGGTGCATGTTATGTACTGCTGAAAACCTTTCAGGGCTTTCCCAGGGGAGCAGTGATTGAAATCACCGAGGATAAACTTAGGTGAGTCGGGGGAGATGCGTTCCAGGTTGTCCAGTGAGTTCATGATATGTTCTGTGGCAGTGGCGGCATTAGCTTTGGGATGGATGTAAACCAGAATAACAAAAAGCTGTGGAAACTCTCTAGGTAGGTAGTAAGGGCGCAGCGAAACAGCCAAGAGTTCAATGTCTGGAGAGCACAGTTTCTCCCTCACAACAACGGTGGAGCACCAACGTGTGTTAACGTACAGACAGACACCTCCGCCATGTTGTTTACCGGTGAGCTCTCTGTCCCTGTCCAGTCTCAGAGTGGGGGCAAAGCCATCGATATGCAGCAGGCTGTTACAGTCGTTGTTGTTTAACCACGTCTCCGTGAAAGCTAGAATCGAAGCCGTCCTGTACTCGTGCAGGTAATTGATGTTAGCCTGTAGCTCGTCCAGCTTGTTACGGAGCGAGCGCACGTTGGCTAGGATAATGGAGGGGAGCGGCCGCTGTTTACATGTCTCCCGCTTTAATCTGGCTCTTACTCCACTTTTTTCTTGCCTCTTCGTGTTACCTTGTGCTTGTGGTGTGAACGGTGGCGGAGTAATTCCTCTGGAACTGAGTCTGTGATGGTGGCGGGTTGAGGATTGGCTCCGAGCTGCAGCAGGAGATCTTTGGAGTAGACGATCCGCTGGCCGTCAGGGAAACTTAACCCGTTCGTGGGGACAGAGTCCCACAGGAGGAGGAAGAGCGGTAGAAGTAGTGCCCAGAGGAATGCGTCCATGGTGAGAAAGCGCCGGGAAGAAGTAGAAGAAGTAGAATCCGCGGTCGTACCGTTAGCGAAGGTGGCTACCGCTAGCGCTAGCGGGTCTACCGCGGCGGCGAGTGTGTCTACTTGCCGTGTTTACCAGAGTAAAAAAAAAAAAAAAAGAGAAAGTTTCCAAGTTATAGAACGTTGGGAACACATAGACACACATAGACAGGACACGAATAGCAAAAAAACACTGTAAACGCTATAAAAAACTGCTCTACGAGCCAGCCGGTCAACCACACGAGCAGCGACCCGGAACCGGAACCAAAAAGGGGAAAAAAATGACGTATGGGTGAATGACAGATAAAAAAGATAAAAAAGCTTGATGTGATTTTAGGCAGTTGTGGTTATTTTGACTTTGACCATTTTCATGCATGGAGATGCATGAAATACGGGCCGCTGAAGTTTAACGGGGTAACCCGTTAAACTTCAGCGGCCCATCTGAGCTTCGACAACAGCCTCCCTGTTCATTCACATGATTTCCAATTCAACAAACAGCTGACAGTTTTCTGCTTCCTATTTTCTGTTTTCCGTCCAACCTGCAGTCACTTATCAGCCTCATATGACCCGAACAGGCTCCGTGTTGTTCACCTGTTTCTGGGCTGTTAGCCGCCGTTAGCATGAGGATGCTGTTAGCCATATGCTTACAGCTGCAGCACCGTACAGGCGGACGGGAAAACGTATTTTACTAAATTGACCGGAGCTGCAAGCTCGATGATAGAAACATTATACACCCATGGAAAGCTTAGATTCTCATGAATCCGCCGGTATAAACCACTTTCAGATGTGATTACCACAGCGGGTAATATAAACACATTTGTCCAACAAACAGCAAATAACGTAAACAGCACAACTCACCTTTGAAGGCTCAAAACTAGTCACAGATGAAAATATTCCACAAAACGGCGATAATCCAACCTTGGACATCCAGACAAAACAAGCCAGTAAATTATTTTGTCCAAAACATGTCTTGAAATCAGTAAACAATCCATAGTTTTCGTGAATGTGCACCTCGCGCTGCGCGTCCCATATTGAGTGAATGGAAACAAAATGGCTTCAAATCCCCAGTTGTCGCCACTCTCATTATATAGGCACTCTAGGTACGACTCCCCACCCTGAAAAGGAAGCCCCGCCCAGAGCAAACTGATTTGCATTTTTCTATTTCATGGTGTCATGCCATTATGAAATAACCACCAAGAAATAAAATGCAAATCAGTTTGCTTTCGCTTGGTGGACTGAGCTGTCAATCAAATGGGTCTAGGCGGGGCTTCCTCGTCGTTCCTGATCACAGGCATATGAAGAGTAGATACGACACGCCCCTCTGAGCGGCGTCCCGACGGAGACACTAAGCAAGTGGGGGCAAAGTTTCAGCGTTTTCCATTGATGTGTACGGCACGAAAATTAAAACAAGAAGAATGCCGGCTCATTGTGCGGCATACAGTTGCACACTACATCGGACGATCAAGACAAGGAAACCTGGAATAACTTTCCACAGGTAAGAATAGTTTTGGGCTCGTTTTTTATTATTAAATCTTGTTGAGGGTCTATGAGAGCTAACTAGTTAGCCATTAGCAAAACATGAACACGAGCTAACAGCTGGACAACCAAATACCAGACGATTAATAGTAGCTGTAGTATAGCTGTACAAGCAGTAATATGAAAAGTACAAGCAGCAGTAGTAGTATAAGTAGCTGTTAGAGTCGTAGACATAGTATCAGTATGTGTAATAGTATTACAAGTTGTAGTAGCAGTGACAGTATCAGCATCAGTAGTTGGTGTATTACCACTAGTAGTAGCATTACTATTAATACCACCAATACTACCAATTGTAGTTATAAAGCCTAACTCATATATATCCAGATTAGCATCAATGTTCTTCCCCCAAACCCATTTTATGATTGGGATTACAGGCAATTCTTTAGGACTGCTTTCAAATAATTGAAATGTTACCAAACAATGCTATACTTATCAAATTAAATAGCTTTGGTCTAAAGTATATTGGCTAATTCAGTTCTTTGTACTTAATTTATTAGCATGATTTCTTTATAAATATGTTGTTGTGTACATACTTATTTACTTCTCTGTCTACTTTTTCTTTACTCCATGTAGGTTTCCCAAAGACTATGGGCTGAGGAAGAAGTGGAAGCAGCTCTGAGGAGAGAGGGGTTTGCTGCAACTATATAACAGCCTAGAGAGAGAGATAAATAAATAATTATTATTATTAATAATAATTCTGTTGTTTATTGTAATTGTGGTTGTCTTTATGTTGCATTTATTGAGATAATTTGTCCGTGTTCCTTATTACTGTAGCATTGCTGTAACTACCTATAATTATACATTTCTATTCATATTTTCACTGTGACTTTTATATACAGCAAATCGTGATCCATGCAGGAGTGGATGGATTTAGCAGGCTCATAGTTTACATAGCAGCAGGTACAAACAACAAATCCACCACTGTTCAGGTCAGCTGTTGCTCAGTATGGCTTACCATCTCGTATGTTGTGTGAGAGTCCAAATAATGCTACCAAAACACATAAAATGTTAAAACAGATATGTGTAGTTGTTTTGACAATTGTTCTGATGTGATGTAAGCTTGTGAGGCTAATACATGCTTCAAAAGAAGGTTCACAACAGTTCTTGTTGTTGCTGCTGTCAGGCTCAAATTGTTGTGTGACATTTAACATGTAAGAGAAATGTGGCGGCCTGTGAGCTGTTGTAAGAAGACAGTTTAAAGGTGAGAGTTGAGAGAGTGAATTAATGAAATAGCTTATTTTTATGTGAAAGATTCAAAAACGATGGTTCAGGTTTGTGCATTTCTGTGACAACAAAATGTTTCCACACTTGTGGAAGACTGTCTTGGAGAACAGTTGTAATATAAATGTTTGGAAGTTAAAGAAAAGAATTGTCAAATCTATTAAAAAACCTTTTTATTGGCACGTTGTTTTAATGCTTTTAAAAGCTGTCAACTATTCAGCATGCAATAAAAGCAGTTTTATATCCCTTTGCTGTGTCTTTGTACATTGTTGTTTTCAAAGGCATTTATTTGAAATTCACAACTGGTCATAAAATTATGCAACAAAAATTTGCAGCATTCTTTTGAGTCTTGTTCGTTTCATTCTGATTCTGTTAAGGTGAGTTGTGATATGTCTAGGTTTGTTGAAAAATGTCCTTAAGAATATACACTGTATCCATGTATGCCCATAGTGCAGCAGAAAAAGGGACGGCCGGATCAGGCAATGATGTAACTTCAGCCTGTGTAAGCTGTTGGGGTAGCTGTGCATCAGGTACAGTGACGCCTTCTGGGTATGGGGTGTGAGGTCCTGTCCAGTCTATCCCATAATCAGCAGCAACCTGAAAGGAAAGCATAATTTGGAAACAAGCTCTTCTATTAAGAAATGCACACTCCTCAAAAAAATAAAGTAAAGTAGATTAGGGACTCCATGGTATGGCAAAACTTGATTTCAAATGTGGGTTGGACAACAAGATGTGTAAGGAGTAAATTCATGAACTATAAAATTGTATCGATATTATAGATATTATTTTACACCATTGAAATATCTATGCATATGTTTATATGTTAAAATTTAAAAATACCAAGTACAGAAACTACAGGACCTGTCACAGCTCTATAAAGAACAGATATTATTGTGCTACTAAACCAAGTATAGCATTTTTGAAATGTCCAGGTTCTCCTAGCAGTGTTAGACAGCATACATCTACACTGTGTTTGTTAAATATGCTTTGGTAATTTCAATTTGTTCAGAAATCAAATCTGGACTCTGAATCAGAAAGTGAGATCACATGCATTAGATTTTTTTCTCTGTCAAGTGAACCATCCAGTACCAAAGTAGAAATAATAAAGTTAACATAAACAAATATAAAGGAAGACAGGAAGGTAAAGGTACAGGAGGGGATTCATACCTCAACTGGATCAGCAGCATTTCCCTCACGTGGCTGACTAAGCCACAGTTGCATGGGGGATTGCCCTCTCTCTGTCCTCAAACTATGGTGATTCCAGGCTTCCTTGAATGCCTGAAGATGCTGCTGCAGCTCTGGGACGTAGGTCCAGTGGAGAGTGAATAACTCCAGTTCATTTTCAGGGTTTAGAAACCCTTCCACTTCCAAATTGAGAAATAGTGTGTGGAACAAGTCAAGGACATTTCCATACACATCTCGCCATAATCTTTCAATTCTGTAGATGAAAAAAAACAAACAAAAATAATACATAATTACTCTAAATTTTACAACTGCATGTATATAACAGGAATTTCCTTTCCAGTATTTTAAAAATATATCTGATACTCATGATCGTAATTAGTTACATAACCATGGATCACCTTTGATTATGTACACTGCGTCCAGTGATGTGGGAATGTCGGCCTGTTCCTCTCTGGCTCACCATGTAATGGGCCACAGCAACATTTTCCCCACCCTTGAGGAAGTTAATATATAAACAGACAAAAAGAAAAAAAGGAACACTATTTTTCAAAAGTTCTGTTCTTTGGTACTTTTGTTGTTTCAATGCAGGAGGGAGTATTGTTGTTAATGCAATATTTCACTTTACCTTATCAGATCTCACAAGAGAATACTAGTGGTAGTATTGGTGGTATTAATAGTAATGCTACTACTTGTGGTAATACACCAACTACTGCTGCTGATACTGTCACTGCTACTACAACTTGTAATACTATTACACATACTGATACTACGTCTACGACTCTAACAGCTACTTATACTACTACTGCTGCTTGTACTTTTCATATTACTGCTTGTACAGCTATACTACAGCTACTATTAATCGTCTGGTATTTGGTTGTCCAGCTGTTAGCTCGTGTTCATGTTTTGCTAATGGCTAACTAGTTAGCTCTCATAGACCCTCAACAAGATTTAATAATAAAAAACGAGCCCAAAACTATTCTTACCTGTGGAAAGTTATTCCAGGTTTCCTTGTCTTGATCGTCCGATGTAGTGTGCAACTGTATGCCGCACAATGAGCCGGCATTCTTCTTGTTTTAATTTTCGTGCCGTACACATCAATGGAAAACGCTGAAACTTTGCCCCCACTTGCTTAGTGTCTCCGTCGGGACGCCGCTCAGAGGGGCGTGTCGTATCTACTCTTTTTTTTTCTTTTTTTTATTGAAAAATTACAATACAGTTTTTGAACAAAATACAGATGCCAAGGGGAGCTCCATAAGTAAACAGTGCAAGAATTAATTATATATTAAATACATTCAGTGATAACCAGCTTTCATATGTTATAATAGCTTTTCTGTTCAAGCTCTGTGAGATAGTTGATAAGTACAATTCAACTTCCTTAATCACAGCAGGGAAAAATAAAGATGATGATAAAAACTTACATTTGTGAATGTGAAATTTGCAAAATATAATAATCAAATTATTCGGCAGTCTTCTCTTTGCGTCCATATTTCGTTCATGGAAACCAAAGACAACATGTTCAAATTTTAACTCAAATGCAGAGTCAATATTATATCTTATAAATTGTAAGCAGTCTTTCCAAAAGCACCGAGTGACTGAGCACTTCCAAAAAAGATGACCGATTGTTTCTGGATGTTCTTTACACAGGGAGCAGTTAGGATTAATAGTTTTACAATATTTTATCATGTATTGATTAGTGGGGTAAATTCTGTCCATAACCTTAAAGCAAACATCTTTCATTTTATTATTAATCAAAAACTTTTGGAGTACTGTCCAGCCCTTTTTCCATAAATTATCAGAGACAAAGTTCCGCCAATAGAAAATAGAACTGGGCAGAGAGATTATATCTTGCTGAAAGAGGGCACGTATTTTTCTGTTATTTTTACAAGTAGGAGTCAGACAAGCTTTACCAATGGCGGTGTCAGTTACAGATAATAAACACTTTCTTTCATCAGTGACAGTATCTTTAAACAGTTCACAAATTTCTTTAGTAACAGCATCAACCCATTAGGAGGTACAGCAAGGTTGTATTTCATATTGAACTCATCATATCTCAATAAGTGTCCATTTCTGTCAAAAAGTTGACCCACTAGTTGGATATTCTTGTCAAACCAATGAGGATAAAATAATGATTTGTTTTTGTAAAGTATGTATTTGTTGTTCCATATGTAAAAGCTATGAGGAGAGAAATTATGCTTATATAGGAGTGTCCATGCTAAAAGAGTTTGCTTGTGAAATGCAGATAGTTTAGCAGGTATTTTGTAAGAAAATTAAGGCCACCTAAGCTAGAAAATATATAATGAGGGAAAATATTCCAAATGGGCATTGGATTCTTGAGATAAGACTTAATCCAGTTTACCTTAAAAGTATTATTTAGAGTTGTGAAATCAAGGAAGTTTAAACCACCCTTTTCATAAGAGTTCATCACTACAGATTTCCTTAAATAGTGTATGCGATTTTTCCAAATAAAATTAAACAACATCTGGTCTATAGCTTTGAGTGTCTGACTGTCCAAATACAGCGACAGAGCAGAGTAAGTAAGTCTTGAAATACCTTCCGCCTTAGATAACAAGACTACCTCTCAGACTCAAGTCTCTTTGGAGCCATTGGCTAAAGCGTTTTTTTGCCTTGTCGATTAAGGGGGCAAAATTTAAAGCACTTCTCTCTGTATTGTCTTTTGAGATTATAATCCCCAAATACGTTACGCTGTTTTTGACAGGTATGTCACAAATGCTTTCTGTATTGTTATTTTTACTGGAAGTAGTTCACATTTTTTAATATTAAGATAAAGTCCTGAAGCCTTAGAAAATGTATGTACTAAATTCAGAGCAAATGGGATTTGGCTACGATCGCTCAAAAAGAGGGTAGTATCATCTGCTAATTGGCTAATTAAAATTTCTTTGCCAAAAACAGAGATACCTTTTAAGTGATTTATAGAGATATAATTTGCCAGAATTCGAGTAGCTAGTAGGAATAAATAAGGCGAAATTGGACAGCTTTGACGGATTCCTCTTCTAAGGTTGAATCGGGGGGAGGTACCCATTTTTAACTTGACAGTGCAATTACCCCCTTTATACATCATTTGAATAGTGTCACAAAAGAATGAGCCGAACCCGAATTTATGAAGACTGTCACAGCTCCCTTCTCCTCTGCCTTGCCTGTCTCCCATCCGCTCCTCTGCCCTGTCTGTCTTGCCTGTCTCCCATCCACTCCTCTGCCCTGTGTCTTTCCCTGTAGCTCGGTGCCTGAGTGGAGTCTGGCTTCTCAGCTGACTCCACTCAGGCAATCAACCACCTCCACGGCTCCCGGACAGCTGATGATCATCTCTCTAATGACTCACCTACAATAAGTACCGGCTCAGCCTTCCACTCCCTACCAGAGTATTGAACCAGAAACCATGCAGTTCAGTTCGCTCTCTAGCCTTTAACATTTTCTGTTTGAGTTCCTGCCTTATTCTGATTTTGTTTTTCTCCTGCCTCCACGCAGCCAGCTGTCCGGGAACCCCCTCTCCTGCCTGGAACCCCCACTCCTGCCTGGAACCCCCACTCCTGCCTTGAACCCCCACTCCTGCCTGGAACCCCCACTCCTGCCTGGAACCCCCACTCCTGCCTGGAACCCCCACTTCTGCCTGGAACCCCCACTCCTGCCTGGAACCCCCACTCCTGCCTGGAACCCCCCGTTCATGCACTCTGGTTTCCCCATCCTGGCCATTATTCATCCCATACAATAAATCACTTGCATTCAGCCAGCCCTGGTAGTGTGGCTTTCTGCTTGGGTCCACCCGCTCGCCGTGACAGAATACTCTGGCCAACAACGGACCCGGAGAGCCACTACCAGGGCTTGGACCAACCACCTCTCCTCATCGTCTTCGCCATCTCTGTAACCAGAATTCCCCCCTGCTCTGCTCCACACCATCCTGTTTAGTCCCCAGCCACCATGTCTGATTTCGACACATCCTCTCCCTTCTGGGGAACCCGCCTGGCCATAAAACCGCCTTACAAGAGGCAGCATGGACCCCGGAGGAGAGGTACTCAGTCTCAGCCTTTTTCCATTTCTTCCCAAGAACTGTGTGATGTGTTGCTGGACCGAGCCCTTGGTTTGCCTTCCCCTAGCTTCTCATATGAGAGCCAGCCCGAAATTGTTTCCCTGCCGGCCGTGGAGCCAGCCCCTAAGAGACCTGGCCGTCGGGGGCACCACGCCAGGGGGCGCCATGACTCCCCGGATCTTGCCTCAAAGTCTCACATCGACCCTCCACCACCAGTCCACCTGTCATCCATCCTCTTGTCCCCCGTTCCCCAGAACCAGTTCTACGACCTGACCTCAGCCTCGTCAGATCAGACCCAGATCCAGTCCTCAGCCCCCCAGAACCAGACCCCATCCCAGACATCAAAGAGCTCAGTCGATTCCCTTGATTACCGGATCCTGCCCTTGTCCTCCGTTGCCCCCAGTCCTTTCCCCCATCCCTGAGGCTCTGGACGCGGCCTCCACAACCCTCGGGAGGTTGGTGGCTACTCTCCCCCTCATTGTGTGGGCTGAAGTCTCGCCCTCTGTTGTCGCCGCAGCGCAGAGGACATTCGGAACCACCTTGGCTAGATGGGAGGAGCTTCTCACTGCCCAGGCGACCTACGGAGACAATTTCACCACCACTACGGATCCTGGGGTGATCGGAACTGCCGCCTCATTCCTGGAGGCGCTTGGCACAACCTCCGCACTCTTGGAGGGACTCGAAGCTGCCTCACACCAGACCCGAGAGCAGCCCGACGTCCCCTCACCTGGTGACTCCCCTGGCAGCCACTCATCTCCAGTCCCCGCGGTGGTCGACGCTCCGCCTCCAGTCCTGTTCCCGCGGTGGTCGACGCTCCGCCTCCAGTCCTGTTCCCGCGGTGGTCGACGCTCCGCCTCCAGTCCTGTTCCCGCGGTGGTCGACGCTCCGCCTCCAGTCCTGTTCCCGCGGTGGTCGACGCCCCGCCGCCAGTCCTGTTCCCGCGGAGGTCGACGACGCCCCGCCGCCTCCTGTTCCCGCGGAGGTCGACGACGCCCCGCCGCCTCCTGTTCCCGCGGAGGTCGACGACGCCCCGCCTCCGCTCCCTGGAACCTCGGCAGCCTTAGAAAGGACTAAGGCCTCCCCAGAGTCCATGAAGAGGCTTTGCACCTCCCATCCTGCACCGCCCCCGGAGGGGCCCCTGGATCCTGCGCCGCCCCCGGAGGGGCCCCTGGCCCAGTGTTTAGTTCCGCCCCCGGAGGACCCACGTGACCCGGCTCCGCCCCCGGAGAACCCACCGGACCCGGCTCCGCCCCCGGACCCGGCTCCGCCCCCAGTCCGGCCTAAAATCCAGTTGTCTGTCCGGCCCCCGGGCCGTCCGCCTGAGCGGCCCCTCTGCCCTGTCCGGCCCCCGGGCCGTCCGCCTGAGCGGCCCCTCTGCCCTGTCCGGCGTCCGGGCCGTCCGCCGGAGCGGCCCCTCTGCCCTGTCCGGGCCGTCCGCCGGAGCGGCCCCTCCCGCCTGACCGGCCCCTATCTGTCATGCCCTGGCCCATCCGGTCTCCAGGCCGTCCTCAGAGGTGGACTCTCCGGCAAGTCCAGCTTCAGCCAGCCCCGCCTCTAGGCCACCCTCTGAAACATGCCCTCCGCCCTGTCCAGTCTCAACCCGTCCCGCCTTCGGGCCGTCCCCCGAAGCGGACCCTCCGGCCCTTCCGGCCTTGACCTCTACCGCCTCCGGGCCGCCCCCCAGAACGGACCCTCCGGCTTGCCCAGCCTCGACCGGGCCGCCCACCGGAACGGACCCTCCGTCCTGCCCATCCACGGCCAGTCCGGCCCCCGGGCCGCCCACCAGAACGGACCCTCCATCCTGTCCATCCCCGGCCTGTCCGTCCTCCGGAGCGGACCCTCCGCCCTGCCCATCCCCGGCCTGTCCAGCCTACGGTCCGTCCTCCGGAGCGGACCCTCCGCCCTGTCCATTCCCCGTCCAGTCCTGCTCCCAGTTCAGTCCTGTCCCGTCCAGTCCTGCTCCCAGTTCAGTCCTGTCCCGTCCAGTCCTGCTCCCAGTTCAGTCCTGTCCTGTCCGGTCCAGTCCTGCTCTCAGTTCAGTCCTGTCCTGTCCTGTCCGGTCCAGTCCTGCTCTCAGTTCAGTCCTGTCCTGTCCTGTCCGGTCCAGTCCTGCTCTCAGTTCAGTTCAGTCCAGTCCTGCTCTCAGCTCAGTTCAGTCCTGTCCCGTCCAGTCCTGCTCTCAGCTCAGTTCAGTCCTGCCCTCCCCTCAGTTCAGTCCTGCCCTCCCCTCAGTTCAGTCCTGCCCTCCCCTCAGCTCCGCTCAGTGCAGTCCAGCCCAGTCTTGTCTTAGTTCAGTCCCTTTTCCATTTCTCTCCCTCCTGTCCTTCCTGTTCCTCCCGTCCTTCCCTCCTGTCGTTTCGGTCCCTCCCAGCCTTCCCTCCCTCCCACCCCTCCTGTCGTTTCAGTCCCTCCCCTCCCGTCCCTTCCCTCCCTCCTGTTGTTTCGGTCCCTCCCGTCCTTCCCTCCTGTCGGTTCCCCTCGTCTTTTCTGCCCTTCCTGTCCTTTTGGTCCCTGTGTCCTTCTGTGTGTCTCTGTCTGCTCCTTGGTTGCGATGGTGGGCCCCTTTTTGGTTGGGCCCATGGGGCGCCGGGAGGCGCCCGTTGAGGGGGAGGGTACTGTCACAGCTCCCTTCTCCTCTGTCTTGCCTGTCTCCCATCCGCTCCTCTGCCCTGTCTGTCTTGCCTGTCTCCCATCCGCTCCTCTGCCCTGTCTGTCTTGCCTGTCTCCCATCCACTCCTCTGCCCTGTGTCTTTCCCTGCAGCTCGGTGCCTGAGTGGAGTCTGACTTCTCAGCTGACTCCACTCAGGCAATCAACCACCTCCACGGCTCCCGGACAGCTGATGATCATCTCTCTAATGACTCACCTACAATAAGTACCGGCTCAGCCTTCCACTCCCTGCCAGAGTATTGAACCAGAAACCATGCAGTTCAGTTCGCTCTCTAGCCTTTAACATTTTCTGTTTGAGTTCCTGCCTTATTCTGATTTTGTTTTTCTCCTGCCTCCACGCAGCCAGCTGTCCGGGAACCCCCACTCCTGCCTGGAACCCCCACTCCTGCCTGGAACCCCCCGTTCATGCACTCTGGTTTCCCCATCCTGGCCATTATTCATCCCATACAATAAATCACTTGCATTCAGCCAGCCCTGGTAGTGTGGCTTTCTGCTTGGGTCCACCCGCTCGCCGTGACAAAGACAGTTAAAGATAAAATCATGACTAATGGAATTGAATGCCTTGTAAAAATCTAAAAAGAGAATATAACTACCTTCTGTTAAGAAGTGAGAATAATCCAGAATATCTAGTATAAGACGAATATTGTTTGAAATATGTCGATTTTGCATAAAGCCTGATTGCGTTTCTCCTATTACAGAATTTAAGACTGGTTTTAGTCTCTTTGCAAACACAGACGCAAGTATCTTATAGTCATTATTCAATAAACAGATTGGATGCCAGTTATCAAGAATTAGTATATCTTTTTTGGGTTTAGGTATTAGCGTGATCACTCCCTGATTTAAAGATGGAGGAAGGGTGCCTTTGTCGATACTTTCTATGAACACATTGGTTAGAAAGGGAGCAATTAAATCGCAAAATTGTTTATAGAATTCCCCAGTCAGGCCATCTGGCCCTGGAGACTTGTTGCTTTTCAGATAATTTATGGATTTAACAACTTCATCAGTTGAGAGGGGGGAATCACAATCATCACGTTCAGAGGGTTGAATCGGTTGTATATCCATATCATTTAAAAATTGCTCACAGTTTTCAGAAGAATGTAGAGCATAAAGCTTACTGTAAAAAGAGCTTACATGGTTTGCAATACAAATTGGGTCAGATATAGTCTGTCCGTCTATTTTTAGTTGTTGTATAGTGTTAGACTTGGCACGATGTTTTTCTAGTTGAAAAAAATAAGGAGTTAGTTTCACCTTCCTCTAACCATTTAAGGCGAGATCTTACAAAGGCACCTTGAGCTCTATTTTTATATATATTGTCCAGTTTGTTTTGCAAAGAAGCTAAATTAATTTTTTCATCATCAGATAAGTCTGTTGGTTTAATCTTGGAGAGTATCATAATATCCTGGATTATTTTATTTTCTTCAGCTTTCATGAATTTATGTAAGTCTGAACTATATTTCCTTAGAAATTTTGCTATATCATACTTAAAAAGTTCCCAGTTTGTTCCAAAGCTATTTTTAGTTTTAGCTTTGTCAAAGTAACGAGAGATTGTTTTCGCTATCATTTGTTGTACTGTATCTAGTTTGAGCAGTGAGTTATTTAAAATCCAGTAGGCTTTCTTATTCTGTTGAGACCTGCTTTCCGATAACTTGATAGAGAGATAGATTGCTTTATGATCAGTGAGCGGAGTAGGGAGAATTTTGATATCAACATTATCTGCACTTAGAAAATCAGACACCAGCCAGTAGTCGATCCGTGGCTGCCGAGAGCCAATTTTATTGCTCCAAGTGAAAACGGAATCTGTTGAGAATTTTTCTCTCCAAATATCTTTTAAGGAAAATCTCTGCATAAATAGAAGTAATGGATTGTTTAGAGTATCAGCTTGTGGTGGCCATCTGTCCAATTGATTACTCAAAGTCATATTAAAATCTCCTCCAACTATAATAATTGCATTAGGAAATTTATTTAAATTATGTACTATCTCATCTTCTATTTTAGATAATAATTGACAGTTTTCACATTTTGAGTTATAACCATATATGTTAATAACAATAAAGGTTTTGCTTTGATAAGCTAATGTCAAAATTACAAAGTGTCCCTGATCATCATATTTATGTGAGAGAACATCACCTTCAAATTTGTGTTTTACCGTGAGAGTACCAGCTGAGTGTTGACTTCCATGTGAAGGAAAAATATTATCACCCCATTGAGATCTCCAGAAGTTGGTGTCATTGCTTGTAGAATGTGATTCTTGAAAGAAAAATAGGTCAGTATTCAGTCCTTTGGCAAACAAAAACAGAGCTTTACGTTTTGTGGAATTTTTTAACCCCCTGGCATTTAGAGAACCAAAAGTTACAGTCTGTAAAGAACAAAAAAACAAAGTAAACTACAGGTTGGTTTGCAAGAGCTGTCTGATCTCCAACCTATGCACCAGTGTTTATTTAATAAATGGAACTAAATATTTGGCTAATGTAAACAAGTTTTAACGCTTTTTTCCCCCTTTTTGTATCAAAACTTCAAAAAGTGAAAGCAGTAGTTAGCTGCCATAGAAAAAAGGTGCATAATACAAACAGTCAAAGACGCACCAAGTAGAAAAAGTCACTCAAAAGTCACAATATCACGATGAGCCTCGATAGTAGGCAATCCTTCCGTCTTCTTTCGCTGCATGGACCATTGGCCAGAGTGCCGCTCTTCTTTCCCGGTCCGCAGGGCACAGATCCTCCGCAAAGTGGAGACGTCGCTCTCTCAGGAAGGTGTTATCTTTCCCGGCTTTCCATACGGCCTCTTTGTAGAATCAATGGGAAAAACGCATAATGACCGCTCTTGGTCTACTTGCATTTTCATTCACTTTCCCCAAACGATGCACCACATCGATCACGTCAGGCAGCTTCTGTTGTGCTTCAGGGAGAACACTCTGGCAGATTTTAACTATTTCTTTCTTGAGGTTCTCATTTGCTACCGTCTCTGGTAAACCGTTGAGTTTCAAATTCCAGCACCTGGAGTAGCGCTCAGCCTCCGTGAGCCGCTGCTGCAGTTGAGCTATGGTGGCGCTATCTTTGTTAGCCTGATCTTCAACTACACCAACTCGTGTCTTGACAGACTTAATTTCGTCAAAGGCCAAGTCAATAGACTTCTTAAGACCCTCAATCTTCAGTGTGTTGCCATTAATTAGCTTTTCCATGGCATCAAAGCGGGAATTGATAAGATTTGAGAGAACTCCAATGATTTCTTTATCACGGCCAGCTAGCCCCTCACCTTCAAAGTCCGCCAGCATAGGTTTCTATTGAGCTGGTTCTTTACACGGGGTCCCTTGGGGCGAGAGAGGCAGGGGAGGGAAGTCGTCTTCACCCAGGAGCATGTCGCCGGTCTCCTTGGAGTAGTCGTGTCCCGCGGTTACGCTTACAAGAAAGGGATTGTTTTTAGCAAACAGGCTTTTGTTCTTGGTAGATGATCTTTTCCTGTCTCGAGAAAACATTGAGACGTCAAAAGTGCGTCTTGGCTATGATAAGATACCAAAAAAAAGAGTATAGCGTTAAAACGGTTGTTTTCCGAAATAAAATTTAAAGTTTGGTGCAACAGGTTGAAAAGGAGGGTCGCTCACGCCGCCATCTTGCCCGGCCACCTTCCCCAAACTGTCGTGTCGTGTCTACTCTTCATATGCCTGTGATCAGGAACGACGAGGAAGCCCCGCCTAGAGCCATTTGATTGACAGCTCAGTCCACCAAGTGAAAGCAAACTGATTTGCATTTTATTTCTTGGTGGTTATTTCATAATGGCCTGACACCATGAAATAGAAAAATGCAAATCAGTTTGCTCTGGGCGGGGCTTCCTTTTCAGGGTGGGGAGTCGTACCCGCACACAGGCTTCTGTCCTGACGCCAGCTCCGACCACGGCTGAAGTGAAGCCGTGTCACCGTGGAACTTCGGCTGATTCTGCCATCAGACACTGAAAGAACGCTGCTAATTCGGTAAATTAATGTTTATTTTCTTATCAGTGGCAGAACAAGCCGAAGCTCAACGGTGACATGGCTTCACTTCAGTCGTGCTGGGAGCTGGTGTCAGGCAGGACTCCTGTGTTCAGAATCCCCGCCCAGAGCAAACTGATTTGCATTTTTCCTTTTCTTGGTGGACTGAGGAAATATAAAGGGAAATAAATAAATAATTAAATAAATAAATAAATGTGGAAATATAAAGAGAAATAAATAATTAAATAAATAAATGTGGAAATAGAAAGAGAAATAAATAAATAAATAAATAAATAAAAGGAAAAAACAGAAAAGGTAAAAGCAAAGACAAAATTTCCTTTTTATTTATTTATTTCTCTTTATATTTCCACATTTATTTATTTATTTCTCTTTATATTTCCACATTTATTTATTTATTTAATTATTTATTTCTCTTTATATGTCCACATTTATTTATTTAATTATTTATTTCTCTTTATATTTCCACATTTATTTATTTATTTATATTTTGATTTGGCACTCCTATTACTCCATACGTTAGAGCTCCATTTACAGAATAATTAGTCAGTAGAATATTTAGTGACTGAAGAGGACATTAATAAAAGAGGGAAAAGCTGATCAGTTCAATGTGGGCTTCATCTAAGAATTATTTTTCTCTATTGTGATCTGTAGTGAGAGCAGGGAACAGGTGGAGGAGAAGCTAGAGGCGTGGAGGTTTGCCCTGGAAAGGAGAGGAATGAAGGTTAGCCGCAGCAAGACGGAGTATCTGTGTGTGAATGAGAGGGACCCAAGTGGAAGAGTGAGGTTACAGGGAGAAGAGATCAAGAAGGTGGAGGATTTTAAGTACTTAGGGTCAACAGTCCAGAGCAATGGAGAGTGTGGAAAAGAGGGGAAGAAGCGTGTACAGGCAGGCTGGAACGGCTGGAGAAAAGTGTCAGGTGTGATGTGTGATAGAAGAGTTTCAGCTAAAATGAAAGGAAAGGTTTACAAAACTGTGGTGAGACCAGCCATGTTGTTTGGTCTCGAGACAGTGTCCCTGAGGAAAAGACAGGAGGCAGAGCTGGAGGTAGCAGAACTGAAGATGCTGAGGTTTTCTTTGGGAGTGACCAGGATGGATAGGATTAGGAATGAGAACATCAGAGGGACAGCACATGTTAGAGGCTTTGGAGATAAAGTCAGAGAGGCCAGACTGAGATGGTTCAGACATGTCCAGAGGAGAGAGTGAATATATTGGTAGAAGGATGCTGAGTTTCCCACTGCCAGGCAGGAGGCCTAGAGGAAGACCAAAGAGGAGGTTTATGGATGTGGTTAAAGAGGACATGAAGGTAGTTGGTGTGAGAGAAGAAGATGCAGCAGACAGGGTTAGATGGAGGCAATTGATTCGCTGTGGCGACCCCTGAAGGGAAAAGCCGAAAGGAAAAGAAGAAGATAATCTGTGGATGGTTTTCATAATTATTTAATTTATTATTTGGTCTATAAAATTTCAGAAAATGTTCAAAATATCAATCAATGTTTCTCCAAAGTACAAGATGACAAATGTCTTGTTTTGTTCACAACTCAAAGAAATTCAGTTTATTGTCATAGAAGAAAGAAAAAAATATTCACACTTAAAAAGAAGCTGCAACAACAGAAATTAGACTGTTCTAATAATATTTTTTTAAAAGATCAACTGCTTAAAAAAAGAGGTGGTGATGAACTGACTCAGCTACCAGACCTCTACTCTCACTTTACAAACAAGCTTTGAAAATTTTACACCAGAAACCACAAAAATGGTACCACTGTGAAATCATTGAAAAATACAATTTGTTGACTTTTTCCATTGTATAAAGTTCTCCTTCCTAAAAGCTGTTTTTAGTGTTTAAATGGACTGGCTCCACAAGTGATGTCTCAGACCTTTAAAAAGACAGACAGCTCCAGGACAATGACAAGGAGCAGAACTGTCAAATTCCAAGATGCAGAACAACGTTTAGCCAATCAGCTCTATCAGTGCAAAGTACACCTATGGAATTCCTTACCATCAGAAATTAAATCCCAAACAGAACTGAAGAGGTTTAGTGTGAATGTTAAATACTGGCTCAAGGAGCAGCGGAAGTGTGAACATTAATTTCTTTCAAGTCATTGTCAACATAGCAGCACTTTACTAATATTCAGTGTTAAATTCAACTTAGTTTTCTTTTATCAGTAATTGACAGCTGCAACTGTCCTAATTTTTTATTGCATTATTCACTGCATTTTTTTAAAAAAAACATTATATTTAGTATATTCCATTGTATTTTACACACCTGACCAGGGACAAAGACTGCAAATTAGCTGAAGCTAGACATCTTATATGCATCGCATTTTCTCTTTTTTTGTGGCAATGTTGTATGTATTGTCCTTGACAAATCAACATGAAAATAAATAAATACATTTACTAGTGCAGCACTAATTGAAGAATAGTTTCAGTTTTAGTCCCAAAACCAGCCTCAGGCAGCGTATCACTTTATTCATGAGCATGTTAACCTTTCCTGTTGTCTGCTTCCTGACCGTGGTCGGGAAGCACAGGGGAGAAACGTCTTCTCCAGGGCTGAAGTAGCTTCATTCAGGGCTAACTCCCCAGACTCGCCTCCACACTTGTTGCGGCGGTGGCACACACATACGCCAGAAAGACAGAAGCCGTCTTGCTGAAGAGAGGGGCTTTTATTTTTACTAATGCACTGTTATCAGCAACTTGCAATGGCTCACTGCCTGCCCCGGTCGCCGTCTCCGTCGTCTCTCAACTACGTCTTCTCTTACACACCCCGGGTGCCCGCCCGCTCGCTCCACTCATGCACCCGCAGCGCGGCTCGGCCACGCGCACACACTCACTCACCCGCATTCACACACTGAGCTGCCTGAGCTACACCTGACAACAAGACACATCCCACAACAAGCAGAACAAACAGAAGCCGAGAAAACAAATATGTTTCACAGCAGATTAAGTCAATATATTGTTCTATGTGAAGCTAACGTTTAGCTTTGACTCCCTGTAGCCTCCATTAGCTAATATGTCTTCAGCTCACTGACAAGAAAAATTAATTATTTCTTTCAAGACTTTTGCTCCCACATGGTGAGTTTGATCCATAGATTTAATCTCATGTTCCATAAGTCAATTATACTTACCAAAAAATAACATTCAGCATCTTTGCTGGCTAACAGCTGTCAGCTAAGCTAACTAGCGTTAGCTAGCGTCTTACCTCGGAGCAAACGGAGGAGTTTCTGTGGCTCTCTGATGATTCAGTGCTGACTGAGCTCTTCCACACTGTTTAATCCACATCCCACATCTCTGCTGCTGAGCTTCCAGCTGCAGGAAAACACTAAAATACTAGCTTAGCCGCGCTAGACAACCCACGGCAACGAATTTAATTCTCTGCCAGGGTCGACAACAAAAACGACAACAGTCGTTGAGCTCCATTAGCACCGACTCTGAATAATATTTCTGTTAACATGTCTGTAATATACTTGAGCCTCACCCATTGACTGTATAAATAAGGCTTCACCGAACTACCGCATCCTCTGATTTCCGGCGCTCTAGGAGCCTATTCGTTGCGCTGATTGGTTGTATACCTACCCAGTTGCTGCAGAGTGATTTGATAGACAACCTTTTAGCCCGCCTCCCTCCCTGTCGAGCGTGCCTAGACCCTCGTGCCGTCAGAAACATGGGTGTAGCGTGGCTAGGCTACTAAAATACAACACTTTCCTCTAAACTCTGAGGACTTCTGCTGCTCCGTTTCACCTTTGACCTCTGACAGGCCTCCCACCTAGTCAGAGCTCTAGAGATAGTAAGAGTTGCAACACTCATGCTCTGGCAGCGGGGCGGTCACGTGGTTCATGTAAGCCTGAATAGTTCCAAACAGGCAGCACTGTCATTTCCTTCTATGGGACTGAGAGCGGCGATTTCACGGTAAAAAAGGAATAAAATCACACCTCCAAGTACTTGTTTGATTATTAATTCATTGGAGTATGTATGTAAATGTCAGTTTTACATTTTGAGCCGTAAGGTGACATATTAAAGACACTTTCGGGGTTTTCGAGGGAATGTTTCACATTCGTGTTAGCATGGAAAATCGACTTTTACACAGAAATGTAAGATGATTGAAGATGTTAATTTTTGCCCAGCTGGATTATTGTATTTCCAGACAATGTCTATATTTCTCTGATTCACTTACCTGTAGTCTGGGAGTTATTGAAAAGCAGAGTAACAACAGTCCATTCAGCAGATAGTGTCCAGCCACTTCTGATGAGGCAGGAGTTGACTCACTATAACCATTTTAAGACATGCACAAAATATATATTCAAGAATAACAACTCATTATGCTTTGATGAATGAAATAGTATGTTTTATTGACCATGGGAGAAACAATGAGGGTCTTCGTGTCTTCAGTGAGGGCTCTCGGGATACTGGCAGACAGATAGATACGATAGATATTAATAAACATATTTGTTAAATACTTACAAGTATAAGTTTATGCATTATAAAGGGTCTCATATAAAGGACGTAGTCTTGACAATTAAAAAGAGGTAGCGATGTAGCTAGGTAGCTTTCAAAGAAGAGCTAACAAGCACATGGCGATGCCTGAAAGTCGGTCATCTGCCAATATTCACAAATACAGATAAATGTATGCACCACAAAGGGCTTCTGATATAATATAAAGACGTTAAAATTAAAAAGAGGTAGCGACTCATCAACAATTAATCCGTCAATATATCCCTGGAGATAACTTCACAGCTAACAGCAGAGTCGAGCTAAAAAAAGTAGCAGAAATTCGGTCGTCTACCAAGATAAAATATATATATATAATTACGCTGCGCAAATACAAATAAAGCTCAGCATATGCATCATAAAGAGCCTCTGATAAAATCTAGGCAGTTGACAATTCAAAAGAGGTAGGCATTTCATCAACTTACCTCCACATATACTCAACAACCTGCAGTGCAAATGAACGGTGGCTATCACTGTCGAAGCGGTGCTTGGAACTAAACAAGCCTCCACAACCCGGAAGTAGACTGGAAGAAAGCGTACAACGGCACCCTATGGGAGTGTCGCAACTCTTACTATCTCTTGGGCTCTGCGCCTAGTTACGGTTGCTGAGCTGTGATTGGACAGCGAACATTGGAGGGCGGGAAGGACCAAAACAAAGATGGAGGCAGGAGATGAAGAAAGATTGTGTTGCAGACAGCAGACTGGCAGAGATTTATGAGGACAGAAACCAGGAGAAAAGAGACAAGAACCCTCTGAGGATGTGAACAATTGTGAGATTCTGTATTTACAACAATATTAGTCTTTATTTAGAGAAAAAATTTTCAAGTCATAAAAAGCTTCAAAAGAGCAGAAAAATCATTTTAAAGAGACTCAAACATGAAACAGGTTGTTCATGATGTTTTTTCTGCAATAAAACAACGGAAACATTTGGAGTTGTGGTTATTTATAGGTTAAAATGCTGTGATTTTATTGGTCACTGCAGATCAAACTGGGCTGAACTAAATGAGTTTGACTCCTTTGATTTATCCAGTTAACTGAACATGTGATACCAGTGTGTTAAACATTAAACCAACACTCTGATCACTGGGTTGGTCCTGATTTCATTCTTGAACTCAGACTCAGAAGGAAGCAGTGACTGTTCACAGGTGAGTTACATTCATTAAAACCTACAGAAATGAAAACAGTGGTGAAGTTCTGTGACGATAAACTGACAGCTGATGGTGTGTTTCAGGTGTTTGATCAGATGAAGAATCCCTGCATGAACTCTGTTACCTGCAAAAACAGCAGAGTGAAGAGCGACGGCCGCCTCAGGTAAGCACTAAGGCTGCACGATTAATTGACATCACATCGACATTGAGGTTTAAACTACTGCGGTAACCTAACCTCACGAGGGTGAGGTTTTTTTTTTAAATCCCTATTTGAGTGACAGACCTATTCGCCAATCAAAAACATTGAGTCTCGTGATCCTCCTGGCCACTGGCCAATCAGAAATGGCAACAGGAAGCAAGTGCGTATGCACTGCACTACCGCAGCTAGCTTTAGCCAGTAGCTAACAACAAACCCGCACGTGTACTTTGTGATGCCGTGAGGAGCAAAAAGTTTTCATTGTGACACATTAACGGCGTAAAAATGGCTGAAGGAACGTCTTCAGTAACAGAACAGGGTGCGGAGCAGTTGGTATCTAAAAAGAACTCTATTTCAGTTGTTTGGACTTACTTGGGGTTTGAGAAAAACGATGTGGAGCAAAAGCGAGCCAAATGCAAAATATGTCGTCGTGCAGTAGCCAGATCCAGAGGAAACACGTCTAATTGAGGAATCACCACCAACAGCAGTATGATGCAATGTTTTGGACACAGGCTCCACTTGGCTATTGGTGAGATTATTTTTTTTCCCTTAGTCTTGTGTGTGTGTGTGTGTGTGTGTGTGTACCGTGAGCAGCGGAGCCTCTACAGCTGATCGCCGCTGCTTGGGGGACACGTCTCAATTCTGATCACAGATGTAATGACTGCCGAGACACACATGTTTTGCACACACTGTTGCTCAGTGAAATCTGGCTACAACCGTGTACAACCGTGTAGCGCAAACGCGGAAATGCCCGGCAGCAGCCGACCACGCGAGTTTCGTGTTGCGGTGACAGACTGGCTTGGCTCCGTGCCAAATCAAATTTTCAAAATCATCTGGTGGGCCAGATATTATTCCTGACCAGCCCGATCTCACGAGGATTCGTGAAACTGTCACGTAAATTTTTGTTTCGGCTTCGTGCGCACCAACACGATTTTGTCATGTTTTTCGTGCCGCTCACCACGAAATGCGCACCAATGTATTTTAAACGGCGGACTTTTCGTGCCACTCAGAACGTATTTCAAAAGAATGTGTATATTATATTTTTAATGTAAAACCGCGGCGAATCCAACGCTATATTTTGCATGACATCATCCCTAAACATAACCCTAACCATAATCCTAACCATAACCTAACCATAACCTAACCATAAGCCGGTGCTACACTTACCAATTTGCATAGGAATTTCAAGAATGTCCGGCGGCCGGCGGCCGCAAACGCGATCACACAAGCAGTATACGCCGATGGACAGCTTAGATCGTCATGAATCCGCCGGTATAAACCACTTTCAGATGTGATTACCACAGCGAAAAACATTTCGTGGTGAGCGGCACGAAAAACATGACGAAATCGTGTTGGTGCGCACGAAACCGAAACTAAAACTTACGTGACAGTTTCACGAACCCCCGTGAGACCGGGTTGTCCTGACGGGCCAGTTTTGGTCCGCGGGCCGCCAGTTGCCGACCACCGCTGTAGATTATTTGTGTATTGTTTTTATGTGTCAGCTTGTCTTTTTTCAATCATAATTTGCAGTTTTATGCATTTGAAAGTAGAAAATCAAAAAAATCGCAAATCGAACCGCAATCGCAATTTTGGTCAGAAAAATCGCAATTAGGTTTTTTTCCAAAATCGTGCAGTCCTAGTAAGCAGGACGTCTGCTTCTGTTTTTACCTGGAACAAGTGGAAACATGTTCTGGTTTGTTTTGTCTCATTTCAACAACAGTCTGAGGTTTGATGGAGGGAAACAGTTAATGATGAGATTCATAAATGTTTGCTGCAGAGTCCAAAAGTCCTCATTAAGATCACTGCGGAGATAAACTCTGATTTAATTGGAGCAGCAATAAAGCCAATAAAGCTAACAAAGGGAACTATGACCTTAGAATCTGTGGTGCTGCAGAGTCAGTTCTGTTTGTTTCTGGGAGGAAAACTGGAGAAAAATGTGAGTTTTGTTGGAAAAAAATCATTTGAAGTTGAATTTTTTCAGCTCAAAACAGTTTTGTTTTAAATCTAACCTTCTGTTGCTGGAGACATTGAGCCTGTTTCACGAAGCAGGTTCAAGAAGCTCTGAGTTTCTTCCGCAACTCTGAGTTGATCTACTCTGAGATAGAAAACTCTGAATTTTTGGTTTCACAACGGCTGATATGAGTTGGGTTAATTAACTCAGAGTAATTTGACCCGGAGTTACGCGCGTGCAACGCAACTCTGAAAAGACAGCATCAATGGAACCCTGATTCGACGAGTCACCATGGAAACGGGGAAGCGAAAAGCTGCGTTTTTGAACTGGAAGTTTTTAACGTGCTCATATGGCGAGTTGGGACACGTTTTTAGAAAGAAGTGCAACACCGCTGCAGCTGCAAAAGAGAGAGAGACGGCGTGGAGAACACTGCTGCCAGGATCAATGCGTAAGTTTAAATGTAGTCCTTTGTAATCGTAATAATATTACAGGGAATAACTGTCTGAATGGTAGCCTCGTAAGTTATTTCATTTAGGTGGAATCCCGCTGGGGAGAAGCTTAAGATGAAATATAAAAACATTGTTCAAGCAGGTCAGACCTCGGCATTATCTCATGGAGGTCCTTCATGTTGATCATGTTTTACATTGTAAAGTAGCCTAAATATTAAGTGGCTGTTTGACTGTGCAGTTGTTTTATCCACACATAGCCTAAATGTCTGCATCCATATCATGTCCTGTTAAATAATTAAGCCTATTTAAACTAACATAGACTTCTGCTCAGCCAACAGAAAGAAAGCAGATGCCTGTAAAACGGTGGTATAAAAGGTCATGGATGCATATAAAGTGATTATTGCATACGGTGTCTCTGACTGCTCTGCTGTCCTGGATAGCTGCAGGTGGATGGGCTCATCATCTGGGTCTTCAGTTTGTAGGGCAGGGTGTTGCTCTCCTCTAATAGTGGTAATATTATGAAGAACAACACATGCCACAGTAATATCACAGGCCCTCTCAGGGGTCACCCTGAGGAGACGTAGGCTCTGGAAACGGGCTTTCAGCAGGTCTATGGTCATCTCCACCCGGGCTCTGGTCCTGCAGTGAGTCCGGTTGAAGTTCTGTTGGGGGCCTGGTTCAGGGTCAGGGTATGAGGTCATCAGCCTGGGTTGGCATGGTAACCCCTGTCACCCAGCAGAAGGCCATCAAACTCTCCTGTAATGTATAGTGGATACATCAGAGTATATTAAAGGAGAGAGACAAGAGAATTCTATTGTGAAAATCTTTAGGCTGCTGACCACGCTGACCAATGTCTTTCTGTACCATAACTGCTGCACCAACAGTATCTGACCAATAGATACTGTGAGAATAGCCTACCCCTTCCACTGGTGTGCTCACATCAGCAGGTCTGACTGAAACCTCATGTTACCGGCCAGCAGTGTCCCTTTAAGAAATGTGCCGTGTGTGTATGACATAGAGATCGGGCGAAAAAAAACACCAACTGTAAGTGTCGGCATAAGAGTGATGCAGGAGAGTTAGCAGCAGGTATTATTCCAGTATTAAAAAGTTGCTTAAAGCAGTGTCTAGACGAGTACTGGCCCAAGTTGTGGATTGTTTTCACCTCTGTTGAGATACAAAATAAACGTGCGACTGTGCACAGCCGGAGCATCTCCTTCGTCTCCCCTTCTCACCACCGGGAACCCTAGACGCCGGGTACCAGCAACGAGCCACGGTAAATAAACCAGCTGCCCCAACTACGGTTCGGAGACAGACTGGGAGTAAGAGAGGTAACACTGGGGGCACGTCCGAGCCTTTTTCTGAGCTTTCTCAAGAAAGAAGAGGAGAAAATAAGTTAAGGAGCCACGAAGGAGGAATGTAATGGCGGCGCGCGGATGTGCAATGGCGGCGCACGGAGGTAACGCTACTGTTGCAAAGAGGAGACACGTGGAGCTAACCAGCGTAAACATCAGCACCAATCCGTTCTTGACGGACGGCGGGGAGACTTTCAGAGGTGGTGGGGACTTGGTCGATCCAGTGGGCGGCCGGTTCGGCGGCGGCGGGGAGAGCACAAACCCTTTCCTGGTTAGCATGGAGCTAACCGCCGGAGCAACGGAGCTAGCCGCTGGTCGAGCGGCGGCCCACCCTCACTCACCGCTGTTTAAGAGAACATGGCCTCCCACCCCACCGTCTTCGGCACCGACAAACCCCTTCCTGACACCTGCAAGCATGGAGGACGCCGCAGGCAGTGAGTTTATGTCTCTCCCTCATTGTGGTAATGACTGTTTCAAACACATGGCCTCTACCCCGGCTGCGGCCTTGCAGCCTGGCGCTAACTGTAGCTTTGACCATACGGCATGGCTCAGTGGGTAGAGTGGCCGTCTTGCAACCCTTCGGTTGCAAGACGCCGATCCTCGCCCCGTCGTGTTCAAGGTGTCCCTGAGCAAGACACCTAACCCCGAATTGCTCCTGATGGGGTCGTGGTTAGCACCTTGCATGGCAGCTTCCGCCATCAGTGTGTGAATGTGTGTGTGAATGGGTGAATGTGATGTATCATGTAAAGCGCTTTGGGTACCTTGCAGGTATAGTAAAGCGCGATATAAATACAGACCATTTACCATTTACCATTTTACTTTTGACTGCCATCCAGCTAACCCTTTTACTCCTGTGAATGACGGCTGTCCCACAATGAAAACACCTTTCTCTTCGGCCCGTGTATCACTCCCGCAGCCTGTTGTGTTCCCCATTTCACCATGTATGCCCCAGTATGTGAAGTACTGTGATGTGGATCAGGCTCAGGATTGTTATTCAGCCCCTTGCCATGATACACAACTTCTCACGGTTAGACAGTTTGACACTTGTGAATGTGGTCTGTCTGGCTGGAAAAGATCCAAGTCCGTGTCACGACGTTTTCCCTCTTGCTCGGTGCGGGGCTATGACTGCATGGACAGTGGTGGTGGTGAGCGGTGTGAGAAGGAGAGGATTCCTATCTTACAACCAGGCTGTTTTGATGGATCAGGCTCATGGAAAGACTTTCTACACATGTTCGAAAGCTGTGCACAGGCTAACCACTGGTCGGAGGAGACTAAGGCTGTACAGCTCAGATTCAGCCTGACAGGTGCGGCTGGGGCTATTATCCACAAAAACCCAAGATCTGCTAGATGGAGTTACCAGCGCATTGTGGATGAGGTGAATGCTGCCTAAGGGCCATGTTCAGAGCATGCAGCAGCTATAGGCATTGAACTGAGGCAAAGAGTGAGGGGGCAGAGTGAGGCTTTGCACAGTTTGAGAGATGATATTTATGAGAAAGTTTCTATTGTGTATGCTGACCGTGCAGAGCAGGAACAGGATGCAATCGGTGTGGAGATTTTCATCAACGCCTTGGCTGATGCTGAGGTGGTTCAAAGACTACTGGAGGAGCAGCCTCGCACCTTGACCAGAGCATACCAGATAGCGCACAGGTATGAGACCACCAGAAGGGCTGCGAGAGCGGTCACGCAATTGATGCAACCGGGTCAAAGGAGCTCTATGGAGCGGAGAGCTGCGGCGGCTACGGTGCGTGGAAATACAAGTGTGATGGTGTGTGATGAGCCAGCGAGGGGTGCTGCTGGGCCCACCAGCCCTCGTAGTAGAAAACCGAGATACTCCCAGCAGTGGCAGCCTAAGAAAAGCAGACATGTCGAATTGAACTCAGCAGAGGTAGTCTGTCACAACTGCTCTGGCCTGGGGCATCTGCAGAGAAACTGTCCCTCTCCTCGTCAGCCCAAACAGCGCACCTCAAGCATCAACCTGACTCCAGCCCCTGACCCAGACACAGTGGTTACCTGCGCCACAAACCAGGAAAGTGAGATGTGTATTAAGGTAACAACGTATGGACAGGAAATGTGTGCTCTGCTGGACTCTGGTGCTCGTAGAAACGTTCTGCCTCTTCGCCATTTTGACTCCATCCCTGTTGTGACCAGACCCCCGATACAGCCATCCACCGCACAGATCCTGCAGGGCATTGGACCCCAGGGCTTAGCAGTCATCGGGGAAGTCACTCTGCCTGTGTATGTTGGTGGCAAATACACCAATGTGAACTTCATCATGGCTGACACAGCTGAGAGCACTGAGGTCATCCTGGGGCACCCTTTTCTGCAGCAGGCACATGCCCGCTTGGACTATGGCCGCAGGGAGATAACCCTTTTCGGTGAAAAGGTTCCCCGCTTTAACCCAAACCACCAGCCTCAGATACACATTGTCAGGGTGGCCCGCACAACAGTGTTGGAATCAGGCCGTGAGTATGTGGTACCTGGCACTGCCCGCCTCCGCCTTGCAGCTGCAGGAGACATGATGTTGAGTCCCACCAAAGGTTTCATCGAGAAACACCATGTGCTAGTGGCTCACATTGTTGTTCAGACGCAGCAATCTACCAACATCCCCATTAGGGTCTTCAACCTCGGCACTAAACCTGTCACCTTAAAGAAGGGGGCAGTGGCCGGGCTCCTTCAGCCAGCTGTGGTTGTGGGGGAAGTGGAGCCCCAACCATCGGGGTCTTCATCAGTCTCTGAGCCTGTTAATTCTGTCTCTGTTTCTGTTCCCAGCCACTTGCAGTCCCTATATGCTGAGAGTTGTGTCAGCCTGCCTGAAAGTGACCGTGGTAGAATGGCCCACCTGTTGCAGTCATACAGCGACGTTTTCTCCACGGGGCCTGCTGATCTTGGTCGCACTAGTCTCGTTCAACACGATATCTTGACAACGCCAGGGCCGCTAGTGAAGCAGCCGCCACGCCGGATGGCCAACGACAAACAGCTTGCAGCTGACCTCCAGGTGCAGCAGAGCCTGGAGGGTGGTATGGCACAACCCAGTAACAGCAGCTGGGCTGCACCGATAGTAATGGTAAGGAAGAAAGACTAGAGCCCACGATTATGTGTAGATTACAGACCTTTGAATGAACGAACCATTAAGGATGCTTACCCACTGCCACGGATTCAGGACACTCTCGACACACTCTCCACTGCAAAGTACTTTAGCACTCTGGATTTAACGTCAGGCTACTGGCAGGTGGAGATGACACCGAGGGCCCACAAGGCTGCTGCATTCTGCACCCGGAAAGGTCTCTTTGAGTGGAATGTGATGCCGTTTGGTCTTTGCAACGCGCCGGCCACGTTCCAGAGGCTTATGGATCGAGTCCTGGCGGGGTTGCAGTGGGAGACGTGCTTGGTGTATCTGGACGACATCATAGTTTTGGGGCGGGATGCTACTGAGATGCTGGAGCGTCTCGGTCAAGTGTTCACCAGGCTGCGTCAAGCCAATCTCAAGCTGAAGCCTTCCAAGTGCTGCCTGTTTTGGGAACAAGTGGCTTATCTGGGGCACATTGTCTCTGCCAGAGGTGTCGCCACTGACCCCCAGAAGGTACAGAAAGTGGCTGAGTGGCCAGCACCCCGAAACATCTCAGAGGTGCGTCAGTTCATCGGCTTGGCTTCGTACTATAGACGTTTTGTGCAGGATTTTGCCACACTCGCCAAGCCGCTCCATGACCTCACCAAAAAGTATGCCCGCTTTAACTGGACCAACGAATGCCAGGAGACATTTGAGACGTTAAAGGGCCGGCTGACATCTGCGCCTGTGTTGGGCTATCCCCTTGATAGTGGCGAGCTGTTTCTTGACAGTGATGCAAGTGATTGGGGAATCGGAGCAGTCCTCTCCCAAATTCAAGGGGGCGAGGAGAGGGTCCTAGCCTACGGGAGCAGGCGACTGTCAGCTACAGAGCAAAACTACTGCACCACAAGACGGGAGCTCCTAGCGGCAGTGGAGTTCACCACCCATTTCAGGCAGTATCTACTGGGGAGGTCGTTCACCCTCCGGACTGACCACAGCAGCCTGCGTTGGTTGACAAGGCTAAAAGAGCCAGAGGGCCAGCTTGCCCGCTGGTTGGAGAAACTGGCAGAGTACGACTTCCAGGTGGTCCATCGGCTGGGGAGACACCACCAAAACGCTGACGCACTATCCAGGAGACCATGTCGAGAGTCGTGTCCATGTAGTGTGCCAGAACCTAAAGTGGGTGCCCAGTGTCAGCATAAGGCGGGGCGACAGGGCAACCTCCAGTGGGGGTAGTGGAACATGATGGTTGCTGTGGGGGCCTGTTACCATCCAAGCCAGAGTCTCCTTCCTTGGGGCTAGAGGACACCTCCAGTTATGACAGCTGTGGCTATGCCTTAGCTCATCCTAGTATCCACAGGGTGAGTGAAGCACCTCGCATCAACCTGTTCTGTGGTTGGAGCCAAGAACAGCTGAATGATGCCCAGTTAACAGATCCGGATATGGCGTCATTGAAGGAGTGGATGGATACAGGGGACCGACCACCGTGGACGGATGTGGCACCCTGTAGCCCAGCCACCAAGGCTTACTGGGCGCAATGGAAAAGACTGTATCAGAAAGACAGAGTTTTGCTGAGGAAGTTTTACTGCACCGAGGGCAAAGTGTTCTATCCCCAAATCCTGCTGCCCCAAAAGTACCGTGCCGCTGTGATGGAACAGATGCATGATGGCCCGGTGGGTGACCATTTTGGTGTAGAGAGGACTCTTGCACGCCTCAAGACCAGGTATTTCTGGTATAATATGAAAGATGATGTTACACTGTGGTGTCGCACCTGCACCAGTTGTGCTGCCAAAGCTCGACCAAAAAAAACTCCTCAGGCTGCTATGGGCACAGTGCGTGTTGGTGCCCCCATGGAAAGAATTGCAGTTGATCTGATGGGACCCTTAAATGAGATGGAGAGACATAATCGTTACATACTCGTGGTGCAGGATTATTTCAGCAAGTGGGTCGAGGCCTACCCTGTTCCTAATGAGCAGGCAACAACAGTGGCTGAAAAGATCACCTCCGAGTGGGTATGTAGGTATGGAGTCCCACAGTGCCTACACAGCGACCAGGGCACCAACTTCGAATCAGCAGTCTTCCAAGGGATGTGCGAGCTGCTGGGGATTGACAAAACACGGACGACACCATTTCATCCTCAGTCAGACGGCCAAGTGGAGCGTTTCAATGCCACCCTACAGACCATCTTAGCCACCACCGCTGAGCGTTGCCATTGGGATTGGGACGTCATGGTCCCTTATGCAGTGATGGCTTACCGGGCTACTAAACACAGCTCCACAGGTCTGACACCCAACATGATACTCTTTGGGAGAGAAATAACTGAACCGATCGACCTAGTTGCTGGTTTACCCCCCGATGCTGGAAACTCAAACACCCCTCCACAGTATGTTCAACAGCTCAGAGAACGGCTGGAGCTCTCCCATCAGCTGGCGCGAGAGACATTGGGAAAATCTGTTGAACGAGCCAAACGTCAGTATGACAAAAACATCTGTAAAGTCCGATACAAAGTTGGAGACGCAGTCTGGCACCTGATAAAAGGCACCAAGAGCGTGAAAAACAGAGTGAGGAAGTTCTTACCATTCTACGAAGGTTCGTTTTTCGTCGTGGGACTACTAGACGACTTGGTCTACAGGATCAGGAAGAGCCCGAGAGCAAAAGTCAGAATAGTTCACCATGACAAACTCAAGCCTTACCATTCCAGGACCCCCCTGGACAACAGCTGGGTACTTCGAGAGGCTGACACCTGGACACCAGTGGAGATACCGCCACCTTCGCCAGATTCTGATTCTTCACCCCCCGACGGCGGACCCGGCAACCCCAGGGGTACTTCATCTGACACAGAGGATGCAGCTCTGGATGCCCTTCAGGACCTCTTCTTACCAGCACCTAATCAATCCAGCGGCAGCCAGGTTCCTGACCTCCTCCCTCAGCCTCAACTGGATGAGGCTGGGACCCAGTCTCCTGCTGAGGGACACAGTCATCGTCCCCTTTTGAACTCGATGCCCTTCCAGAGGGCCCAGCGACGTCGCAGGCCACCGAACATGTTTGGTGACTGGGTTGGTCACTAAACAAAGTGGAAAGCACTTGTCCTGGGGTAGGGTGTAGGCGGATCGCTGCCCTCCCCAGAGGAAAAAAAAAAAGAGTTCCAGTAAATGTTTCAAATTGTAATTGTTTATATTGTTTGTACGTTTTTGCACATTTTTATGGGTCTATTTAGTCAGCTGACTAATTTTTGTGATTTTGACACTGTACTTTAGGTATTATTAAGGTCTGAATATCCTGCTAGTTTAAGTTAACTGCTGAGCTTTCAATAGAAGTGTATGAAAAGCTAAAGGAAAATTTGATGTGTTCCATGTGTGACCAGGAGTTATCTAGATTTGCACACCCCCTTTTAGTGTCTTCTATGAGTAATGTCATTCAAGTATTAGAGTTAAGTAGTCTGAACAACAGCATCACTCTTTTCCTAGTGAATGTATACTGTAGAAGTTGTTGTGCAGATGTTGGGTTGCATTCTTATGAGAAGGATACACATCGTTTGTTTTATGGACATTATATGACATTGATCTTCGACGGACATTGTTTTGGCACCATAAGAGGGTTCAGTCAAAGACTGTGTGAAACAAAGGTTACTGTGTGTCATGTTTCAGTTTATAATGTCTTATATTTGCTTTCTCAGGAGGGACGTGCTGGAGTGATGTTATGGGTTTAATCATCATCCAGAGTGGGGGTAGTGTTACCGGCCAGCAGTGTCCCTTTAAGAAATGCGCCGTGTGTGTATGACATAGAGATCGGGCGAAAAAAAACACCAACTGTAAGTGTCGGCATAAGAGTGATGCAGGAGAGTTAGCAGCAAGTATTATTCCAGTTTTAAAAAGTAGCTTAAAGCAGTGTCTAGACGAGTACTGGCCCAAGTTGTGGATTGTTTTCACCTCTGTTGAGATACAAAATAAACGTGCGACTGTGCACAGCCGGAGCATCTCCTTCGTCTCCCCTTCTCACCACCGGGAACCCTAGACGCCGGTTACCAGCAACGAGCCACGGTAAATAAACCAGCTCCCCCAACTACGGTTCGGAGACAGACTGGGAGTAAGAGAGGTAACACTCAGCTTGCTGCTTTTCTTCCTGAAAATATATAGATAAGTAAAAAGATCAGTTGTAATATTCAAGCCTAACCTCCAAAAAGAAGAAAAAGAAAAGATCCCATCAGGACCTGTTCAAGTAGTCCACCTTGACATATTAGTCAGCTCAACAAATGTTAATTTTCAATCCAATCATGCATTATCTAGACACTGTTTATTTTTAGAGACAGCAGGTGTGACCTTAACTCATGAATGGCATATTCTTTAAAGACAGTCCACAATTGGAGTACAATTTGGAAAAAAGACTGTTGAAAAAATAGGGAAATAGAAATGCTGGTTTCCAACCTGAAACAAAAGAAAAACTCAAATGGGACTAAAACAAAATTAAAATCTTACCGTAGTAATGTCATCCACCCTTTTTTTCTTCAGTCTAAACACTGGTGACACCTCACCTCACAGGAGGGCTTTTGATGCATCTGTCCAGTGGGCGAACAGCTTTCCATGGCTTAAAAAAATGATTAAACAATAAAAAAATTGAATGACAGTGCTGTGGAACAACTTAAAGTCTATCAAATATAAAAGTCTTTTTAGTATCACCTTCCAAGGTCAAAGATTTCCATCAAGACGATACACCACCACTGCCGCAAAAGTGGCATGTCCATCTGAAAAATGAAGACCAACAAAAAAAACAAAAACTTGAATTATATGTCAGAATAAGTGTTTTGTTGATGTAATTTTGAGCTTACTTTGATTGAATGAATCAACTTACAATGGTAAAGTCATAGGGAGCATCCAATATGGTGTAAAGGGCATTCTAGGAATAAAACATTGTAAATTTAATTTAATGCTGATTTCTTTAATGCACACAAAATTACACCAGACAAATAATCTCTACTACCATCAACATGAAGACGCCACAGTCAATCCCATATGGTTGTCCTGGAAAACCCTACAATGTCCAAAAGAAGTCAGTTATGTAGTTATTGTTTTTACAGAATTAAACTATTCAACTATTAATATATGCATATATTATTATGTATTCTAAATACTTTTTACTCTTACCTGTATTTGTAATCCAGTTTTCTCTGTCCAGTTGCCAGGATTTAGTGACTGGGAGAGGTTTCTTAAATTGAAAAGACAGTTGCATTAATGCTAAATACTCATTAAAATGATCAATATGGGCTCGTTTCATGAAGAACAGGCGCCACTAAATCCGATCCGGGACAAACCACCCATGCATTTCTTTCCATGCAGTCACACTCTCCCACATCATTTCAATAGGCTTTTTATGGTGCCAGTTTTTAGACTCAATTGCTGGTATAAATTAATGTAATGTTGGTAGGTCATCATGTTAAATCAGTGAAACTCTAATGTAAAACTGATAACTATGATTTGATACACAAAATTAAAATTATACTTATGTTGCACCATAAAAAGGCTATGACACAGATCAGAACATGATCCGGTTAAAAACCAAGAGTAGAACTCCTTAGAACAGCTTGAACTTCAAAAAGCACGCAAAAAATGTTTTTGTTAGTGACCTCAGTAGTTCCCTCATCTCCTGATCACCAAATCCAAATGTTGCTTGAGCACATTTGGAGTCGAGAAAGGCTATTTCTCTCTGTGTTGGTTTCAAAACCTAGAATAGCAGTTAGTGACATTTGAACTTGATATTGTGTGACAAGACAAGACAAGACAACACAAGACAACACAACACAACACAATCACAGTACTCTCAAATAGAAAACAAAGATACTTTTGTTAACATTTGATACAAATTTTCCTTATGTCACAGTAAGCATCACTACTTACAGAGAGCAGGAAATGCCCAGGTTTCCACACAGGAATAACAATGGCATCTCTGAATGAAGCATCATTCTAACACAACGAAAAAGTTCCAAAGTGTCAGTCAGTATAGCCTTCTTTAACCCTTGCCTCAGGTTAAATGAGGACCAGCTCTCCGTTTAAAGGGTTAGATTCTATCTGTCTATTAGTATTCCACCTGACAGGTTTCAGCAGAATAATTAAGCTGGTGTCGAGGAATACTCGCTTAGGTCCTAACTGTCTTCTTCCAAACGTCTTACCCCTCTTACTCCAATAAATACTCTCTTACTAAGCAGCCCTCCTAAGTAGTAGAATTGATTTATTGACCACGTTTGTTAACGACAGCTTTCCTCTTAAAACTGTGGCACTTGTTGATATTCCTAGGTTCATTTTAGAGGTTTGGAAAACTAACCTCAGGGGTAATGTTTAAATAACTAGTTGGATTAAAGTAACCTTTAAGAACCATTAGATTTAATGCACACAATCAACTTAACTTTTTACCACTATGCAGAATAGGTGAATCATAATAATTTCATAAGACTTCTCTTTAAATGCAATATAGCGTTTTATTAAGCAATTATTAGCAGGGGCACAGCATCAATTCATGATTAAACAATTTAATTATTTCTGATTATTTCTAACTAAACTAAACTAAGCTGAGCGTACCTAAGAATCTTCTCTAATTAGTAAATTTAGGAGAGAGAGTGGACAGCGCGGCCACCGCTGTTTCACCCGGTCTTGACCTGCATCTGGTTGAACTCCTCCGTGGACCAGCAGACTCGGTACGAAGTCTTCTTTGTGGGCAGAGGGTGTTCTTCCTAGGCAGGGGGAGTGGAGAGGTCCCGAAAGCCAATCGTTGGTCTGGCAACTATCTTTTGTAGCAGCTGGAACACAAGTGCGGGCGTCTCAGCTGTCTTCTCAGTTGGGTGATGGTGGTGGAAAGCCCCCGTCTCATCAGGCTGCGGTGGGTCACTGGGTCCTCCAGCCCCTGGAGTGGAGCAGCCCTCTGCTGCTGCCTCCTGTGCCTCTCTGGATGCCATGGGTGCTTGCCTCTCTTCATCTCTTTGGATAACTGCAGACCTCTCAGGACTCTCCGTCTGGCAGAGTGTGGTCGTCTTCTTTTGAACAAAGTTAGAACAACTTTGCTTCCAACGACGTTCTCAAAGAACTCTGCAGCCTAAGTCCTGCGTTGTCTTCACGTCTCTTGGGCAAAAGGGTCCGATTTCGGCTCTTCAGAACTTTGGCAATGCTCTCCGGCAGCTCCGGTGAGCAGCATCTCCCCCCTCCGGGGGACAACTCCGAATTCAGTGTCTCTGACTCTCTCTTTTATAGTGTCATCCTCTAATACACACATCTCTGGCTAGGTACGCCCCTGACACCGTCTAACTCATGCAATCAACTTGTTATCACATACATCAGTAATACAGAAGTCATGGTTTTACAGCAAATACACATCATCCACCTTCCGTTGTTAACACACACACACATTGCTTGAGACATGTTGCCAAGACCATATTTGGCCACAGAACTTCCTCAATGTCCTCCTTTCTGCAGTGTCATGGTGACTTCTGCTTTTTGCCCTACACACACAGAGCTTAAACAGGGATTACTTTAGTTATCATTCACATTAAGCTGCACTGAATCTCTTTCTAAATCAAAATCATTCCACTTAGTTTAAACAAAATAAATCATCTTAAATCATTCTTCTTAGCATGATCAAATAACTCATTTTAAATAATTCTCTTCTATAGCAATCATCATTTTCAGAATATATATCAGCCTATTAAAACCATTCTTGCATCAAGCATAAGCATAATCATGTGGTTAACTTATATAGTTTCTCATTTTAACTTTTCATTGATTTGCTTAAAGCTTTTATTTAGGTGGTGGTTGCTCCTGGGATCTCAAATAACTAGGCCCCACTTGACAAAAGAAAACTGTTAAAATACACAAGAAATATAATTTGAATAAAAACAAGTAGTGCATGTTACACTTACAGGCAAGCTTGAGAGTGGGTCACATGATGTTGGTGGTCGCCAGGTTGCTACAACATAGAGGTCAACCACAAAAATGGACTTCCCCTGGGGAATACGTACATTTCAAAGGTGAGCAAATAGCTATATAATATAAAAAGGAAAAGTATATTCCAGAAACATCATTTATGTTTTATACCTGTGATTGAGCAATTTTCTCAATGACTTCGAAGCATGCATTTCCTTTCTGCAAACCAAACAAAAAAACTGTTACACTTGCCAGTGACATACAAACATAATTAGCTCACAATTATATGGTATCAAACATAAACTCACGGTTGATTCTATTTCATTGTTCAATCCAAGCCCCCAGAAGTCAGCGCGGGTCAGACAACTTTTTTGGGTTTTTACAATGAGCTCAGAGCCTGGCCTGTCAGTGTCCAATATGTATTTAAGCTGATTGTAGAAGAAAAAAACAAAAAGCTGTTTCACATGAAGCATCACATAAATAACAAGTATAATATTTAAAATTATTATATAGCAACATGGGTGGTAGGACTTCAACATGAGAAGCACATGTCTCTAAAATATCACACAGCTCCTTTTTTTCATTAAGAATACATACCAGATGCTCTTGGGCAGGATGAAGCTTGAGGGTCCATGATGCTCGGCATGGTCTCAGATTCTCACTTTTTGTGATTGTTTCACAATGTGGTTCACAGGCATCGGTGTCTATTAAAGGGAATTAAAATATAAAATATTGCCAAAACAATTTTATGTTGATTTTTCAAACCTACTACCTACCTGTGTTTGGGTCAGTGGGGAGTCCCTGTTGCTGCAGAGGTGTTGCAGCTGCTGCAGGATGATGCTGTGTAGGCATATCAGGTGCTGGAGGTCCTAAGGTTTAAGAAATCATTATCAGGCAACATAAGCATTATATTTCAAATGAACACTGTGAAATAAAAAATATCTCTTTAAATTAGTTTTTACCAAATACTGCTTGTCCAAATTTGTCCAGTGTGATGTCTTGCAAACGATGCGACTCACGTCCTCTCTGCAGCTGCTTCTCTAAAAGCTGTGCATTTGTTTTGTTGTTTCTGTGATGTATAATGTTTCTCATCAAAAAAACGTGTGTTGAGGGTGTCATGTTATTGAGGAAGTAGTTGTTTTTTTTCATACAGAAAAAAAGTTGCTCGGCCACCTGGCTATTTAATGAACCCTGAAGTTCTGGAACCAAGTTGATCCTCCTCAACACTTCCTGTGGGTCTTTGGTATTGGCCTCATGAAATTTGTCATATAAGACATAGTGGTCTGAGGAACCAGTGCATGGATGCCCATCCTTATCAGGATTCTGCAACATTTCACTCAGCCATGGTAGGGAGACCTTCAGTTTTTTCTGCTGAGCTGCTGTGATGTTCTCTGGTGTCGATGCAGCCAATCTCCCTTCATGCGGCTTGAAAGGTATCACAGCTGGCCAACGCAGGTTGACATGAGTTGCCAGACCCCGTGCAAAATCATAGACAGTGACATTTGGCAGGTGTTTCCAGGATAGAAGGAGGTCAGCAAAATCCCTTAGAGACTCTGCACGCAGGTTAAACTTCAAACTGTACACCACACCATGCGGGCAGAGAATCACTGACCACCCACCTTTAATGGAAAATTGGAAGAAAAAAAGTTCAGTAGTAAACATGCAAATAGCTAATCTTAAGTAGTTACCATGCAGTTAAATGTGACCCTTACCAGATGCTCCCCAGATTTTCTGGAATATCTTGTCATATGAATGTCGTGTCTTCATCTCCTGCCTGAGTCTAAGAATTAGATCCATCCGCGATCCCTTTGCATCCAAATTGCAGGCCTTGCAAAGCTTATGCACAGTGGAAACCTTTTGAAATACAGACAAGAAATAAAATAACATGTCACTGCAAAATACAACTCAAACATACATGCATACATACACAACTGTACCTTCTGCTTCATGAGCTCATCCACCAGCCGGTCCTCTGACACCATCGTCACTTCAGCTTCAGTGGTGGACTTAGCAGAGGATGCTTTTTCAAATTCCGTGTTCAGCACCATGTCAGACTGACGTGTATTTTTTCCAATCCATGGACCCCAGTACTCAAAACGAGGTCTGACACTGAAGCTGTTCTTTGCACGACCTGTGAAAAGTAAACCACACATGACATTCTTAATATGGTTAAGTGCATTGCATCATTAAGTGAAGGTAATTCACTTAATTTACACAAAACTGCAGAACATGTACATACTTTGGACAAAGCCATGAGAAATCATCTCCAGCTGAACAGAATCCCAAAACTGTTCAATGTTAACTTCACCAGTGAAGTTCTCTGGGGCATCTTTAATGTCACTAACTGAAAAAAAAAAAAAAAGTAATTTATTTATCTAGTTTTGAATATAATATGATATAACTCCCTCCCAACACATGAGAAACTGTGACTTACTAGGGAACGTGAACACTCCTTTTTTGTGTAGGTCCATGACAACTACTGGAGGATAGTAGCCACAGCAAACACAAGAAAAAGAATAGTTGTGGCTTGTCAATGCCTCAAAGTGGCAGTAGGCGTGCAGAACAGTGGCAGTAGGCGTGCAGAACAGTGGCACTGGCAGGAATTGTCACCTTCCTTAGGCTTTCAAGCACATTTAATACCTAGGATACTGAAACATTGTTCTAAAGAAGAAGCAAAAACAAAAGAAACATGTTATGCAAGATTTATACAGACAAATATACCTTCACACATATTTAAGCATTTGTCGTCATAAGAAAATATACTGTATGTACCTGTAGGTTGTGTCTCAGGTATACACACAGTTCAAGGGTCAATACAGTATGGTCATCAAAATTATGTAGACCATCCTGCCATTCCTGGTATCTGTAGGTCATGTGACACTGTGGACATCGCCGGAAATAGGTTGATACATCTGGCGTAAATAAAACATGAATATATAATAAACACTGTGTTGCATTCTCTGCAAACTTTCATAACAGTAGGCAACACAAGAATTACTTACTTTCAATTACCCCATTTATGGAGATTATTCTGGCTTTTCTGGAGATCCTTGCTGACTTTTCAAGATTTACAGGTCCTGGGCAGAGTGCACAAACTGTCTCTACTGGATGTAACTCTGTAACATAGTCCATGAGTGCTTTTGGTTTTACAAGGTCATCTGGCAGGTTAGCTGGAAGTCTTTTATGTCCATATATATACTCTACAAGTTGTTTGAAGATTTCAGCTGATGGTGGATAGACAGTATCTTGGTACTTTTGTGGTGTACTGGTGCTGGTTTCCTCTGTTCTGAACACATCCCGGTTTGTTTGAAATAAGTTCCATTTGCTTATGTTTTTGTGGACACATGACATCCTTGGTTTGGCACAAGGGCAATGCCATGTGTTCGCTAAGGAATTATATGTTACAAATACCCGCCCAAGGCAACTGTAGTAGTGTAAAGTTGGCTCATACACTGAAAAACAAAAGTGCTTTGAGCTTTCCTCAAATGACACCTTAACACAGAGAGGGACATGTGCTGCCTGTGCATTATTTTTGCCTTTTAATACAGATTGCCTTTTTTGACTCACCAAAGAATTTTAAGTGCACCATTTCTGATAACACTTCTTCTCTGAGGTATTCTTCTGTGGCCATGTCTGTACATGTGTTCACAGTGTGCAAATGGTAATCCACTTCGTGATGCCATTTTGCAGTACTGCTTGCATTCCTCCAACTCACATTGAACCTTGTGCACTCGACCCGAGGTTTTGTTTTGGACATGTATGGGGACTGAAAAGCCATGCCTTCCTTTTTGGACTGCAGAAATCCCATTTTTGGCATCCACACAGACACTCTTTAAATGATCAGTTTCTGTTATGTCCTTTGATTTCTTGGGGTGCTTCCTCTGGATGTGTTTGGCCAAGTTTCTCCTCAAACAAGTAACTGCACAGAGGGGACATTTGACCTTTTTCAGTTTTGATTTTGGACTTTCAGTCTCTTGGGCAGTATGGACAACAGAAGAGGAAACCAAAGGAGAAGACATATGTGTGTCTGCTGAGGATTGGATGGTCGGTGTTTGAATTGACTGGGCAGTATCTTGTTGCACAAGAAGAGCAGTCAGGTCTGGAGATGGGGATATTGTGGTTGGTTGCAGGGAGGGCAAGGATGAATGCTGCAAAGCATGTGTAACTGCACACAGACTGGGATCTTGACTCCTTTTGGACTGCGCAGCAGCTGAGGTGGATGTTTTTTTTGTGTGGAACAAGCCTTTAAGTGTCCTTCCATGTCTGTTTTTCTAATAATTGTCTTGTGACAAATAGGACAATGAAAATGCCCCCCATCCCTGCAATTCAAATTGCAGCGGCAGATCTTCTTATCTAAAAGCAAGTCAAGAAAATGTTTAGATTAGACAATGACAAACAAGTCACGACACAATTGTGTGCATGTGCGTATAACTTTAATCTAAAATGCAATGACATTACCTTCAAATGTAATGGTATTTTTTAGGTGGACCTCCAAATGTCACTGAAGCTTCGACGGGATGCTTGGTTTAAACATGCCTTTGGGGCAAAGGGGGCAGTGAAACAAACTGCAGCATGTTGAGCAGCATTCTACTGCAGGCTCTCCGACTGACTTCAAAATTGAATGGTGCATCTGAAAAGGATATAAAATTGCGTTATGTGTTTGAATTACAGTACATGAACTTTATTTCAAATTAATTTATCTTTGCTTACAGTTAAAATGTGAAAAAAAACTTAATTTCTACATACATTTCTAGGCCTCATTTACACTGCAGGTCTTTTTGCCTAATACTGACTTGATGTATATATCTGATTTTTTTGTACCGCCTGTTTACATCTACTTATAAAAGTGACCTATATCCAATAAGTGCATCATTAATGACTCCTACATGAATTTGCAACAGCTATACTGATGAAGAACACAAAAAACATGCATTTACTACGGTGGCTGACAGGGGCAAATGTACAATATACACAAACGAGCTGCAAATACATGAATGCGTTGCATAAACAGAAACGCGCTGCAACAAGAAAACGTTGCATATACAGACGTGCTGCATAAATGAAAGCAAATGCAAAAAGAAAACGTTGCATATCCAGTCACACATGAGCGAGCACCCATAAAAAGTCGGCATGGTTATCAATCCATCAATCAAACTTTATTTATAGAGCACTTTTCATACAAAAGAAATGTAGCACAAAGCGCTTTTTAAAAAAAAACAAAAAACACACACAGGTCCCCCCATCCCCCACCCCACCCCAATAGGCCTACATAAACCCACACATACCCATCCCCCCCACTCGCACACATAAAAAGTTATGTTAGGTTATGTCAGAGACAGTGGACATCTAGTTTCACTCAGTGTTTAGGAGTTTTTAAGTCCTTAGCTTTTCAGTCACTGTGATTATATGGGTGCTGAAGTGGTGTTTTACTACCATCTCCCTGTGTTCTGTTATTTATGTTTATCCATGGAGATGAGAGAATACAAACCTTTTCATACAGCTTTTCCCTCAACTAACGTTACTTGTCACCATTGTCTGCCTCTCAGGTGAAAAGCTCACTACTGTCACTACTACTTCCACTGTGTGACTGGATATGCAGCGTTTTCTTTTTGCATTTCTTTTTATTTATGCAGCGCGTATGTATATGTTGCGTTTTTCTTTTGCAGCGCGTTTCTGTTTGCAGCGTTTTCTTTTTGCAGTGCGTTTCAGTTTATGCAACGCATTCATGCATTTGCAGCTCGTTTGTGTATATGCACGTCATTTTCCCCTGTCAGACACCGTAATTTACACTTTCTGTGGATAATAAAAAATCAACAACTCACCGTAAACGCCAAACGATGCAGACGATCAGTCGCGTGAAATGGCTTCTTCTTTTGATTTATTTAGCGGTTACTAAACCAACTTCAGGTGCGTTACGGCCACCTACCGGACGCTTATGGTTACTTCCCGTCCTGACAGTGGAGCCTGCACCGGAAGCGACCTCACAGTGGAGGTCTGCAGCCAGATACCTCTTGGTTGTTGAGTATATGTGGAGGTAAGTTGATGAAATGCCTACCTCTTTTGAATTGTCAACTGCCTATATTTTATCAGAGGCTCTTTATGATGCATATGCTGAGCTTTATTTGTATTTGCGCAGCGTAATTATATATATTTTTTTATCTTGCTAGACGACCGAATTTCTGCGACTTTTTTTTAGCTCGACTCTGCTGTTAGCTGTGAAGTTATCTCCAGGGATATATTGATGGATTAATTGTTGATGAGTCGCTACCTCTTTTTAATTTTAACGTCTTTATATTATATCAGAAGCCCTTTGTGGTGCATACATTTATCTGTATTTGTGAATATTGGCAGATGACCGACTTTCAGGCATTGCCTTGTGCTTGTTAGCTCTTCTTTGAAAGCGACCTCGCTACATCGCTACCTCTTTTTAATTGTCAAGACTACGTCCTTTATATGAGACCCTTTATAATGCATAAACTTATACTTGTAAGTATTTAACAAATATATTTATTAATATCTATCGTATCTATGTATCCGCCAGCATCCCGAGAGCCCTCACTGAAGACACGAAGACCCTCATCAAAGAGTACTAAGTAAGTGGATGGCAACCTGCATTCTTTACATCAAAATGTTTTGAATTTATTATATACAGATTACAATTTGATGTTTACATCAACTAATTCAACAAATAATCAGACTCAAAATTGATTACTATGTACATTACAGAATTTTGAACAACAAAATGGTACTAAAAGATTGAAAATTGATGTACAACTGATGCACACAAAATAATAATAATAATAATAATAATAATAAATAATATTAATAATTAATAAAAATAATAAAAAACAAAATTTCTGTTCTTTTTTCTAGGCCAGGACTTAGAGGCTTACAGATGCACAACACATTTTAAATCATTTTCATCCCTCATGGTTGCTGGTGCTGGGGACAGCTGCAGGTGGCGACTGCTGGCTGTGGCCACTGAGGGACATTATAGGGAACATTATAATACGCTACCCGGTGTGCAAAGTGTTGAATCTGTTCTCTCCCTATTTCACTTCATCTACTTTTTAGTGTCCAGAACACACATGAAGAGAATGTCTCCCCACACACAAGTCATTTGATTACTTTTTTTAAATTATTATTTCAAATATAATTGTAAAAAATAACATGTTGTTGTTTCTCCCATGGTCAATAAAACATACTATTTCATTCATCAAAGCATAATGAGTTGTTATTCTTGAATATATATTTTGTGCATGTCTTAAAATGGTTATAGTGAGTCAACTCCTGCCTCATCAGAAGTGGCTGGACACTATCTGCTGAATGGACTGTTGTTACTCTGCTTTTCAATAAATCCCAGACTACAGGTAAGTGAATCAGAGAAATATAGACATTGTCTGGAAATACAATAATCCAGCTGGGCAAAAATTAACATCTTCAATCATGTTACATTTCTGTGTAAAAGTCGATTTTCCATGCTAACACGAATGTGAAACATTCCCTCCAAAACCCCAAAAGTGTCTTTAATATGTCACCTTACGGCTCAAAATGTAAAACTGACATTTACATACATACTCCAATGAATTAATAATCAAACAAGTACTTGGAGGTGTGATTTTATTCCTTTTTTACCGTGAAATATAATCGCCGCTCTCAGTCCCATAGAAGGAAATGACAGCGCTGCCTGTTTGGAACTATTCAGGCTTACATGAACCACGTGACCGCCCCGCTGCGAGAGCATGAGTGTCGCAACTCTTACTATCTCTAGGGCTCTGGGAGTTTCCAACTAAGGAGAATCAGCCGACGGGCCAACAGGGTAGAAAATGCCAGGGCCTGCTTCAAATTTTTAGGAGCACCCATGAAGGGAACAATGCCAAAAATGGCAGACAAACCATTGGAGCAATAGCATAACCGCATGGGCGTAACGGACGCGGGCTACGTGTGGGACATGTCCCCCGCACTTTCCACATCTGTCCCCTCTGTCCCCCCGCACTTTTTTCAGCCTTTACAACAGCTAGACCTGTTATTAGCATCCAGTAACGTGTTTTCCTATCTCAGAATTTAGATTTTCAGATATTTTAATGATTATTTCCATAACAAAGAGCAGAGTCAGGCAGGAGATGGACCAGAGGCCAGCAGTAATGTGACCATGCAGGGTCTGCAGAGGTGAAAAAAATATATAAGTGGCTGAGAAAAAAATATGTATCTATGGGTTAAAGTGATTTTGAGGTTAAATTCTACTGCAAGTTTTACTCTTCCTAATGCTATTTCAGAATGTTTCTTACCACATTTTTTATGTTTATTGCCATAACAGAAAGAGCAGAGTCAGGGAGGAGATGGATCAGAGGCCAGCAGCAGGGACAAGGATGTAGGGTCTTTACAGGTAAGAAGAGATTATAACTTCCTGAAAATAAGATATCTATTGCAGGGAGAAACCAGGCAGTTATCAGGAAACGGTTTTCACAGATATTTCAGAAACTCTTCTTCACACAATTTTTTTTTTGTAATAGGCAGCACAAGAAGAAGGCCATGTGTCAGGGGCAGGGCAGAGATCAGGCTGCAGCACTGACAGTCAGGGAGAGCCTGCAGATGGTGACAAAACAGGAGATGAATATTCTGTGACCACTCTTAAGCCATATCAGCCACATCCCAAGAGCATCGTGTGCCAAAAGTTGGCCAATAAAACTCTAAGATTTCAGAGACAGTGGTATGAGGATTTCCCCTGGCTTCATGTCATCCCAGGTGTTGAAGGTGTGATATGCTTTTACTGTCACAAAACCTTTTTAAATAAAACATCACAGCTTTCAAAAAACATGGAACAAACCTTCATCTCCAAGGGTTTTAAAAACTGGAAGAAGGGCCGTGAAAGATTTGCATTACATGCTGGATCAGAATGTCACAAAATGGCCTTGACAACACAAATCTATGTGACTAATTCAGTGGATGTGCAACTGTCTAGTGTACGGGCGTCACAGCAAGAGGAGGCACAAACTTGTCTTTTAAAAATAATTCGTGCTGTTCAGTTCTTGGCAAGGCAGGGTCTAGCTCTGAGAGGGCATGATGACGGTGAAGGAAATTTTGCGCAACTGTTGGAATATAAATCTGAGGATGACCCTGAACTGAAGAAATGGTTGAGTTCCCGAGCTGACTACACAAGTCCCAAAATTCAAAACGAAATCCTGACGTTACTGAGCCACTCAATAGTGCATGAAATTGTAGATAACATCAGGTCACTTCCGCAGCTGCAGTTTTCTGTAATTATGGATGGAACACAAGATGTGTCGGGCAAGGAGCAGGAGGCACTAGTTGTGAGATACGTTGATCATGATCTGATAGTTCATGAAAAATTTGTTGGCATGTATGAAGTGTCTAAGACCACAGGAGAAAACCTTGCAAAGGTTATTATGGATGTATTGGTCTGTCTGAATTTGTCAATCACTGGGTTGAGAGGGCAAGCCTATGATGGTGCAGCAAACATGGCAGGAATAGATTCAGGAGCACAAGCCATTATCAAGAAGCATCAACCTCTGGCTCCGTACGTGCATTGTGGGGCTCATTGTGTGAATCTGATCACACAACATGCCTGCTCAGCCTCATCTGTTGTCCGTGACTCTTTGCAGTGGGCTCATGATTTGGGAACTCTGTTTGGCCAGTCAATGAAAATGAAGTCCATTTTCCAGGATATTGTAAAAGCAGAGAGTGGGCCAGTCCAGTCTATCAGGCCTTTGTGTCCCCCAAGATGGACTGTGCGTACAGGTGCCATCCATTCGCTACTGAACCAGTATCCGCCTGTATTGCTTGCTTTAGAGGAAATGGCGTCTGGTAAGTCAGATTCAGCCAGCAGAGCAAATGGCTTGCTTGAAAGATTGCAAAAGGAAATGTAGTTCTTGGTCTCCTGCTTGCCTTGGAGGTTACAGAGGAATTAGAGTGCCTCAACAAGTCTCTTCAAAGTCGTACACAGACAGTCGATGGTATGCTTGCTGCTGTCACTTGCATCAAAGAAAGCATAGCTAACAAAAGAACACATGAGAAATTCTAATGTATCTACAACAAAGCATCACACGTGTGAAAAACTAAGCCTGTCTCCAATTGAAATGCATCGGGTCCGAAACCCTCACAAACACCTGACTGGTAAGGCTGCTGCCCATGTACCTTCCTCCTCAGCTGACTACTTCAGAACTGAATTTTTTAAGGTTCTGGACTCTGAGAGTATGCAGTTCAAAGAACGTTTTGAAAATGAAGGGGTGCTTTTGATCAGAAAACTTGAAAAAGTGCTCTTAACAAGAGTGACAGTTGATGATGTTTTGCTGCAGTACCCAGAAGTAAACAGACCGTCTCTTCAAGTGCAGTTAGCAATGTTCAAGTCTAAGTATGAGTATCAGTCAAGTAGTGAAGCTGCTACGATTCTGCGAGGAATGTTGCCAGAGGTCCGGAGCCTTTTTGAACAAGTGGAAATACTTGTGCGGTTGCTCCTTACTGTGCCTGCCTCCTCTGCAGAGGCTGAAACAAACTTCAGTGGTCTTTGGAGGTTAAAAACCTGGCTCCACAGCACAGTGACACAGTCTCGGCTCAACAGTGTTCCTGTGTGTCATATCCACAAAGATAAATTGGACAAACTAGACTAGAGAAATTGCTCAGCAGTTTATTTCTGCTAATGAGAGTCGCAGAATCACGTTTGGGTGCTTCACTTAGGTGAGATCAGTGTACTGCTACTTTTAAGGACATGGTGTTGGAGACTTCTTTATTCCTATGACAGAGAATGATACATGCATATATTTCAGTCTTTTTTACTTAAATAGGTTTTGCCACCATGCAAACATTAACATCACAGTTATTTAACTGAAGAAGATCAACGACCAAGAGATTTTGTTTCTTTTTTGATAGTATTTATTTTATTTTTGTTATATTATTGTTTCTGCTCAGGTCCAAAAGAAAACTGAAACTGATAGTTTTATTTTGTTTTAGACTTAATGAAGAGTTTATTCAATGCCTGAAGCAAAACCTTACAGGAATGTTTAATGATGTCTTTTGTATTAAGAACATTTTTTAAAAAATATTTCTATGTCTACATATATTTGACTATTGCATTGTTGTTGTCATAGGCAGTTACTATATAGTTTATGCAGTTCTTCTTGAGCTGCATTAATTTCTTAAATCTGTGCTGTCTCATTTGACAAAAATATTGATGTGTTAAGTGTTTCTATGTTTGTGCCATTCAATTAAATTTTGTGGCTTATTACATTGTTACCTTGTGACTTCCATTTAATTTTGTTTATTAAGTAATAATTTGCTCACAGGAATGGAGTATCACTGATCATTTCATGTTCAGTGTTTGGCACCTCTGGCTACTCGTCCAGTAGATGTTCAAGGGACATTGTTGTCCACTCAACTAGAGTTTGGCCACTAAAACTTTAGATTTTTTTGTATATAGTTTAAAGAACTATCCTAGTTGGTCCCCTGGTATTGTACCAGGGCCAGACTGGGAAAGAAATTCAGGCCGGGAGATTTCCAATCAGTCAGGCCACTTCTGCCACCGCAAGGTGTCACGTGGGATAATGAACCAAAATTTTGTTTTTTTTCCTTCCAAAAATATGCCTTTACAGTTATGTTATAGCAATTGCAACACTACTAAACAGACAGTAAGTCTATTAAACACAACCATAACGACAGCTCCATACAGTCCAGTACTTTTCTCTTCTGTAATCTCTTCACTACCCTCACCAATTTTTCCAATGTTTTCCTTTTCCTATTATTTATATAACATGTGGAATTAAAAAAAAATATATTATTTTGTCAGCAAATCATTTAGATGTCAGCTGGTCATAGCTAATAGTATATGCAAACACCAATGTTCATTTTATAACTGAAAATTGTAAGTCAACTGCCTATCCTACCTGAAGAGGGGGTCTCAAACGTTTTCAGGCTTCCTGCAACCCACCTGACACCTGTGGAGCTTATTTGGGCCAGGCATTTTTTATTATATTTTGGCCTTTGAAGTCTGATGATGCATTTGTGAGAAGAACCGACCGTTTGTATTTCTCAGGGTGCTCCATAATCTCCGCTCCTTCCACTCTCTGGCCTCACTCTCATATCACCACTCTGCAGTTCGTTCTTGCTATGAAGGGGCGGGACATAAAGCAACTAACCAATCATGGCACGTTTCTTCTAAAAAAATGTCACTTTGACCAATCCCTATCCTAATGATTTAGAGCTCAGAGCACGTGCTTTGTGTGAGTGACAGGAGGGTGGGCGTGTACTCTGTAAGGCTTCTAGTGCTGCTGTCTCTGGCCTGTCTGCCAAAAAGCCGATCAACTTTTTTTCATTGGCCTGCCAGTCCGTGGCTGGCCTGTCCAGGCAGGCCAATAAGGAGGCAGGCCACCGGGAAAAGTCCCGCCTCTCCCGATTGCCAGTCCGGGCCTGTATTGTACCGTGGCTGTTAGGGATTATGTGGTTCTTTAGCCACTAAGGACGGTGCAATTAAATGCAAGAGAATGATAAATCGCTCAGAAAAATTTGTCCCCCTCACTTCTGAGATGGTGGTTACACCCATGGCTCCACCAAAGAATGTGATCTGACAGCTCCACCAAAGAACCCAGCTCCACTCCCACAACAGTTAATTGAATTGTCTCTGTTTACCACCGGGTTACATACAGATGACAGTGGATCTGACAGCTCCACCAAAGAACCCAGGGAAATACGATGTTATATTATCATACAGTCCCTCCAGGAATTCGTGATGTTGCGAATTCATGCGAAATCAACCAATCTCCGCGAATTTTGCGCGGCCTTGCAATTTTGTCCAATCACCGCTACTTTCCCGCAATTTTGGCCCGCCTCCCATGAGTTCCACCAATCATAGCAGCTCCTAGTGCAAACGTAATGCACGTACATCACTGAATTCACTTCCTGTTTATGGTTTGAAGATGCAGACGTGTGCGATACTAATGTCTCTCTTTTACCAAAAAAATTACTGCTGAAGACCATGATAAACAATTAATTCACTGATGTTCTTCACCAAAGCTAAACTGTTTCACAACTGTGCAATATTGTGGTGGAATACAAAATAAATCATCGATTGATACACACTTTTTTTTTAACATGAAATGTATTATAACGGCTGAAATGAGCGGACAACAGACCAGACAAATCACCATGATGGAAACTGTTGCATCCAGATCCGTTAGAGCACTGAAAGAATGAAGGTAAATTAGATTAATTATTCCACCAAAGAACACGGTGGAGTTATGTGACGATCAGCGTGTGTGAATCCTTCCTCTGTTACCAACGTCATTCAAAAATGTACTCAGGAAATTAAATGAAATTTTCAGGGTCGGTCAGAAATGACACAAGGACCAAGTGATTAGACTTCAGCAGTGATACGGCTTCAAGTTTGGATCCACGGATTTGTTCAGGATTCATAGCGGCATGGCGTCTGATAGCAGCACGGTAACCATGGCAACAAGTGAATGCTACCTCAGCGCCTGCAGACGATCACATGATTGTGATCCTGCAACAAATCTACCTCTGTGGATGTATCGGAAATGACACATGGAACAACTGATTAAATTGTGGGGGTGTTTCTGAGTCCCATCTATTCCTGTCGCCCCCTGCATAATAAGGTCATGTCATATTAAACCAGTTTCTGGCTGCTGCTAATGTCCCACCGTGGTGTGCCAGCTTTTGTGGAAATGGGTTGGAACGCAAAATAATTAATTTCGGAATAAGTATTGTCAATTACAGTGTTGAAACATGTTCTACAAGCTGGAAAAAATGCAGCTTTTTAGCAATTGTCACTGTCTCCCACAATTTCATCACAACAAATATGCTTAGAATGTCGCAACTTTTATCACAATTTTTTAGAAAAGCTGTCGCGAATTCAGGCATTTTCGGCCGCAAAAATCACGAAAAACGCCTGCAAAATCCTGGAGGGACTGATCATACTATCACACATTTTTGCGTTTTCTTTCTTTGCATACATTTACTGTGTCATAATTAAATGAAAAACATCCTTCCGAGGACATCCCCGCCCTCGGAAGGACGGGGATGTCAGTTCACATGAAGAAAAGGTGGATGGGACAGGTAGTACCGGTTTTCATGATTATCTGGTAGCAAGATGCTGAATGGTGACAGTTTAAATTCATCAGAGTTCACCATGTTTTCTCCGGATAACATTCTGCTGAGGTAAGACATATTACAGACAGGATTTCACTGATAGATGGTCAATACTAAATGTTGACACTCATATTTTAGGCAATTTTTGCATTGTACTACTCCATTTTCTTTACAGAGACATGTTGTACTATGTAATCTATACTTTGTCTTTGCTCTGCAACTTGTATATTTTTACCACTACAGTAGATTCTGTATTGTGGTCAATTGATATTTTATGGTTAAGAAATAAGATGTACCAATTAAATAATACAGCACATTACGTTTAAGTGAAACAGTTATTTTAAAAGGTATGGGAGCAGTTCTGCTACAAATAAAAGCGATTAGCTTTAAAATGTACTAGATTATAGCAGCAGAAGAAAAGTATGTGGTTCAGGGTTAGGGTTTTTACAGATTTTAGCTACTTTATATACTTTTTACTCATTATCACTTTATATTGTTTTGTTTCAGTGTGAATCTGAGAAGTAACTACAATTGTAGAAGAGTGAAAAGTATATTTGTGTGTAAAATGTTGTGGGGTACAAGTGGCACACTTGTTTCAAATATTTTTATTAAATTTTCCATACATGTCATCCATCAAGCAATTCCATCATCTTTTTCTTTGTTTAATCAAATACAAGAGAACAAATAGACAAGAGAAAAAAGAAGAGCCGGGAAAAAAAGAAAAAAAAAGAGAGAAGGACAATAGAATCCCCTCCCTCCCTCCCAAGAGTGCTACCAGTTCATGCAGGTTGTATTCCAATTTGACTACTTTCAACCTTTTAGGTAGGACATTAAGGGGTCCCAAATCTTTTCAAACTCGCTGAGTTTGTCTTTAAGAGTGAATCTTATTCTTTCTAGGTGCAGAGTTTCAGTCAGTTCAGTTAGCCAAAGTTTAACTGTTGGTACCTCCTTTTTCTTCCAGAAGAGGAGAATGAGCTTCTTAGCCGTAAGGAGCCCATACGACAACAAATGTTTGTGAGCCATGCTCAACCTCCTTTGCCTATCTGATATTCCTAGGATAATTAATATTGGATCCGGTTTTATTTCTTCCCTTAGTATTTTTGAAAATAGTCTAAATATTCCTTTCCAGAAGTTCTGCAGGTTTGGGCACAAACAATAATTATGAAGTAAAGTTGCCTCTCGTGAGCCACATTTATCACACTGAGCTGAAATTTCAGGAAAGAATCTGTGTAGTTGTAGTTTAGTATAGTGTAATCTATGCAACACCTTAAATTGTATTAAGTTGTGCCTTGTATTAATTGAGCATTTATGTATGTGTTCAAGGCTCTTGTCCCAGGTATCCTCTGATATCTGTACACCCAGTTCAGTTTCCCATTCTGCCTTAATGGTGTTTGTTGAAGTTGGGGCCATATTCTGCAATGAATTATATAAATAAGAGACTACATTTTCAGACCCAGCAAGATGCCTCAGACAATTATCCAGCTTATCTGGCCCTGCAGTCTCAAAGTTGGGGAGGTGCGCTCTCACATAGCTCCTAACCTGGAGGTATTTTTAAAAATCTTGTTGCGTGAAACTGTATTTAACTTGAAGCTGTTGGAAAGATATGAATGTCCCCCCCAGGTAAAAATCGCCCACCTTAGATATTCCCATCTCTCGCCACGCAAGGAAACTGCCATCTATGTTGGAGGGAACAAATGAGGGATTTGCCACTATGGGTAGTGAAAAAGACATCGTCCTCAGATTTAAATGTTTAGATATTTGTTTCCAAATGCGTATAGTGTTATGAATAATCGGGTTATTGTTGTAGATTGCTTTGCTTAGTGGAACAGGTGACAAGACAACTGCTCCAATGGTAAATGGTAGGCAATCCTCCCGCTCCATCTCTAAACCACTAGGTAACACTGCTGTGTCGTCCAGCCAATAAATAATGGAGCGGATGTTAGCAGCCCAATAGTATAGTATGAAGTTTGGGAGGGCCAAGTCTCCGCTCAACTTGGGTTTGCAAAGGTGGGCTTTCCTTATTCTATGCACTTTATAATCCCACACAAATGAAAGAATAATTGATTCTAATCGTTTAAAGAATGCTTTAGTAATAAAGACAGGTATATTCTGAAGTAGATATAACAACTGTGGGAGAAATGTCATCTTAATAGCATTTATTTTACCGATTAGAGAGATAGGGAGTGTTCTCCAAAATTGTATGCTATTTTATAGCTTACTTATAAGGGGGTCAAAGTTAGCTTTAAATAGTGAGTTATAATGTCTAGTAATTACTATTCCTAAGTATGTAAACCTCTCTTTTGTAATCCTAAAGGGGACTTGTTGAAGCCAGTGACAATCTGTTGTTTGGACTGGCATAAGCTCGCTCTTATTCCAATTTACTCTATATCCTGCAAAAGTTCCAAATAGGTCAATCAAGGACAGAATTGGTTTCATAGATATTTGAGGGCGAGATATAAAGAGGAGAATATCATCCGCATAAAGACATATTTTATTTACAGTATATTTTGTATTATATCCATAAATTTCCCTGTGTGACCGAATGCTCTCAGCAAGTGGCTCTATTGCCAGGGCAAAAAGCAAGGGACTTAGTGGACAGCCTTGTCTTGTTCCTCGACACAAATTGAAATTAGAAGAAAGCGTCTGGTTAGTTAGTATCTTAGCATGGGGGTTGTTATATAATAATTTTATCCAAGAGGTAAACCTGTCGCCAATCTCAAATTTCTCAAGTACTGCAAACAAATATGGCCATTCGACCTGGTCGAACGCCTTTTCGGCATCCAAAGACAAAATCGATAGGTCCTCTATAGAGGACCTTGGAGAATACATGACATTGAAAAGGTGTCGCAGGATCAAAAATGAATGTCTCTGAGGTATAAATCTGGGTCTGGGTGCACCAATTTACCAATTACAATGCTAAATCTTTTGGCCAAAGTTTTTGTAAGAATTTTTTGATCTGTGTTCAATAGGGATATGGGTCTATAAGATCCTACCTCCTCCAGATCCCTCCCTTTTTTTGGAATTAAAGTGATAGTCGCCTTAGTGTGTGTGGAAGTACTCCACTGTCAAACGCCTGTCTATACATTCTATTTAAGTAGAGCACTAGCAATTTGTTAAATTTTTTATAGAATTCATTACTGAAGCCATCTGGTCCAGGAGTTTTACAGTTTTTAAGGGATTTTATAGTTTCTGAAATTTCCACAGATGAAATATCGGCTCCCAGGAAATCACGGTCCGCTTGATCTAATGTTGGAAGTTTACACCTGTCCAGGAATGTCTGCATATCCCCTGGATTTGCATTCATTTGAGAACTATATAAGGTTTCATAAAATTGCTTAAACCTCTCATTTATAGCCTTGTGAGAAGTTAAGAGCTCCCCGGTGCCTGATTTAATTTTATGAATAACACGTTCGCTCTCTAAGTTACGCAGTTGCCTGGCCAATAATTTATGTGGTTTGTCGCCAAACTCTAAGTATTTCTGTTTTGTAAACATAACGGCTTTACTAATCTTGGCTGAAAGTATTTTATTAAGTTTGTATTTAAGTGTTAGAATTTGATTAAGTTTCTCTTTGGAGGGGCATTGTGCATTTTCCATATCAAGCCTATGTATTTCCTCCTCCAGTTTAACTAGTTCTTCTCTATTGCGTTTCCTCTTTGAAGCTTGAAATGATATAATGCAACCTCTTATGTAAGCCTTAAATGTCTCCCAGAGTAAGGAGGGAGCAGTTTCTGGCTTGTCGTTTGTTTCAAAAAATGTGTCAATATGTAGTTTAATATATTCGCAAAAGGCTGAATCAGTTAAAAGCTGTGACTGAAACCTCCAGCGTCCATGTTGTTTGTTTACCGCACCTAGTCTCAATGAAAAGGTTACTGGGCAGTGGTCAGAAATGATAATATTATGGTATTTCACATTACCTGCACATGATAATAGTTTACCATCAACCAGAAAGTAGTCTATTCTTGTGTGTACGTTGTGGACAAGGGAGTGAAAGGAGTATTCTCTACCTGTTGGATTAAAAGCCCTTCACAGATCACACAGGTTCATGTTCTTAATATAAGTATTAAGGAGCTTGCTTGTATTGGATGGAGATATGCTTTGAGTCGATGATCTATCCAAGTGTTGGTCTAGCAGGCAATTAAAGTCGCCACCAATAATCAAATTAGTATTTGAAATGTCTGGTATCAACCCAAGCACCTTCCTAAAAAAATCTGGATTATCTTGATTAGGTCCATAAATATTTAACAATGTAACATGCCTTGAGTACAGCTCTCCCACCACCAATACATACCTCCCCTCTTTGTCAGCAACAGTAGAATGAAGTTTAAAAGGAGCATCCTTACGAATCACAATGGCAACACCTCTAGACTTAAATGGAAAGGAGGAGTGATAGACTTGACTGATCCATTTACATCTGAGTCTGAGATGTGAATCTTTTTTTAAGTGCATTTCCTGCAGGAATATAACCCCTGATTTAAGAGATTTTAAGTGTGCCAACACCTTGCCTCTTTTAACTGGTTCGTTGAGTCCTTTCACATTCCAAGATGAAAAATTATTTCCCCCCTCCTCTCCTTTGTTCCCCCTATATTATTCTGTCATGATCCTGTGTCAAACTCCTGTGTACTAGGTAGCACTCCCCCAGCCCTTCCCCGAACCCCCAAACATTTAAACTAGAGCCATGAACTAGCAACATTATTAAACTACAGCAAAAAAAGAAAGATAAAATATAACAATAGGTGTGTAACTGTGAGTGCCTCGTATGCTACTCCTAATAATCCTAGTGTCTATGAACACTAACATAACATAATAACAGCTCCACCTTGGTCAATATATTGTCAATAACAAAACAGGACCAAATGTGCAGGTACATCTAATCTTTAAAGAAGTGAAAACCAAAGTACTCCAACCCACTACCTACAGCAAATAATAAATATAGAAATTGTAAATTATGGAGTTCACAATCAAATACTACTTTACCGTCCCAGTCTTCTACTCGGTGTTAAAGTGACGTTTTGCGTAAGCGAGGGCTTCTTGGGGATCAGTGAACATTCTCTCTCTGCCATCATGCGTCACCCGCAGCTTTGCTGGATACATGATTCCGAACCTGACCCCGGGCTTGTCCCGGAGCATCTTCCGGACTGGTGTGAAGGCAGCTCGCGCTTTGGCAACTTCTTGTGGAAGGTCTCTAAACATCTGGATCCGCTGTCCCTTGAAAGTTAAATCCCTCTTGCTAGCGATCCTGCGGAAGATGTCCTCGAAGTCGTGTCCATAGTGGATTTTCAAAATGAAGTGGCGCGGTGGTTCACCATCTCCCGGCCGCTGCCGGAGAGCTCTATGGGCACGATCAATAATTGGCTTTTCCTTCAGCTCCAGAACTTCTTTTAACCCTTTAAGCTTCAGTGTACCGCCTACTAATTTGCATAGGAATTTCAGGAATGTCCGACGGGTGCAAACGCGATTATACAAACACTATACACCGATGGAAAGCTTAGATTCTCATGAATCCGCCGGTATAAACCACTTTCAGATGCGATTACCACAGCGGGTGAGAAAAACACATTTGTCCGACAAAAACAAATATTCATCCATCTGTTCTCTATACACGGCTTCAAAGCACACAGCGCGACTCACATTTCCGGGTTTATTATTACACACAAAAAAAAGATTCCACAAAAAACGGCTATAATCCAACCTTTTACATCAGATGACACAAGCCAGTAAACTATTTTGTCCAAAACATGTCCTGAAGTCATTATAAAATCCCCGAATCGGTCGTTTTCAAGGAAATGCACCTCCCGATGCGCGTCCAATATTCCCCGTATTTTTCGTAATTTTTTTAATTTAAAAATAGAATATTAGCGATTTTTTGTACTGAAAACGGCTGGAATTGACTGAAGCTTAAAGGGTTAATAAAGCCACTGCAAACTCCCTGGGCGCCTGTCCCTGCTCCATTCCCTCTTTCAGACCTGTGATCCTCAGATTCTGTCTCTTTGCGCGCCCTTCTAAGTCCAAACATTTCCCGTTGATGCGGTCGACTTGTCTGGTGAGCCAGCCCGGTCTCACGGGGATTCGTGAAACTGTCACGTCAGTTTTTGTTTCGGTTTCGTGCGCACCAACACGATGTCGTCATGTTTTTCGTGCCGCTCACCACGAGCGAAACCCGCTGTGGTAATCACATCTGAAAGTGGTTTATACCGGCGGATTCATGACGATCTAAGCTGTCCATTGGCGTTTGCGGCCGCCGGACATTCTTTAAATTCCTATGCAAATTCGGCGGATTCATGACGATTTAAGCTGTCCATCGGTGTTTGCGGCCGCCATCGCGGCCGCCATTGCGGCCGCCACTGCAGCCGCCAGACATCCGGCCGCAGTAGCGGCCGCGGCGGCGGCCGCAAACGCCGATGGACAGCTTAAATCGCCATGAATCCGCCGAATTTGCATAGGAATCTAAAGAATGTCCGGCGGCGGCCGCAAACGCCGATGGACAGCTTGGATCGTCATGAATCCGCCGGTATAAACCACTTTCAGATGTGATTACCACAGCGGGTTTCGCTCGTGGTGAGCGGCACGAAAAACATGACGACATCGTGTTGGTGCGCACGAAACCGAAACAAAAACTGACGTGACAGTTTCACGAATCCCCGTGAGACCGTGTTGGGTGAGCTGCTTCACCTGCGTCTCCAGCTCTGCAACTCTGTCTGCTGTGTCGGTCGCTGACTGCTCCAATCCCTGTAGTGTTTTAGTCTGTGATTCGGCCTGTGTTATTAGCGCCGTGATGTTTGAGTCAGTTTCTGTTTTCAAAGCGGCAATTTCAGCTCTCAGTAAGACCGTAACATCTGCAATTTTTTCATCTATCTTGTCACAAATGTCCACTTTCACCGTGTGTAGCTCTGAATGTAGAGATGCTATTGCAGCTAGCACAGCATTATCATTCCCATTGCTTTGGGTTGTAGCACGGTCGTCACCTTCCGGCCAATCTGCAGCTCCGCTGGGGCCTTCTTCAGCGAGATCACTTTTTGGCTTATTTGCCTTCTTTAGATTCGGCATTCTTGGGTCTCTGAAGTGTGATGGCTTCACAAGTACCTGAGACGTTAAACTTTCGTAATAAATCTGTCCTTATTTTGTTAAAAGTGGAGTTTTAAGTCGAAATTAACGTGAGCTGTTAAGAGGCGCGTCCTATCTGCTCATGCTCCCCCTAGCGGCCAAGTGACACACTTGTACTTGAGTAAAATAGCTCATACTGAAAAGTACTTGAATAAGTCATTCTTTAGTTTTTGTGTACTGCGTGTGAGACCAGATAGAATACATGTCTGTCTGTTTTACTGCTGCAGTATCTGTACCTGCACACTAAAGCTGAACTCAGATTACCTCAGATTGTTTGTCTTTGTTTCATGAAAACATAAATATCCAACTTTTAACAACATGCTGAAAAAAATACTATTTCTATGTGACTCAAAGTGTTTTCCTAAACAGAGCGCAAACAATACATTTGTCAATTTATCAGCTGTCTCTTGCATCAGATGAACCTAAAACTCAGCATACAGAGTTGCCATTTGAATCATACGACATTTGATAACAGTGCAAATAGCAAGTGGGTTTAGACTCCAAACCTACAGTTTCTAAGGAACTATGGACAGTATCTAACCCAGGACATGCATGTCTCATGTAACAATATGTGTATACATTCACCCCCTGTGAAAAGTTTTAGGACATTTTGTCTTTCAAATAAAGTAGAACCTATCCTACAACTTTTGACAGGGGGTGTATCTACCAATTTTGGTACACATATGCAGCACATCGGGCTGAACAAAAGTCAGTGACAGCCACATTCCAAACCCAACAGGAAGTGAGCTATTTTGCGTTGAATGTCAGATTTTACCCATTTTCCATTTTTTTCTAGAGCAAACTCCTCCTGGGGGGAAACTCCAATTCACCTCAAATTGGGCCAGTACATACAGGAGGCCTTAATGATCCAAAGTTATTAAAATATTTTTCCAAAGTCAAAGGGCGTGTCCGTGGCGGCCTCTGGAATTTTGATCCTTTGCCATGAAATTTCAAATGCTGTGTAAATGCCCTGAACATGCTCCAATCTGCCTGAAACTTTACCTGTATGATCAGAGTCCTGCCCTGATCACATTCATATGAGGAAATACACTCTCTGTCAAAGGTTGTAGGACAGGTTCTACTTTATCTGAATGAGACAGTGTCCTAAAACTTTTGACAGGGGGTGTATATGTATTTATTCTTATTTTTTTCTGAAAACCTGCTCATTAAAAGCCAGTTGATTTTGGTGCCGTGTACAAATTTGGCTTGAGAAGTGTTGTTTTTTCATATAAGATCAATGAAGAAACATTGACAAGTCCAGTCATTTTGTTTTCAGAAATGGCCTAACAGAATATTTCTGTCAAAATCATCATAATTTAAATCAGTGTTGCTAAAAACCTGTTTTTTAAACCAAATGACAATCTCAGCATTGGCCACAAGTCTCTGCTGCATGTAAGAAGAATCGAAATCGATATGTGCAACTCATTTCAAGAGTAACTTCGCAGAAGGTGCTGTCATATAGCTAAAGACAATTTAAATAGGTTCAAATATTTGCAATGGAATACAATAGGGATGTGAAACTGCAAGCTGGCTTTGGTAGATGTTCCAGCAGTTCAAATAATTTCTGGGATGACAGAATTGTAGTTCAGTAAAGTGATGTTGTGTTATTTGTACTCCTTTTGTTTTAACTTTTTAATCCAGACTGAGATGAACCGGAGACTGATCACCAATCATGACGCTCAGAGCTCGTAAAACACAGGAGGTCGCTACTTACTGGCCACAGTATGGTGTGGCACGGATCTTCTTTTTGGTGAATGTGATTGTCCTAAGCTGTGTGCTGTGTTTCATACACGTTGTGAAGGTAAGGACTTCTTTTTTTTGGGGGGGTGAATGTGGCTGCTGTTAGACATGTTAAAGATTACTGAAATGTTCTTCATAACATTTGGCAAAAACATGCAACACTAGTGTCTTTTAGCACATTGCGCCAAAAGCTCGTCTAGGTTTTTTCTGTTTTTCTAACTGTCTCTAAGTGCTGGGGTTAATGCACTACATTTGAGTCAGTCGAAAGAAGTTCAGCAGCAGGACACACACCACAGTCTGCAGGACATCAACAACCCTGTTCCTGAGGAGCAGGATACAGGCATGGGAGTACAACCTGAACCAGCCTTTCACGATCTACAGTGGAAAAGAAGATCCAGGAGTGAAGGCCATTATCCAAGTGGCCTAAATCCTGCAACAAGACACTGTGGAAGGAGGTAAACACTGATCTCTGCAAAATCTTAGAAGGGATCAAAGTCACCACCATGAAGAAGTTAGAGAGAATGGGGGATCTGTTATATGCCTATGGAGCAAGAAGGTTCGGAGTGGTAGAAGGTAAGTGACCTACTCCGTTAATTCCCACCAAATCCAGATGGCAGACAGAAATAGATTGCTTAGTCAAGGAAAGGAAGCAGCTGAAGAAACAATGGAGGAAGGCCACAGAGGAGGAGAAGGAAGGCACAAATCTGCTGCAGGAAGAGATCCAGGGGAGACCTGTAGCACTGAGGAGAGCAGAAAACCTGTGAGGAACCACAGGAGGAAGGAGCAAACAAGATCAGGCTTCTACAAGGCCACTTTCAATTTGGTGAAGAGCCTGTTGAGTGGGTAGAGTGGCCGTCTTGTAACAGGAAGGTTACTGGTTCGATCCTGGCCTGGAGAGCTTATGTCGAGGTGTCCCTGAGCAAGACACCTAACCCCTAACTGTTCCTGATGAATGTGATTGTCCTGGGTCTTGGTTAGTGCCTTGCATGGCAGTTTCCGCCATCAATGTGTGAATGTGTGTGTGAATGGGTGAATGTGCCAATAATGTAAAGAGCTCTGGGTATCATTTCAGGTATAGTAAAAGCGCTATATAAATTCAAAGTATTTACTTTGTTCACAAAGTCGACAAATGGAAATCTCTCAGTGTCGAAGGCCACTCTCAAAGAATGCCTGAAAAAGGCCTGCACAGATGACTGATGCCATGAAGAGGTGACGCTTCCACACAACATGCTACCACTCAATCCACCTGTGCACCAACTTGACATCTGCCCAACCAGGTGGATCGAGGTAGAGATAACTGTGCATAGAGCAAGGGCTGCATCAGGTACCATACAGGCTCTACAAAAACTCACCAGAAGTCCTACATTTCCTCTGGAGGCTGATGAGAGTTGTGTAGGCAAAAAAGGAGATACCAACAGCCTGGTGGAGAGCTGGAGGGATCCTTATTTCCAAGGAAAAGGATTCATTGGAGATCGGCCAGTTCTGCCAGATCAGCCTTCTTAACGTTAAAGGAAAAATCTTCTTCAGCGTGGTCGCTCACAGGCTGGCAGGAAACACAAAGAAATGAGCTGACTGACACGTCGATCCAGAAAGCAGGCATCTCGGTCTTCTCTGGTTGTGTGGAACAGGCCAGCACCATCTGACACCAGATCCAGGCTGCCAAGAAGGAGGGATGAGACCTTCATGTGGTCTTCCTAGATTTATGAATGCCTTTGGTTCAGTTCCTCACAACTTCTTGTGGTCAGCCTTCAACTTTTTCAGAGTCCCAACAGCTCTTACAAACCTTGTCAAGGCTTACTTCCAGGATATTCAGCTCTGCTTGACAACAGCACAGTACACCACAGAATGGCAACACCTGGAAGTGGGAATCATGGCCGGCTGCACCATCTCCCTGCTTGCCTTTGCCAAGGTGGACATCTCATTTTGTGGTTGGAGGACAGCGAATAAGACCTGGACTGAGGCTACCACCAGTCAGACCCTACATGGATGACCTCACAACACTCACCACAACCAAGACCTGCATTGTTTGACTGCTTAGTAAGCTGCAAAAAAACATCGAGCTGGCTCGCATGAGGCTCAAGCCAAGCATGTCCACAAGCATTTCCATCATCAAGGGGAAACTATCAGACCATCACTGTCACATTGGCGATAAGTCTATTTCAACTGTCTCAGAGAAGCCTGTGAACAGCCTAGGCTGATGGTATGATGCCTCCCTCAAAGACAAAGAGCAAGTAGATCAGCTAAGGAAGGAGGTAACCAGCGGTCTAGTGAACATTGAGAGAACCCAGCTTCCTGGCAGGCTAAACTCTGGCTACTTCCATTACTTATGTGGCCACTAACCTTGTATGAAGTACCAGTGTCTAAAGTGGAAAAGCTGGAGAGACTGGTTTGCTTCTACGCAAGGAAATGGCTTGGTCTTCCCAGGTGCCTCAGCAGTGTTGGGCTCTATGGCAAAGGAATTCTAGATGTGCCCATCTCCAGCTTATATGAGAGGTACAAGTGGGCCAAAGTGAGAATGGAGATGATGCTACAGGATTCAAGTGATCCAATCATAGCTCAAGCTGCCCTAAAGCTGGCAATTGCAGGGAGGTGGATCCCATCAGTGGCAACAGAGCAGGCAAAGGCAGTACTCAGACTTAGGGAGATTGCTGGCAAAGTGCAGCAGGAAAGAGGTGGTCTTGGCCTTGGGTCCAGCACCCCAGCCTGGAACAAGGCCATTCCATCCCAAAGACACAAGCTTGTGGTGCAGGAAGTACAATGGCGAGAGGAAGCAGACAGCCATCGTGCAGGCAAAGGTAGGGCAGTGGATGACATGGGAAGAAGTGGACCCAAGGACATATACCATTGGTATGGTGAAGACCCTACATGCTCACTCTGTCTGACTCCAGCTACACTCAAACACATTTTAGTGAGCTGCAAGACCAGCCTTGCTCAAGGCCGTTACACCTGGTGGCACAACCAGGGGCTGAAGTGTTAGTGCTGGAGATGCAGCGAATGAGTGTTAACGCCCTTCAACCCATGTCGACCTGATTGCAAGAAACAACATTTGTCTGGGACGGTGAGGGTCCTCTTGGGCAAGCTCCTTTCTGCTGCCCAGATCCTGGGCAGTTGAGAGGGGCTTGTAATTGGAGGATGCTGGTAGATCTGGACCAAAAGCTCTGCTTCCCACCTGAGACCGCATGCACCAACTTGCAACCAGATCTGGTGCTATTGTCAGGGTCGCTTATGCACATCTACATCATCAAGCTCACAGTGCCCTGGATGAGCTCGGTAGAGGGGGCCTATGAACACAAGAAGCAGAGGTGGATAGAGCTCGCTGCCGATGCAAAACAGCAACGCTGAAAGGTGAAAGTCCGACCAGTCGAAGTAGGCTGCAGAGGATTTATCGCCATCTCGACATCCAGGCTTCTCTGGGAGATGGGAGTACATGGGAAGGACCACTGGCAGGCAATCAAGCACCTCTCCAGAGCTGCTGAAAAGGGAAGTCGGACTCAAAACAAAGGACTCCACCTGGGTCTTCAGGTGAGTAGAGCCTGGCTTTTCATTAAGTATATCTTTTTGCACGGAGAAGGAAAGACGGTTCTGTCAACTTGGCTAGCATTAGCCGTCGTTGGGCCCAGCTAGCACTAGCCGTGGAGCTTACTTTTCGCTAGCAAAAGCAAAACAAGCTTCCTACCGACAACGGAGCATGCCACCACTCACCTCTCCACCTGGCACCTGCGATGGCTGTTTTCGGCTCAGTCAAAAAGTCGCCGAACTGGAAACTAGGGTCTCCCTTCTCCATCAGATCGGGGAAGATGAGCGCCTCATTGACTCTTTGCTAGCGCAGGGATCCAGCGCTCCTGGAGCCAGAGGAGGACCCCTGGACGACACCGTGCCATGGACCGGCTCGCCCACCGGGGACCAGTGGGCACCTCTAGGAGCCAAGCCCAAGTCTCTCCGGTGCTCTACTCCGGGGCAGCCGGCCCCATGGCGCCCAGTTCACCGCCGCGGCGGATCACTGAGGCTCTCACCACCCTGTCCTCCTCCACCAGCCCAGGATATCTGCCTGTCAAACAGGTTTGCTGTCCTGGATGAAGAGGAATTCCCACCATTGTCTCGTGACTCGCTGCGGCCGCCCGGGCGAAGACGGTCTGCTCCCCCCTCGGCACTGCACCGGAGCACAGTTTCGGCAGCGGCTCACTCTACTCTACGAAAACCGGCAGCTTTTGTGTTTACCCCGCGGCCGAACCCGACTGCGTCTGGTCCATCCTGCCCTCTGGTTCCCAGGAGCAGGAGCCCAGGGGAAACTTTACCAGACCTTGGGATGGTCACTCAGCCCGCTCCGGTAAATGCCACCGCCGAAAGGCCACCGGATGTCATCAGGAGTCCACATCGTCGGGTGATCATCGGAGACTTCACCGTCAGACATGTGAGGTCTCGCCTCTCCACCACGCTGTGCTACCCTGCTGCCACAGTGAATGACATCGCCACCAAGGTCCGCGAAGTACTGGAGGCACACCCCTCTGTCAAAGCGGTGGTCGTTCACGTGGGCGCAAACGATACAAAGAAACGACAATCAGAAATCCTTAAAAATGATTTCACCCGGCTCTTTCAGGCCCTAAAACAATTTGATGTACTCACTTTCATCTCTGGTCCTGTGCCGACTGTCGGCCGTGGGTTCGGCCGCTTCTCCAGGCTCCTGAGCCTCCACACCTGGCTCTCCACCGCCTGTCGCCAGCACGGTGTGGTTTTTATTGACAATTTTAATCTTTTATGGGAGCGCAGGGACGCTTTTAGACAGGATGGCCTCCACTTGAATCCCCGTGGCGCCTGGCTGCTCTCCTCCAACATTCACTTCTCCCTCAATAACCACATGGTCAATCACCATCCACCTGTTCAGCTCGGATCATTATCACTCACGTCACTACCACCTTCTTCTTCACGTTCCTGACTCCTGATGCCACACGACCCAGGTACTGTCACCACCACTCACAACACAACTGGCTCCACCTGCAGTCTCACCGCTGACACTCTCTACTCATCGATTCCCGTCATCATCACAAACAGAAATAGTATCAGACCCAGTTGTCGCAGCATCAGAACTATAAACAAGGACAATCTCGCCTTCCCACCACCCATCACAGATCAAAAGACAGCAGTAACCATAAACATGGCACTTTTAAATTCACGCTCTCTTTCCAGTAAAACTTTTATTATTAATGAGTTGATTTTAGATAACCATGTTGACTTCTTGTTTTTAACTGAAACTTGGCTGGGGGCAGATGCATCAGCAGTTCTCGCAGAGGCCTCCCCACCAAATTTTAACTCTGTGTTTTCATTAAGGCATGGTAGGAGAGGTGGTGGTACTGCATCAATCATTTCTGGTTTATTCTCAGTTAAAGAAATTTTATTTGATCAGTACACCACTTTCGAATACCATGCCTTTGCTTTTAACAATCCCTCAATTTTATGCATCACAATATACAGACCACCAAAACAATGTGCTGCTTTTAACAATGAATTCTCTGAGTTTTTAACAATAATTCACAGCACGTATGACAGGATCATTATTACTGGTGATTTTAACTTACATATAGATAAGCTGTCAGATCCTATGTCTAAAGATTTTATTGATGTTCTTAATTGCTTGGATTTTAGACAACACGTCACGCAGCCGACTCACAACAGGGGACACACTCTGGACCTGGTCATTAGTCACGGTCCTCTGTCCATCAGTGTGTCCTCTGTTGTTGACTTGGCTGTGTCTGACCATTTCTGTGTGTTTTTTGGAGTCACTGGTTTTATTCAACAGGAGGCCCCTGTGAGAACTGTGAGGAAGCGCTATTTGACTTCTGAAGTGGCTGCAAATTTTTTAGACATTTTAGAGAAATATCCTCCGGCTTTTCTACCAGCTCCCTGCGATTTTATTGTTGACTATTTTAACTGTAAACTCAAGTCAAGCCTCGACTCAGCTGCTCCCTTTGTAACAAAACAGATACATATAAAAAAACATACCACCATGGAGGACTGAGGAAACAAAAACACTGAAGAGGAAATGCAGAGCAGCAGAGAGAAAATGGAGGAAAAACAAATTGACAGTAAATTATCAAATATTTCGTGATCTAGTAAAAACATACAACAGTGCACTTAAGCAAGCCCGAAACAACTACTTCTCAAAACTGATTGCCAGTCACAAAAACAATACCAAATTTCTTTTCTCAACCATCGACAAACTACTTAACCCCACTTCCAATAATTATAAGGGCTTCATAAGTAACACACTCTGTGAGGAATTTGCAGTCCACTTCGGAAGGAAGACAGAGTCGATTAGATCTAGCATTTTATCAAATCTGAAAACTGCCTCTACTTTTACTGCTTCTGCGACTCTGTCTTTAACTGAGGAAACACTGGTCAGTTTTGACCTGGTTGATGCAAGCACATTTGGTGGAATTTTATCCCAAATGAACCCAACAACCTGTCTTTTAGATCCCATCCCCACTTCATTTTTTAAGACATATTGTGGGCATCTTGAAGACGAGCTTTTAAACATCATGAATTGCTCCCTTCAGACAGGGGTCTTCCCTGCTGCTTTTAAAACGGCAGTGGTGAGACCCCTTCTGAAGAAGACTAATCTGGATCCTGCTATTTTTAATAATTACAGACCAGTATCCAACTTACCATTTTTAAGCAAAGTTTTAGAGAAAATTGTTTTTACTCAGCTGAATGCTTTTTTAAAAAGACACAATATTTTAGAAAAATTTCAGTCAGGTTTTAGGACAAACCACAGCACAGAGACGGCTCTGTTAAAAATTGTTAACGACCTCAGGAGTAATTTAGACTCCCATAAACTTTCTGTTCTGGTGCTACTGGACTTAAGTGCAGCCTTTGACACAGTAGATCACCCAACTCTTTTATCTAGACTTAAACACCTGGTCGGCCTCTCTGGGACTGTTTTAAAATGGTTTTACTCCTATCTCTCTGACAGAAGTTTTCTGGTAAGTTTGGATACATGCTCATCAGATGTCCACAAAATGAAATACGGAGTGCCTCAAGGCTCAATTTTAGGTCCCATTCTTTTTAACTTATACATGCTCCCACTTGGAGATGTCATCAGGAGACACGGAATCAGTTTTCACAGTTACGCTGATGACACTCAACTTTACATTGCCGTGTCTCCCGATGACACAGGGCCAGTCGATGCCCTTTTTAACTGTATTTTAGACATCAAATCTTGGATGGCAGAGAATTTCTTGCAGCTCAACCAGGACAAGACTGAGGTTTTAGTTATCGGCCCTGAGGCCAAGAGAGAGAAACTTTTATTAAAACTGTCTTCGCTATCTTTTAAACCTGCTGGTTCTGTAAAAAATCTGGGTGTCATTTTTGACTCTGAGCTTAATTTTATACCTCATCTTAAACAAGTAACTAAAACAGGTTTTTATCATTTAAAGAATATAGCCAGAGTCCGCCCATTTCTCTCTCTAGCAAACACAGAGATGTTAATGCATGCTTTTATTTCTGGTAGAATGGACTACTGTAATGCCCTGCTTTCTGGTCTTCCCAAAAAAACTATTTCTCACCTCCAATTATTGCAGAACTCAGCTGCACGAGTCCTGACGAAGACCAGAAAGCGGGACCACATTACACCAGTTTTAAAATCACTGCATTGGCTCCCTGTGTGCTTCAGGGTAGACTTTAACATTATTTTAACAGTTTTTAAATGTATTAATGGTCTTGGGCCTTCATATTTATCTGATCTACTTTTACCTTATGAACCCTCACGGACCCTCAGGTCCTCTGGCACTGACCTTTTGATAATTCCCAAGGTGAATACAGTGACACATGGCGAGGCAGCTTTTCACCATTATGGCCCTCGCCTGTGGAACAGCCTGCCAGAGGACCTGAGGGCTGTAGAGAACGTAGAGACTTTTAAATGCAGGCTCAAGACTCACCTTTTTAAACTGGCTTTTACATAATGCTTTTATTTTATCTTAATGCCTTGATTTATACTGTTTATTCCCTGGTTTTGCTTTTATTTCTATATTTATTTTATTATTTTGTATACTATATTATTATTTCACTATTTTAGTATTTATTTTACTATCTATTTTACCATTTATTTTACTATTTATTTACTATTTTACTATTCTTTATCTTTTAGTAGCTATTTTATTCTTCAATTTTTAGTTTTTACGTGTTATTTTTAACACGTCTATTTTAGATTCCAGTGTTTCCTCAGTGGGGAGCCGTCTGCATCTGGGGCTTTGGCAGGGCCAGGGCCAAGTGGCCCTGGAGCTAGGTGGCCTGTTGGCCCTGATGGGGCCTGCTGCTGCCCCGGGTGCAGGCGACTCTCATTGATGGTGTTTCCTCTTTCTGGTGCTTCTGCTCTCAGCCAATACACACTATTATTTCTTTTACAGTAGTGTGCGTGTGTGTGTGTGTCTGACTGTCTGTGTGTGTATGTCTGTGTGTTCTTAGGAAGTATGCTGTGGGGCAGGGTTTGGGAGGGATGTGGGCCATTGTCTTTTTATTGTTTTTTATTGTTTGTTTTTAAATTGTTAAGCACTTTGTGCTACTTTTGTATGAAAAGTGCTATACAAATAAACTCTGATTGATTGATTGATTGATAGATGGCATGTAGAGGGTGAACCTGGGACACTGGGATTCACTGCTGAACCCTCTGGAGGTGTTGTGGGCCTAACACCCATGAAGGAGGGCACCCACTTAATAAGCCAGAGGATGCCCTCACTCATTTGACCATCCCACAGAGTCTTCGGTGTCTCATGTATGCAAGAAGGGATATCAGCATCTAGTACTGCACATCAGACACGTAGGTTCTTGAAGACATTTCACCTCTAATCCAAGAGGCTTATTCAGTTTTAATTGGCTAGTTGGGAGTTACAGAATTTATAGTCACTCCAGCTCTCATGGCTGATGGCCCATTAGCAACCCAGGACTCACATGTCTCCAGGTCTGAATTGTGAAATCCTGTGGTCCACCAATGACTGGAGTCATGGTGATTTGGCATATCAGTTTACACAACAAAGGATGCAAATCTGCCAAGTCAGGAGTGCCTCAAGATGTTAAAGATGGCGAAACTTTCTGGAGAGAGACCTTATTTCTGTGTTTTAGGTGTTTGATTAGGGATATTGCAAACCCCTTCTTTTGTTTAGCGATGACTGTTCCAATTTAACATGAATGACTTACTTTACTCCTCTCTCAAACCTTCTGTCCTTTTTGTACAAACTGTGGACGTTGCTGTCCTCAAAGGAATGTCCTTTTTCCTTCAGACGGAGGTGGACTGCAGAGTCTTATCCTGAGAAGTTGTTCTCCTGTGTTGGGTCATGCGCTTATGAAGCTGTTGTTTAGTCTCTCCGATGTACAAGAGTGCACAGACTTGTACATAGGAGGAGGGGGATTGCAACACCATTTATTACACATCTATAACACAATGACAATGTTTCTCCCCAGAAAGTTTCTCCAAGTCACTCCTGACTTGGCAAATTCAAATCCTTTGTTGTGTAAACTGGCACCTCGACAACCATGATTGTTGTCATTGTTGGTGGACCCCCTGGTGTCACAATTCCCACCTGGAGGCATGTGGGTCCTGTGTTGTTAATGGGTCATCAGCCATGTGAACTGCAGTGATTATAAATTTTTTAACTCCCCATTCGTCCATTAGAACTAAAGAAGCCTCTTGGATGAAAGTGAAACGTCTTTAAGAACCGACAAGAGAAGTCCAGTTGATTTTTACTGAAGCTCCTACGATTTGTCTTTAATGCAGTAAAGCGATGTATTACTGTTCCTAAACTCAATAATCACATTATACAGGGTGACCCAAAAGTTTGGAAACAAATGAAAAGTCTATAATCTAAATAATATATGTTACTTCAAAAAATCAGTACCACACATATATTCAGAAGAGTAACAGATTAGTATAAAACAAACATATTTCGACATGTTCATGTTTGTTTCTTATACAAAGTTGTGAACGTTTCCACCACCTGGTTACACTGGTATCTTCTGGAATGTATCTTCATTTATGCTTAGGAAGGTTCCTCAAACTGGTCAGTAAATGTTGCCTCATAGTACTTTTTGATGTTTAGAAAAATTAAAACTGTCAGATACTTTACCATCAAGAATTTTGAAATGTGACACTGATGGCCTGCATTGTGAAGTTATGCTCCAGCATACCTGGACCTTTTGGGTCTATTCATTTTCTTCCGAGTTAATGCACTCAGCAAATACTATGCTTTTAAGTTATTTTATTATGGTATAACAAAAATGGGTAAAATAAGAGTGAATTCATGCACCCCCAACTCAAATAGACACTGCAGTTAAACTTTGTTTCCAAATTTTTGGGTCACCCTGTAGTTGAAGTTTAGCCTGCTGCTATTTCTGCCTTGATTCTCACACAACACAGTCTTGTCCTCATCACATTTTTTTCTGATATTTTATCATTTTAACACATTCATATAGTTATTTTAGTTGGGCAATCATACAAAAGTACAGATAGCATTACAAATTACTGTCTGTGGGGATCAAAAAGATGAAGTAATGATTTGAAGTAACTGCCCCAACACTGCTGTCTCAATCCTGATACAATCATCCCACAGAAATGGGCCAGTAGGTCCCTACTGTACCTACTAGTAGGTACTGTAGGTTGTGATCATCTAATCATTTAGTTGATCCAAAGCTATTAATGCCCAGTAGGCACAGCAGGTACGTCATAGAGGTCATTTCCCCCACGCCGTTTAGAAGCTTTATTCAGAATATTATCTTTTTAAATTGTTAATACTAAAACCTGAACCATTGACATAAACGTATAAGAGCTATCCACAGTGTTGGGCAAGCTACTTGGAAACTATAATGAGCTAAGCTACCAGCTACTCCGTGATAAATCAAGCTTTACTACACTTAATTGGCCTTTTGGACATTAAAGGGGCACACTTCCAAATTCAGCATGGTACCATCTGGCCCCCTGTTGACCTAGGAGGCTGAAATTGTATATACCGACTCACAGGGGGCCCTAGTATTTGTGGTTAAGATTTCGTCCCGTTTGGGTAAAAAATGAGGGTGAGGGTCTAATTCCACTGGTAGAAGGCTCTCAGGGTCTGATAGTTTGACAAGGGTTACGGTTTTCCTAACATGAACACTTGGTCAGATTTTTCTACTGGGACCCTGGGGCTGATTTTTTAGTATGTTATACTAGGCTATATTTGGAGCTGAACTGTGCTGGTTTGGTGTCTCTATGACCTTCCTGTGACCCCTGGCGCGGGGTCAAAATGTCACATTTTTGGACATTGAAGCCCCATAAATTAGTAATTTTTGCATCAAATGAGCTGAAACTTTTAGGGGTGATTCAGGTAACCTTTGTGAACAATTGATTTGAAGAACAAGTCTCTATGTCGATCCTGGAGCTACTTCCGGTTTGGGAGGGGCTAGCAAAACAGTTCCAGTGGATTTCGATTTTAGATGTTTCAGAGGTACCAGATCCCAGGTTTCAGCTCTCTGAGTGTTACAGAAGAAAAGTGAGAGCAAAAGAGGGACATTTATGAAAAAACGTGGTTTTTTTGGCCCTCATTCCTTCTTCGGGGCCCCTGGAGGTCTGAAAAGGTGCATGAGCGTTCACATTAGCCTCTGTATATAGAACCTGTGCAGTTTGGTCCAAATTGGTTAAGGAATGTGTGAGATTTTGACCTTTTTAGCCCGTTTTGAAGCATTTGGACATTAAAGGGTTAATCGTGGAGTGAAAAACGGGGCCGTGCTCAGGCCCCTTTTGAGTTAACTCTCTGGAAAAAAAATATTCAAGGTCAGGGGGTGGTCTAGTAGGAGTATGTCCGATTTGGTGTCGCTAGACCCAAAAATGACCGAGCAGAAATTTTTTTACATGTTAGAAGGCCTCAGGCTTCATTACTACTACTAGGCCTCACTGCTGAAAAAAGCGGGTTCCCATGGGGCTAGACCCTTGAAAACAGATACAGTGCTTCATGTGACTGCTCTGAATAGTCCCACACAAAATCAGACTTGAATTCCACTGGGAATGACTTTTATGATACTTGATATGTTGCACAAAATGTCTCCTTCATTTGAAGTCTTCAGATTTAGTGACCCTTGACCAGGCGTAAACTAACCATGACGTCACCCGTTGGTTTCAACGCCGAGGAAATGAAGCCCGGATTTTGCAACTTCCTGGTCGCCGTTTCGGATTTTTTGGAGCCAGTGACGTAAAAAGCGTCATCAAACAGACTGGACCGGAGAGCAACTAGGGTCAGGATTGGCTGAGGACTCTCTTATCCCACCCACGTTTTACCGCAGAGGCTTCTGTTGCTGTCCATCAAGTATAGCCACGCCCCCTGGCTCCGCCAACTTTAACGATTTATTTAAAATTCAGTATTGATTTATTTTAAGATCGGCCACCTGATCGCTCATTTTGACCATGAAAACTAACGGGAAAAAAATCCTGAGCTGTAGAACATCAGTCTATCAAATTTTATTTTCTCCAAAAATGAATTGGGGTCTATGGAGAAAAAGCTTTTCGGAGCCAACCCTAGCGGACGGCGTGATATTGCAAGTTTTTGACACTTCCGGGTTGGTTTCAATTCTGGAGCCAGATGCTACGTCCATTATATATACAGTCTATGCCCTTGACCCCTTCAAAGGTGTTTTCACTGCAGACTTGCTCCCAGAGCATTCAGCACACCCTGTTCTTTGACTTTATGCACTTTGGTGCACTTTGATTGATGTTGTCACACTGTTTTTCATTCATTTCACATTTCCATCTTAACAAAGGCCCCTGTTCCAGTGTCTTTTCTGCTCCTATTTTGCCGTTGTAGGTCCTGGTGGTCTGAAAACGTACACCAGTATTGCTTTAGGACCCAATATCAAGCATGTGCAGGTTGGTCCAAATTGGTCAAAGAATCTGTGAGATTTTGACCTTAATTGGCCTTTTGGACATTAAAGGGGCACACAGTGTGTCCTCTGCTTGTCTTGAATCATAAATCAACGTCAGTAAATTTCTCGCTCCTTAATAAGAGATGTAAACGAGATGCCATATTCATTCAATATTCATTACGGTACTAGATGGTTTTTAAAAAACAAAACTTTATTGCACTATGTCAGTGAACAAAACAAACAATGAACACCGATGCACTGATGTGAAGTTCTTTATATGTGGGCAATGTGTCTTTATTAGTTAAAAGACAGGACATTGTAATTGTAAGATGTCATTGATTTACACCTGCATTTTGTGCTTCATGGCGCTAGGTGTGCTGTTTGCATGTTGGACATTGTTTTACACAGACACCACCGAAGAAGAAAGGTGCCGGAAGTGCAGGCTTCACTGCACGTTGTTATGTTGTTGTTCAGAAGGATGTGTTAGCCGGTAAAGACCACGCCAGAAGAAACTGTAATAAGAGGAACAATTTAATGCACCGTTCTTCAGTAAATAAGAAAGACTGAACGACCGTCTCCGCACATTTTATTTAAATAGAAGCAGTTAAACGTATCAGTTCTCCCCTGTGTTTTCCCGACCACGGTCAGGAAGCGGACAGCAGGAAAGGTTAACAATAGATATCGTCAGTATTTCACATTTGGCCATGAGACTGGGTTGCCTAAAAAAACGCACATATTTGTTCTTGTTTGTCATGGATAGCTCTTATACGTTTATGTCAATGGTTCAGGTTTTAGTATTAACAATTTAAACAGATAACATTCTAAATAAAGCTTCTAAACGGCGTGGGGGAAATGAGCTCTATAACGTACCTGCTGTGCCTACTGGGCAGCAATAGCACTGGATCAACTAAATGATTAGATGATCACAACCTACAGTACCTACTAGTAGGTACAGTAGGGACCTACTAGCCCATTTATGTGGGATGATTGTATCAGGACTGAGGCTATTCAATAGTATGACAGAAACCAGATCGGGTGGCTGTCTGCACATTGCATGACCATCAGTGTCTAGAAGTCACAGATATATAGTTTTAAAACTGCCAAATGATGCCTCAAAACAGATTATAGTAAACATCACTCAAACAGGGGTATAGAGGATATTTCTTGGCGATTATTTTGAGTGGCGGAAAAATCCACATTTTGTGTTCAAGACTGAATCTTTACAGCTTCTGGAATGTGAAGATTATTTAAAGTTTATCAAAGTACTCATGTTCTTTGTTGGTCATGGTAGTTTTAGTGATTTGGTTTGCATTTTGTGAATGTCTCTAAGAAACTCTGTGGCTCTTCAAACAGTCTGCCATTGATCTGTTTTCACTGGTTTATGGTGATGAATGAGTAAGTTGGTTTTCTGTGAACTGATTGGCTGCAGGCTCTGACCACACTCTGTCCCCGCCCACCTCCAGGATCCGCTCTTCCTGTTCATTTTAATAAGTACAACAGTAGCATGTTGTACTCTGCCTTGTTGTCACAGCTCCCTTCTCCTCTGTCTTGCCTGTCTCCCATCCACTCCTCTGCCCTGTGTCTTCCCCTGCAGCTCGGTGCCTGAGTGGAGTCTGGCTTCTCAGCTGACTCCACTCAGGCAATCAACCACCTCCACGGCTCCCGGACAGCTGATGATCATCTCACTAATGACTCACCTCAACAATAAGTACCGGCTCAGCCTTCCACTCCCTGCCAGAGTATTAAACAAGAACCATGCAGTTCAGTTTTGCTCTCTAGCCTCTTACTAGTTCTGTTTTGAGTTCCTACCTTGTTTTTTTTACATTGTTTTTTCCTTCTGCCTCTGCCAGACTCAGCTGTCCGGGATCCCTGCTGTCCTCCTTCCCTCCGGCTCTCCCCAACCCAAGTCATCACCGGTTTTCTCCTCCTGGACCCCTCTGCTCATGCCTAAACCCCCCTGCTCATGCCTGGACCCTCATTCCTGCCTGGACCCCTTCTGTCCCTGCCTGGACCCCCCGTTCCTGGTCAAAACCCCCCACTACACCAGCCGTTCCTGCACTCTGGTTTTCCCCCATCTCGCCACCATTTCACCCCCCAGCAATAAAACCCTTCATTCCAACCAGCCTTGGTGGTGTGGCTCTCTGCTCGGGTCCAGCCCTCCTCAGATCGTGACACTTGTTGGTTAAAATGTGCAGGCAGTACTGTCTCCATGCTTTGTGGTGGTAGTTGTTTGCTTTACATTCATTTTGTCTTGTTTTTGAGTTAGATTAGGTATACATTTGAAGTTTTCTTGACTATATTTTTGTATTTGGTAGACTTCGGTCACCAGTTTAGAAATAAAAATGCTCAATGCTGAAATCTGCAGCCATCTTGGAAATAGAGTGTGTCTCTTTGCATGCTGCATGAGGGTTTCCTCCTTGGTCAAACATTTGCAATGAGCAAAAGCAGTTAAGCAGTATAACTTTGTAGCCGATTTGTTTACGTTTTAATAGTTGTTTGAACAAGAAAAAAGCTCTATTGTAGAAAGATATTAACCATCTCCAACAATCCTTTGCTATACATGTTAAGATCAGTTATGGTTTTGATCATTTAATGAGATCTGACAGTCAACTATGTCAAACAGATTTAAACGTTGGATTAATTTCAGGTTTGTTTGTTTTTTGTTTCATTTGGTGTCAGTACTTAGAAAATTTGATCTTTAAAGTGCTATTTTAATGTATCCACTGCATAAACGTTTCTCAGCCAGAGAACAGACTGGTTTTGGTCATTCTTTTCTACACTACCAGCTAAACATTTGAACACACCTTCTCATTAAATGGTTTCGTTTAACTCTGAGGAACTACGTCATCTCCAGCAAACTGAAACACGAGCGGAGAGTGAAGTAAACGATTTGGCCTGCTCTGGAACAATATACGAGCAAACATGACACAGACAGTCCCTGGAGATCACAATCTCCCGGGCAGCAGACTGAGATTCACATATTAAATAATGTACGGTATGCATGACCACAAAGAGAACCAACTTAAGGGCCATAATACAAAATACATTTACATAGTTTTAGGGACACAATGCAAGAACTTCAGTGCTCTACAGTCTCTAGCAGTCCCCGAGTGGAGTGAGTTTTGCAGCTTGTGAGTGTTATGTAAGAGGCTCCCCTTCCTTCTTTTGAAACTCACTGGATCAAGTAAAAGTGGAGCGTTACAGCCTCTTTTCATTGACTTGTTCATGGTGTGATATCTGAATCGGTTGCCTGTCTGACAAAGTTCAAGTTCCATTTCAGACAGGGCACTTCATCACATTTCACTATTTATTTCATGGTGGACATGCATTTGTGATTGGCATTGACTCTGCTGTGGAACGATCTGATCAGCACAAATCACATGCAAGTCCTGAGATCAAACCCCTAAACCTCCCCACGCAAAGGGGAGCAAAAGGAGTCACAGTCACCTCTTAAAAATATTTCCATAGAATTTAGCCTTCATGTAGTGGACAAGCATGTTGCATTTCATTTTGAATTAATACAAGCATGCATGACCAGCCAGGCATACTGAATACAACATATGAACATCTAGCAACACACTAATATAGTGCTTGATACCGAGAATGTACTGTGTGAGACATACGAAACTATGTGCAGCCATCAAGCATGATGCATTTCCTTTAGAATTCATGCAAGTGGTTTATGACCTTGCATATTAGGATGCAGGGGATGGCTGTTGTTAATAGCAAACAGATGAAAACATTTGGCAAGAATACTATTCTAGGACTGATTACCAAAGGAAAATACAGTATTAATCAAAAGTGTTGGGCACAGCCTTCTATTCAATTGTTTTTATTTATTTTAAATTTATTTTTTAAGACATCAAAACTAATTGAAAGAACACATATGGAATTGTATAGATAAAAAAGTGTTAAACAAACCAGAATATGTTTTTATATGTTAGATCTTCAGAAGTAGCCTCTTTTATTTGATTGACGCTTTGCACACTCTTGGCATTCTCTCATGATGCTTCGATGAGCTTAGTTCTGGAATGGCTTTTCCAACAGTCTTGAGAGAGTTCCCAGAGATTGTTGAGCACGTTGTTACCGCTTTTCTTTACTCTTGCGGTCCAACTAATCCAAAAACACCTCATACTGGGTTTCGGTCGGGTGGTTGCAGGCCAGGTCATTTAGACGCAGCATCCAAGCATTTTCCTTCTTGGTCAAACAGCGCCTTACGGAGCTGGGGGTGGTTGGAAGTCATTGATGTTGTTGGAAAATAATGATGGTCCCAGTAAGCGACGACTCGATGGGATTGCGCATGGTGTTGTAGAATGGGGGGCTTGGGCCTATCCAGTGATTTAGGGCGAAGGCAGGGGACACCCTGGACAGTCCCAGTCTTCGCAGGGCTACACAGAAGAGACAACACACATCACATTCACACCTACGGACAATTTAGAATTTCATTAACCTCAACATTTTTTGGACTGTGGAGGAAGCGGAGTACCCGAGAAAACCCACCATGCACAGGAGGACATGCAATCAGTTCAATTCAATTTTATTTATACAATTAGCGCCAACTACAGTTCAGCACTGTCTCCAAGACCTTTACAGAACCCATGTGCGACCAACCAGAGCAACGCTAAGGCAACCGTGGCAAGAAAGAGACTCCCTTTTAACAGGAAGAACCTTGATCCAGGCTCATAAGGGGGACCCATCATGCTTACTGGCCGCTGTGGAAGGTTCAGAAGAGTTAGAGGGGATGGGGAGGGGAAGTGAGAAGGATGAGAGAGAGGTAGGGGGGTGGGGGCCAAAGAAAACTGTTAACACCATGGCATACATACAGTGACATACCATACATGAGGGGAGGGGACTAGTATGTGTAATGATATCATACAAAGCTGTAAAGCCAACATTGTAACTGATCATATAAGTTATACTGTATATGGTGTAGGCCTGACATAAATATACCAATACACTATCAGTCAAGAGTTTAGACACACCTTAACTTAATGGTTTTATTTAGTTTGTAATATTTCATATATCTTATTTAGAGTTTTGATGTTTTCAGTATTTAGTATATCAGTTGTAAATAACTAATAAGGGAAGACCAGTGTGAAATGGAAAAAGTGTTGTCCACAACTTTGACTGGTGGTGATATATAGAGGCCTTGAGTACGAACCGAACAGATCAGAAGCACCCAGGACTGCTGGGACCAATGAGACACTGGAGAAATGACACGGGGCACACAGAAGAATGCAATGCAAAAATGGATATATACGCGTGATAAAGTAATTAGGGTAGTTAGGAAAAGGGCTCAGTGCATCGAGAGAGGTCTCGCCTGCCGCATAGACCTTAGCGAGGCCGTAAACTAGGGGCATATACGCAAAGATGAGTCGAAGAAGTCAGTTGTGCCCTGTACTGCGGGACTCCAAGCTGACCCTCAGGGTCACCCGAGTAAGCCGTTAACTATAAGTCTTTGTCACAAGGAAGGTTTTAAGTGTGATCTTAAAACAGAGAGGCCGTTGCCACCTCGGCTGAACCCAACTGAGCCTTGGGCTCTCCACAGGAACGAGATAACTGAAGGCTCTTGCCTCTCAGTTGCGTCTGTATGATCAAGGATTTTTACAGTTCTATTGCTAGGATTTCACGCAGGAACGCAATGAAGAGAATACAGTATAGTCAGGCATATGGGACTTTCTGTAAAGCTTCTTGAGACAAGCTTGATATAATGTGCCACTGTCTAAATAAAATGAATTTAATAGGACAGAACATATGAGTTCTGCTTCTTTCTAATCCTGTCCAGTTACACCTCGCTGCAGGCATTTTGGAATCAGCTGTGGTGTTATAGAGAGTTAATTGGCGACGATCTGGATCATTCAAGGAAATTGCAAAGCAACCTGGAAGTTAACCAATCATGGACGTAGTTTTTTCTGCATGCACTCTGAGACAGGACGTGGTCCTGATTTTACTAATATTTGCAAGAGGTGAGAAGAGGATCGTCTTACAGACTTGTGTTTATGTGTGAGTTAAGGGACATGCCTCTGGTCAGGAATAACTCGAGAAGTTTCACAGTGCGAGGGCGTAGAACTGGAGGCCAAAATAAGTACTATTCCAGGAGTAACTACAATGCGCTGTTTAAAGTTGAGTTTCTTGAAGACGTTTGGGACCCAAATACAATTCCAATCAATTATCATTCAATCAATTTGCAATTCAAATTACAGTTCAATTCAATTTCAATTTTAATTTTGATATAGCGCCAACTAAGTTCAGACCTGTCTTCAAGACCTTTTACAGAACCCATATGCTGACCCCCAGAGCAAGCCAAAAGGTGACGAAGTGGCAAGGAAACACCCTTTAAAAGGGAAAAAACCTCCTCCGAGCAGAACCGCGCTCTTATGTGGGGGACGCACTCTGCCCTGCTGGCTGGGCGGGTGAGAGGTGAGAGAGAGTTAAGAGGGTACGGGGTGGAGGTAAAGGGTAGAGGTAGAGAGGTGGGGGGGTGGCAAGAACAAAAAACACACAATTGATACATGATGATAAGATAGATGATACATGTTGATCAAGACAATGATACATGCAAAGCCCAACTGACATGGAAAACTAATTATTAGTTTACTGCTATGCGTGAACGGCTCTGGCATTTAATGATACTAATATATGGCTAGTGGTAAATTCAAAAATATGTGTAAGTGACAAACTCATAGTATAGTAAAGGGCAATGCGAGAGTAGATTGGTGGAATGGAGCAAGCTGTAGCGTTGGGCATGGAGGAAGTTCAGCATGCAGCTCCACAGATGGAGACTAGGGCCAGTTGGTAGGAGAACAACCACAGAGCCTTGAAGGCATCCAGCTTCTGGGACCTAGGGCACTCGAGGAAAGAAACAGGGAAGAAAACAGAGTGAAGTGCTAATGCAAAATGGTAATATATAGTAATATCAAGCGTAGACAATGACTTCAAGTTTTGTCTGAATTTAGTAAGTGTGGGAAATTACAGTCAATCAGGTCTTTAGGTCCTGAAGACACGTGCCGGAGGGCGACGTAGGGAAAGGATAAGCAGAAGCAAGCTGCAGCAACTGGGTGTGCTAGGCATGGCTACACAAACCTAAGTCCCTCATTGAACAAAATGATGAGCTGAGGACTTGCAAATGCCAGAAACAATTTCGTGAAGGACTGGCTGTATCTGCTCTTCCACAGAAACTTGGCTCCACTCACCCATCATGGAGCACGTATTGAACCTAGCGGGCCATGACAGGACCCGGCCTCCGGTATAAAGAGCAGAGGCGGGGGTTGTGCATGATATAAACAACAGCTAGTGCATAATCAACTCTAAGACTGTGAGCAGCCACTGCCCCCTGACCTGGAGTTATGCGACTTAAAGTGACGACCCATGTATCTGTGATACATCGGGTCTGCACTCGTCAAATTCAACCACTGGTGATAATCACTTGCTGTGTACATTCTGGCCGGATGCTAATGCTAACATCGGCCCTCAACTAACTACATGACACTGTGGAGCATTCAGCGACAAAACATGTATCCTGAGCCTTTAGATTAGTAGCAAGGTTATTTTAACCATTGCTGTGAGTTAAGGACTG